>NC_092690.1:1584201-2184201 GCF_964275005.1 Diadema setosum
GTACTAGTAAAAAATACCCAGGCATAATGTGCAAAATAATGCTGGTAAATTATATAAGGCGAATTTCTACCCAAGTATCAGTTGCCCAACAAAAATTACCCAACACGCAAAGGGAATGCGTCACTTACACAGCAGCGGGGCAAAAAAAAAAAAAAGAGAAAAAAATAGCGCGTGTCACCTTGGAAATGAAACTGCGAGACTCCAAACGGTGCGCTCATGAATAAATGTGGTGTAGTTTGTATTCACTTCTATTTGACTTGTTGCTAGGCAACACGCTATGGTCATTTGAATAACGCCTGTGGGATGAAGCTTCGAAAAGCGGTCGGACTGAGTGGCTTCCTCGCCTCGTTTCTATGGCAACCAGATAGTCATTGTCATAATTGCGCGCGCTTCGTTGGCGCTGTGCGACAGCGGGAGGCGAGCGAGTAGGAGCGAAGGGTGTAGTGAAAATACATCGCGCCAGTACACCTTGTGTCGTAGGCGACACAGCGTATCAAGCGATGTGATGAAAAATCTCAACCTCGGGCCTTTAGCAGAAAAAAAAAATGAACACATCGCAGCTACGATGAAGCTGTTCCTCGCTCCAGCCGTATTCGTTTACGCGCGATTTATTCTTTAACTCGCTTTCATGCTACAGCAACCAGCACAGCATTGAGGGCTTGGAGAAAATCGCGTTAATCACATAAAACAAACCCTGCGACAAGACGGTAAATTACTTGCTTTCAATAAGTGAGGAAAATAGGGGGAGAAAAAGAACTGGTGAATTTACGATCGCGACAGTTTCAAAATTTATTGACTATTTGGTGTACCCATCTGCGGCAATCTTAGGAGTCGCAATGGGAAACGGGGCATCTTACAGCAAAGCTCGCACCATCTACCTCGACATAGACGGCAATATCGAGAAGGTAAGAAGGGGGAAGATATATTGACTCTGAGACTATTTATATGATTTGTATTTAGCAGCAGTCACACTGCTCACTCACTTGATTGTAGACAAATAAATTATATGATATTTTCATTAACACGCATCTGACAGGAAAGATCTACACCACGAAAACATTAAAATATTGTATTCTGTGTGAGTACACAATGATTGTAAAGTTTAGCAACACAACATTTAACTTACGTTTTTGACAATTGTGTATGAGAAAGTTCTAATCGCTTATTGATTGCAAGTGATGGTTCATGTCGTTACCGATATAAATGCCTTATAAGCATTAATTACTATAGCATTGATCGGCTCTGTCACGATTTTGCCTCAGAAGTGAATAACTTTTGCGCATTTCTAATGAGATATTGAGCAATGTTGAGTTTGGATAAATTCGATATTTCTACATTCAGTGTGTGGTGGAAGCATTGCAGTAAGATATTTTGAGAATTTGCAAGATTATATTTTCTATGTCCTCTTTCTGTTCCTTAGATGTTAAAAATATGCAAATAATAATGCATAATCTTTCACATGAGATAAAAGGGGATGGTATGTGAGAGAAATAAAGTTAGTTAAAGAAGTGGAGTACAATTTCCACGGCAGGATAAACGTCCTCTACCTCGTTAAGCCCACGTACTTTCATAAGTTCTTTGTCTACAAACGGGTATATGCGGCTTCTTCTACTGCTCCAAACATCAACTAAAAAACATAAAAACACTATTTACTGTACAGAACTAAGGTTCTCTGGACATCGGCAGTATATATGCACAAGACAATGCACCAAAATAAGATGATAATATTATTTCACGCCTTTAGTTATAAACATTTTTCGTTGCATTTTGTTAACTAAAACGTGAACACTGTATGTAACGTTGAAGTGGGATCAACTTTGGGTTACATTACAATGCATGAATCCGTAATTTTAACAGTGAATGTTATTGATTGAAAATGTCAATGTAATGTTATGTAGAATATCATGTAGATTTTTAAGTGAAAATTTGTACTGAAATGTACTTATTCTATATTGTTTTCCCCTCAGGATTTTTTCTAATACTAGATAGTTATGTTAACATTAATATCTATGTTTATGTCACTGTATATTCTGAGCTCTAAGAATGCTGCACTACATAAGGTTTCTGTTTGAAAAAAAAAAATCAAGTGCGGAGTTCTGTTTAGTTACACTTTTTTTTGATACTAAGCGTCTTTGCAGCAGTTAGTCCATTACAATCATCGGATCGCAAATATAAACACCATGATAATCACAATTATTTCTAATGCCCCTCGTACTATCTTTCCAGTTGTCGCTATTGATGGTACTATATAACATCAAACCATCCCATTACAACGCCTTTTTAAAGAAATTTTGTTTGGTATTGTCTGAATATTTTTTTTTTTCAATTTATTCATTATATTATTTTGAGTAATATCGATAGATTCAGTCAAAAATCAGCAAAAGACTCAAAGTGTCTAGAATTGACAAGGCATCGCAATAGGAAGTGAAGAAGATGAAGCCGCTTATTGTTTGATTTGTCCATTATATTCTACAGAATATTATCGACAAAACCCTTACATTCATTTCTTTTCATTTCATTTATTTCCAAATTCAAGAAATAACATAGTTAGAATAATAACATTATACATCTAGAAGCAAAAAAGAAAAACAACACAATAAAGAGAAAGAGGAAGTAAAATTGAAAAAGGAAATTGTAAGACAGGAAATGGAAGAGCCAGCAGAGGCCATTGGTCTTTCTACGGCTTGACTCCCACTTGAGATTTCATTTACATTTATAAGATATGCTTAAAAAGGGAATAAAAAAAGAAAAAAAATGACAAAGATAACCAAGCCATCCAATTAGGAGGTCTTGTATACAAACCTGATCTTGTACTTTTAGGATACTGTTTAATCTAGTTATACATTCATGTGCCACAAGATGTTGATGCTTGCATGCACTCTCTTATAGTGTCCTCTACTTCTTTTTCCTCCTCCTCCTCCTCCTCCTCCTTCTTCTTCTTCTCCTTCTCCTTCTTCTCCTTCTCCTTCTTCTCCTTTTTCTTCTTCTTCTTCTCCATCATTCATTAGACGTTTAGAAGATTCTAAAGTGTTTTAGTTTTTATCTTTGTTGTGTGTTTCTTAAGACCTGCGATGCAGTTTGCCTCAAAGCGATATTTGATCACAAAACATCAAAACTACTGAAAAAAAAAGAAAACCAGCTTCAAATTTCACATCGCCTCAACCTCTGTTATCTTCATGGGCTGCGCGCTGTTTTTTTTTTTTTTTTTTCTAGCTGTTTTAAGCCCCCGTCACACTAGAGCGTATCTAGCCAACGAATGCCCAGCGGATTCGAAAATTTGGAGATACGCTCACATCCGCTGCTCATCGTTCGTGACCCGCTTGGCGTTCGCTGTATCCGCTAGCTGTTCGCAGAGATTCGCAGAGATCGCCGGAGACAAATTTTGATTTTGGACATGTCCAAAATCTTGAGCGGATGACGAACGGAATGACAATACGCTTTGTGGTCGCTTAGCGCCCGCTGATCGAAAGTTGTGGTCGCTCTGCGTTCGCTTCTCATTCGTTCGCCGTTCGTCCAAATTCGCACAGCAAATCTGGACAGCACAGGTAGCATTTATCAGTTCAAGGGTCCATGATCAGTTGGTCATCAGAAATGGAGGACGCTCAGAGATTTCAGATGCAATATCTTCTAGCTGTTCATCAACATGAGTATGACCTAAACCAGCTGGCAATCGCCAAATACATCCAAGACAAGAGAAAACGGAGGAGAGGAAAACATCGAAGAACGATGTGGACCAGGGCCTGGATCCGAAGACGAGGGCAGTTCGGGTTGTATAATCAGCTTCTCATCGAACTTCCGGGATATTAAAGTCCCGGCGTTTGCCTCTGGCTTTTTTTTTTTTTTTTTCGCTGAAGGTCCAGGCTAGGAACAGTTGGAGGCACCAGACGTAATGGAGGATGTTGGACTCCCCACATCATCTTCAACGTGATCATCAGAAGGAACACAGGAATCTTGAGGACTGTCGAGGGTAATGACATCAGCAGCACTTGGTGGTGGCTTCTCCTTCCTTCTTTTGGGGGCCATTCTCACAATCACAACGTTACTCGACACTGTCACTACTCAAAATGATTTGGGAAAATGTGCGTCAGTCGAGATCCGTCACGTGACTGCCGCAGTATCGCTCTGCATATGTTGGCCATTCGCTCCTCATTCGCTTTGTCCGCTCAGCATCCGCTGGACGGACTGTATGCATTCGCTGTCATTCGCTACTTAATCCGCTCGTAACACGGTTAGCATATGCTCATCATTCGTTAGGCGAACGTTCGAAAACGACGTTTTGCTTGCGGATTCGAGCGGATTCGAGCGTATCTGGACTTTGCCAAATTTTGCCCATCCGCTAGGCATTCGCTGATTTATACGCTGTAGTGTGACGGGGGCTTTACAGTTGAACAAGTCTACGTGAGTAGATAAGGTTGCATAGCCACCATGAATTGAGTGGCATGATGTTTACCCCATGGGCATCCTTCGGACTGGTAATCAAGACATATCTGCTCCCACAATCCCTCTTTCTCTGAAAAAAAAAAAGAAATACAAGAACAATAGCAAAACACATACACAAAACACACACACACAACACACACCACATGCACTATTGGAACATGCATGCATTTAAACAAGGGCAACTGTAGCAGAAACTAATTAAGCAACGGTAGAAATGGGAGGAAAATAATGACTGTTTTTTTTCTCCTTCTCGTAACTCATTAACTAAGAGGCAGACAAACAACAAGACGTCAATACGATTTCCCCTTGCCTCTACCTGTGATTGCAGAGCTCGATTCACGATTTTGCTTTAAAAGAAATTAGGACAAAAAAAAAACTGAAAAATATCAGCTGTGTGAAAGAAAAGAAATCATAATCTAAACCAAAATGGATAGCATAATCATTTTATGTCTTTTCTTCTCATAGTTTTTTTTTTTTTTTTTTCATGACAGAGAAAACAGTATAAATATTGCAAAAGGGCATTCGTCAAAAAAGTAGGTTTTTTAAAGGGAGGGGGTTAGTGGTAAATATATACGAACACGAACGAAACCAAACAACACAGCTATGACCACACGAACATCATGTGAAGACACACTGAAGTCTTGATACTCTTTTTCTCTTCCGTTCAAAGCCACCAGAGGATTCCGAATGGCGGATGTCTTTTTATAGCTTCATTGCCTAGGGGAGGGTATCTTCTTATTTTCAAAGGATGGTGCATTCTCAAAGGGACGTTCGTATAAATAGTCAAATATAGAGTGGATATTCAGTACCACAACTGTGCCTTTGTACAGTTCAGCATGGCGTTTTCCAGTGCTTCGTTTCGTTGTCGTTTCCAATATTGCAAATGCAGGTTCTCTGTTTACAAGTCGATAGAGGAGTTTCACATCTTGATAAGATTAAATTGTTTGGTGTGTGAGACTGTTATACATGTTAGCATGACGTTTATTTTACGAGAGGCGTATCGGTGCCCTGTCCTTCAGAATGAATCTATTCTATTAAGATTTTGATGAAAGCAGATGATGATAAACTTGATATCTTATATCGATGTATTTTTGTAGTAACACGAGCGTAAAAGGCGTAGGATGATAAACGGCGAGTAAACATACATCGCCAGAATGCGCGTCAAAGAAAATAACTTTCCGTTTACAGAATAAATGATAAAATAAAATGTATAAATCATGTTTTACTAGCACCTATCTATATGTGTCAAAAATATTAGATAAAGTGCAAAAATGTAAGCATCACATAATGGCATATTACTGGAATGGGGGGGGGGGGGACATTTACTGGACGACAGTATGTCCAGTAAGGTATAGGGGAACAGAGATGTCTGAAATCACCAAATGCCCTTTCCGAAGGAAGAAGGTTAATAATAAGATAAACGTGTTTTACAAAATAATGACAGCACCATACATAACAATAAATTGTCTAGAGTTAAATGGTTGCAATATTTAGTTGTTTTCAACTAGTAGCGTTTCACTACGGTTTATGTGATTGGCAGGCATTCATTTTGTAATTCTTTAATTTCCACAGTCAGTAAAATAACCGGATAATACTGCACTTTCAATAAAAATTGGTCTTTCAAGACACCGAGTTTACCATTTTTTTTTTTTTTGGTCAATATCATCAACGTAAGTTTTTCCACAATCTTGCAAACAAAGGGAAAAAAAAAACCACTGTGTGTGTGTGTGTGTCTGTGTGTGGTTGTCTGTTGGAGGGTTTGTCCGTTTGTGTGTTTGTATGTTTGTAACGTGTACATGATGGTTTTTCAGCAAAGTTTTATGATATCAGAACACGCAATTTCATTTCACAAATTGCTATAAAAATATTAAATTTCGAACCCTTTACTTTTTCATTATTATGATCGTATACTTTGCCTTCCCATATCAGGACTGGGTATAATTCTCAAAATGAATGATTATCATTACCAAGAGCTAAATGATTATTATTTAAATCACTATTTATTATGATAATCTAAATGAAATTCACATACCTCTTCGACCACAAGATGAAATTCAAAACCTACTATCCATGAATAAAACATGCCGATGACAATTCAAGTTGTATAGGAACACACCCTCAACGTGATATCACTGGACTCTATATCTAATATAATTTGGTATGGATAATAAACATATCTCAAACAGGAACACTTCTGTATGGGACATATAACTTCCGCTGCTTTGATTAGAAATTAAAAGCGATGTAGACACTTATTAAGACATTATGAACGTAAAAAAAAAAAACACGCCCTCCAACACTCACACACGCTGAAATGTAAGAAGTTTTGCCGTGTGTCTCTCTGTGTGTGCGTGTTTTTTTTTTTTTTTATGATTAGTAAACATTACGGAAACTGCAATGTGGCTATAATAGCGAGTAATTATAATCTGTAACGATCGGTATTGTTATTGTGCTTTAAGCTTGATTGGTAGCGGTGTGGAATCTGCTTTTTCCCCCCTTATTCTGGTATATAAAGCACAGATATTGCAAACCTCAATGTCTGAAATGCATACATAATCCAATAATGAACTATATGCCTCATATCGCCTGTTTTCCCTGCAATAAAAGAAAAGAAAAAAATCCCGAATTTTTTTTTTTACTGTTCTCTTGTGCTTGGTGTACTTTGTTTTCGCTTTTAATTCTTTTTTCGTTTGATCTTGACAGGAAACAACCTTTCTGAAATGGTGATATCTGGCATTCATCAGCTGCAATATGGTTGTTCTCTTGTGTAATGTACGTTGCTTCTTCAAAACAATTTGGTATATAACAAGTAGGAAGGCGAAAACTGTTTCTGGAAAACGTGAATTGGGCATTTGTTTTGATGTTTTCATTAACTGCATGTACATCGTTCACAGTCAAGCCTTTGGCGCGGTTCCAATACCCTGGGTTGCTCTTATCATTATCAAAAGGTCAATGAAACTTTGAGTAGATAAAATGTGTGTATGTGTGTAAGTGTGTCCGTTATGTATGTTGGTAATTGTGTCCGTGTCCTTGTGTGTAGGCGTGCGTGTTAGGGTTTATAATTGTGTGCGTGTGTGGAGGAATGGACAAAATGGGTATAGTATTCATTGTCATTTTTTTTTCCATACCATAACCGCAATCCAAGTGGGGCAGTTGATGTGAGAGGGCGAATGGCCGTCATTATCATGTTAAAAAGGTGCTGCTGACCATTGTTTGATATAATGGAGAAGGATTAGAAGACTGTGACGACATAATGTGACGCTTCGACGTCATTAATGAAGTTAATAATATTACGCAATTTATCGTGTTTGTGTGTGTGCTGTTGTGCTCTTTTTTCTTTCATAAGGATAGGCGTAACAAGAACGTCATTCAAGAATATTGGTAAACATCTTTGCGTAACTAATTACTGTCTCGACGTGCACAATGCACCATGTGATTCGGCGCAGAGTCGTAAAGACAAAACGGCTGGCTATAAATCTAAGTCATGTGATTCATCTATGATGATAGTGGTGGTAACAATTACAATAACGATGAAAAAATCATTACAATGTACTTCGGGTGATTGTAAGGACATTATGGTCTCCATGCCGAAGCCTCTCGTCATGTACTAATATCAAAGTTCGGGCGTCCCTTTTGCAACCCTGAAAATTCTAATTATTCATTTAATAAGCTGATAAATTGTTAAGGTCGGTACATAGGGCCTTTCATGAGAATGATAAAATCAGAAACATGTCAATGAGGGTAAAACAGTGCATCAGATTTGCAGTGAATGATATATTCAGATCCGGGAAAAAAAAAAAAAAAAAACATGGGGGAAAAATCCACCCGTAACTCTTGGTACAAAAGAGAAGCGTATAATCAAGTGGCATGAGATTAGTTCTGCATTCCCTTTTCAAAATGTCTTTTGGGGTATTACCGTAATATATGACATATGACGGTAGGAGAACCCATGCTTCAATCATGCAAAATTTCGTGACGTTTACAAAAGGGATATATGACCTTTAAAGGCCTATTCTTCCGGATTGCGTGGCCATCATCGCCCATTCCAATAACACGACCAGATCAACTGGGACATGCCCGAGGAAAACAAAATTCTGATGTGCGCTCTCTATAGGAGTAGAGCCTGGGATAAACTCTCAGAATCCAGATCACTGTCCATCTTACCACGGTACTAGCCACTTCGATGTTTCAGTCGCAGTTAAAAAGAAGAATTTTGGCCTCGTTTAGACGGTGATCTGTACGAAAGTAAGATTTGGATCGCGATTTGGATTGCAATCCAAATCTTACTTCTACGGTCGGAACGCGCCGACTTTGTGTACATATTGTACTCTCGACTTCTACTGGATTCTTCATGAACATAACATCCGCAGAATGCCCTTCCTTCAAAAAAGGAAATGAAGAACAAAAATCTACGTTCTTATATCAAACGCCATATTGGTTGTATAATCAACTGTGGACTACTTCTGAGAGAACCTATTTGTTATGTGAAAATATAAATACATCATTTTCTATGAAATTTTAATGATGGCATGAATATTGTACGAAAAAAGAAATTATGTTTTGCTTCAGTTTTTTTTAAGCTTTCTCTGGTTTATCATCACACAAGTTGCTTCCTTCTGCAGTTGCTGTGAACATAATGATATAATTTTGGGCACGCGCGTTTTGCATGTGTGTTTGTTTGTGTTTTTCTCCCTTAGTTCAACCATATTCGTCAATTTAATGATGATTATGACAACGGCTATTTGAAGTCTGATTCCCTGCCGCCACTGCTCATCCGTCCTTCACATTAATCAATCATCGCTCAATCGGATGTTCAAGGTTGATGGGATGCGCCCCTCTCATGCAGGGAAGAACTCGATAAAACAAAGTACCTGGCAACAGTCTTGTGTTTCAACTCTTTTAGCACCGTTAGCAGATGTGTACAATATTAAAAGCTTTCGGAGGTTTTTTACTCGAAAGAATTTGTTAAAGTTAAAGCAATCCAAGATTCCACAAATCGTTGGTTTGCTTTCGGTTTTGCTTATTGTATTTTTTTTTTCTGGAACATTTCTCTTGATTTCTGAGTTGTTTTGTTTCGCTTTGCATTCTTTTTGGTGGTTCTTGTTATAGGCTCGAAATTTGCGACCAGTTTTTATTTGTTTTTCCTTTTAATAGCTTAACTGCATTCTGTGCCCATCTTCTACAAAGAATCATTTCGGATGTAGTAAAGAGACTCGAGGTCATTTGATTTAGAAAACAACAAAAGAAAAAAAAACAAACAAACAAACACGAAACATGAGCTAGGCTAAGAGGAAAATTAGCCGAAACCAGGAGACATCTCTCGAGTCTCTCTACTGATGAAAGTGTGCTAAGAGCCTAGAGGAAGAGCTTTCAAGCATCTGAATAAAGTATATCCAACACAACCAAGTGGGAAATACGAGTCATTGGCAGTGGCCATGCTGATGTCTCTGAAGTATACCAGAGACTACGGATTGTCTTTTTTCTTTGTCCTTTTGGTGTTCCTTTCTCCCATGTCGTACAAGTCCCTCGAATGGTAACACCAGGGGAATTCTCTCCGATGAAATAGCTTACTCGCTCACCTGGCGAAAAAGACGATTTTTGAATTGATAGCATCAAAAGACGTCACGCAGGTAAAAAAGCCTCCGGCTTGCGTGGAATTTCCGGCGTTGCTATACCTTCACATTTTGCTTTGAACACAAGGGGTATTTTATGCGAAGGTAAAGCTCGCCTGGCAGCGCATGGATCACGTATGGACGTGTAAAAGCTTCTCATTTCAACGTCTATTCCAAAGAATAGAAAAAAAAGAGGAAAAAGCGCAGGTAAAAGAGTAACAAGTATGAGCTATAACCACGAACGGAGTTAAATGAGTTGTATTTCCTGCATTTTTCTTTCTAGGTCTGTCGACTGTGAACACGTCTTTATTCAGTTAGATGAAAATTTTCTCTTGTTGTGTGCGGTTGGGTTTTTTTTTATCATCGAAGGTCTACGCAGAATGTGGCGCGTGGCCTTTCATAAAAGTGCAAAATTTGTATAAGCTGACTTTCTTTCGGCGTGTTCTACAACAGCATGTTCTTTCCTTCCCCCCCCCCCTCCCCCTCTCTCTCTCCCTCCCTCTCTTTTTTGAATATGTGCATCAGTATGTTCCAAGCTGCATGTAATTGTTATCCGTCAATTACCGCTAGCGCAAATCCAATTTCCAAATATTGATGGATGATAATCGCTCCGAACCGCATTCTGGCACGCAGAAACGATTGCAACAAAGCACAGAAAGAATAAAAACGACTATTAGCAGAATGACAAAGCAGGTAATAATCATTGGCATTGGAATGATGCGGTGACAAGGTGAAAGGGTTATATGTTACCATGGTAACACAATTATTGGTTTATCTCTTTTTCCCTCACAGCACTGGATGGTTGCAGTCCCCATCCGCCCCCTCTTTCCCTCTCCACCCCCCCCTTTTTTTTCTGGTTTTCTTTTTCTCGACCTCTTGATGAAACACGCGTTTTTCTGATAGCACACTTGTAAATGAGGAAAGCATTACAAAAGACCGTTGCTATGGCAACCGATCCCTTATCTACTTATATCAGCTGCGCTCTTATTTTTTTTTTCATTATTTTTTTTTCCTGAATATCTTGATATTCGAACTGTATATTACATATTAAACATATAGGATGAGTGATCTCCATTAATCTAGCTTTTTGCCAAGGCCCTCTTGCTGTAACGAGCGAACAAAGCACCATACAGTGAGAGGGCCTTGACAAAAGGCTACCATTAATCCTGCACCAAATCCGCAATGTCAGTATAACATAAACGTTATTTCATACGATAAGTCAGAAATGGACTATCGGCGTTTTCCCTGTCATTCCTTCTTCATCAGTACGCTTACAAAGGCTACTTGTTTTCTGATTGTCCGCATTATTAGGTGATCCGAGTATCCTCTCTGTTCACCTTCTGTTTTTGTACGGATTCTTTCTTCTTCTTCTTTAATTGTGAGTTTTATCGTAATTTGAACTGTAACTTCAACTCTAACTTTTCTAGTCTCCTGACGGTTCTTCCTGTGTGTACACGGAAATGATTTCTCATTATCCTTTTTTTCTTGTTTCTTTGCAGATTGTATTCAGTCCACACTGTGGGTCACGTGATATACACGATCTCTTGACGTCAGCAACCGGTAAAAGCAGGTGGGAAATTTGAACTATCAGCATACCTGTTCGCGTTTAATATGCAGTAAGATGTAATCGTTCAGTGATATCCATTTTACTAATGGCCTCGACCGCAGTCTGCTTACTTCATTCATTATTCTTTAATATACTTTCCATTTAGACGATGTATCCACATACAGGTCTCCATTGGATATCTAGCTGAGAGCTCAGTCGTGATCGTGACGTCACGCCTGTCAAAATATGAAAACAAAAAGGACCTTAATTCCACGACTGCTGGATTTCCCTCTATTATTTTGGAGATAATGAATAATGTCCCCACCTGCATACTACCTTAAAAAAAAAAAGGAAATCACCCAGTTTATTCTTACGGGTATGTGGAGTGCAAATACCATTTGTGAAGTGCAGTAAGAGAAACATAATCAATGCTTACATTAAACTTCCTGCTTTGCGTTTTCGAAGAGTATTATCATTATTATTATTATTTTTTTTTTTTTTTTTTTGGGGGGGGGGGCCATACCAAAAAGAAAAAATGCGATATACAGTAGAATGTCATGTAACATACATACAAGGGTATACATGCATAAAATATAACGGAGTTACACATAGACAGGGCTTACAAAAGTAAAATTCTTTACTTTTACCAGGGGGCATATGAGCCCTCATGTGCCACTCCTTATCTAATCACATAATAAAGATCAATATAATATCAAATTTGATTCGTTGTAATTATCAATAAAACAAAAAAAAATAAAGATAAGGCATCGTTTAAGTATATGAATCCTGTTATGATAATTACTATAAACATGATAACTATTAAAAAAAATCAATGAAAACTAAATGAGCAAAAGTTCAAATAAGGTGACAAGAATCTGATCATGTATGGCGAATACGACACGGAGCCCCCGATATATTATAACAGTTGCGACGACTTCAAAAAGACTACGTCTGTCTTGAATAAATTCATATTGAGAGTCAGAAGCAAGGACGAATGGTTCGCTGCGGATGAAAAACACCGTGCCAAAAATTTAATTGGTAATATGTACAATTCTCTCTATCCACTTAATCACGTGTTCTGCTTATGAAATAAACACGTGATCTCTGCTGCTATTGGCAGTTGATGGGATAGCAGAA
Source organism: Diadema setosum (assembly GCF_964275005.1). Lineage (NCBI taxonomy): Eukaryota > Metazoa > Echinodermata > Echinoidea > Diadematoida > Diadematidae > Diadema > Diadema setosum. Next base: position 1,596,937 of record NC_092690.1, read on the forward strand.
GAAAATTAGGGATCTGTTTTAGGAAATATCAAAATTCCTACTCATGGTTTGGTCTTAAGGGGTCTTTTCTTTTTGTTCTTGTTCCCATCGATATTGTGCGTGTGACAGCTGTGCAGCTGGTTATTGTCATCTTCTTTTTTTTTTCTTTTCCTCTTTGAAGTTTAGAGTCTTGTTGCGGCTATGAAGCCATGTTGAGCTACATTACCCTTAGGGTATGTGATACGTAGCGAGGTAGTGGTTTCCAAAGTCTCTTCTAAAGAAAACCTCAGCTGATTGGTTACGGATGATGTTTGTTTCCCGCCTTCAAGCCAAAGAAACCTGATACCGTCTACGCCTCTCTTTTACATGTAATCACTTTACCAGTAGACAATATCGGCGCTTACATCATTTCCTTAGATTTTGCAGCAATTGATGTTGGATATTTCGTTGTCGTTCTTCTGGGGAATCAGATTTGTTTTCTTTATCTGCAAGGACACGCTAGATTCAGGGGTGTTATGTTGTGTTTTTTTTTTAAGCATTTTGTTCTTGGACTTCTCAAGTCGCACCTCCTTTTGAACATCACCCAAAGGGCTTTCGAATATAGGTCGCTGGGTGAAAGACAGTCCGTGTCTCTTTTTTACCCCCTAATGTTCAAACAAGAAAGATGAGTGATTGGGCCCCCAGAATTGACTCAAAGGATATCAAAAGGATGTTGTTATGCCTGTTCATCCTATCTTTCCACTCCATCCCTTCTTGTCCTCATCATCATACCTGCCCTCTCTTCCTCTCCTTCACCTAGTATCTCTCCGTGACAAAATACTACCAAGATAAACGGTCTTTGCTAAGACGGGTTATTTGTTTTATACTTCCTTGAAACCTTCCTTGAAATACCTCCTTGAAACAGGAAGCTGAACGTGGCAAAATAATACAATAAATGAATCTTAGACTATCTAAAGCTTCCAATAATGTGAAAGTATAAGCTTTAAAAAATGCTGGAACCATGCAAATTATTTCTTGGCATTATAGACACTACACATTTCTGGAATACAAAGGGATGTGTAATACTTCGTTATGTTCCATTAACAAATTGGCTCTTCAACAGTAAACCGAGCTTGGGCACTCATGCGGAAGTACGTCACCATAAATACAGACATTGTCACATTTAAGCAAAAACCGGAGGGGGGGGGGGGCAACTGAAGGCTATCACATTACGGATTACGTTAACCATAATGTGCCTATCTATTTTTATTACTTCCAGACAGTTTTTTTAAAGCTTCGTTCACCATTATCGGACATACTTTTTTTTTCTTCTTTTGAATATCTCGGAAATAGAGGAAATTCTATTTGTTTGCACACAGTATAACTGATTTAGGTATGTCTTTTAAAATGATTAGACAATAAAAAACTGGTTATCACGCGCTGTGTAAGTTAAAATCAAGTTGTTTAATTGTCATTTGTAAATGTTATCACTAATGTCATTATTATTTTTATTATTTTCACACAAACGCACACACACACACACACACAGACACACACACAGGCATACACACGCAGACACACATACATACACACAAACACTGTTTGATTGATAAGGTACCGGTTAATGTCCCAAATCTGAGACACCAACGTGACAGATGGTGAGAATAAGGTTTTCGCTCGTCCGAGCCATGAAAAGCCACCAAACTGGTTTACTTTGTGTTTATCTGGTTTTCATTGATTGTGGCCGTAATAATATCCTTGGTGATCTTGTATCCTTTTCTCTCTCTTTCCCTCTCTCTCTCTGTATTTTGGCAGATGGTCGACCATAAATCTAAAGGATCAGGAAGGTGCCTTGGTATCGATCGCCCCTACAATGCCGATCAATACAGTCAGGTAAGTACAACACATATCTTTCCTTTCTATTACCCTTAGGAGCGAAAGAACTATCTTATAGATTGCGTTAAAGGCGGTAAACCTCTTTACTACGCCTGTCGGTCTCCATGGAAACCACGCTTTCTTCAACTAGTCACTAATCATTTTCTGGGCTTTGTGAAAGGTGAGCCGCTTTACATTGTAATGTATTATGTGGATGTGTGATGGAACATGGTTAAGTACGTCACAATCTTTACAATGATTCTTTTTTTTTTTAAGCTGATGGCTTTAGGATAAAGTACCATGAAATAAAGCCCACTGAAAGCCCATGATGTGTGTTGGTTGGAATAAGCCTATTTATGTATGTATATGTATATGTATAAAAATCATATATATATATATATATATATATATATATATATATATATATATACAATTATATACACAATCCTTTTTATGGTAACACAATGAGGAGTAGACACCACGACTATGTATGGGAAGTTGATTTTAACAGTGTAAGATGATACAACTATTACAATAATAGATACTGTTCAACAAAAGCATTCATTTATCTTTAGAATGTGTGTGTGTGTGTGTGTGTGTGTGTGTGTGTGAGTGGGGAATAGGAAGAAGGGGGTGAGGGTGGAGGAATCGATATAACACAATGTTATACACTTGAATTTACTCGGACAAGACGTTATACTGGCAGTTTGTCGGGCAAATCAGGGATTTTTTTTTTTTTTTTCATCTCAGCTCCGTGGGAAAATTGAATCTACTTAATATGTTGTAGATATATCTGGAAAGGTTTCCATTTTTTGGAGAGGAAAAGATATCGAACATGAGTGAAACGGCATGCCATTGTCCAGGATATTTTGACGGGTGGGATAAGGCTAAATTTGCCTGAATATGATAAAAAGCAAAAACAAAAACGAAGCAGCATGATCCATGTCGAGTGCTTTGTAAAACGCGGTGCCTGTCACTGTCTTTCAATATTGATTGCGTAAAATGAGACAGCAAGGCTATGCATGACATCGAAGGCCACATTATGTGGATTATATTTACCTCCCTTGGCGATTGTTGCTGGTAATTACAATTCTCTTTCGTGTTACTTTGTTGCACCTCCCTGGTTGTAGCAGCTATACGATGATCGGTGGAGCGTGTTTGAAACAAACAAGTCTGCGCTATGGGTCACTTCACTGACGCACAACGAACGCTTTCACGCAACACTCATTACCTCAATAATCAGCTCCAGTGAAACCCATGGCTTTTCTTCTTTTTCTTTTTTTTTAAATCATGCAGTCTCTTGATGAAATACATGAAACCAAGGAAACAGGACATGTCGCCATATATGCAATAGCTAGAACCCTAAGCCACGAGAGTAATAATGAAACATAATGACAAAATGAAAAGTACGATATAATATATTCTCTTTTGCTGATGAAATTGCATTCTCTCGCCACAGGAGAAGTTCCCATGTCAGTGTGACTTTCTGCTGAAAAAGGTCGGCCTCGGCTCTCAGGAAAAGGAAAAGATACTTAGAAAAATGAAAAAAAAAGCATTACAAAAAAAAAAGAAGACACGTACAGTTGACATGAAACCAGCGAATATTTTACTTTTTATCAGAAATATTTTGTTTTTATTTTGTATTGTTTTTGAGTGGGTGATGAAGAGAACCTCTTGTTTCAGTTTCAGCGAGAAAACGTTAGGGAATCGTTAGCTAGCATAAATAGACAGTAATAGACAGTTTGATTCCTGAAGTGTTCGTATATAAAAGATGATGTTCGTAATGTTGGAGTGAAAGGCGGAAAATGGAAGGCTATATTAAACCCATCAACTGACATATTGTAATTCGTGTTTTATGATGTCGAATTACTGTCTTAGCTAGGGATCAAATTCGACATTTTAGCGAAGCGCTCGGTTCTGGGGCAGTCTTCTCCACGCTATTGACACAAGTAACCTAATACGTACGTATAGGTATTATACACACACCTACGGGCACCAACCATAAATGTAGGAAGAGAGAGAGAGAGAGAAGGAGAGAGAGAGAGAGAGAGAGGGATAGAGAGAGAGAGTCAAACAGAAAAAAATAGAGGTTAAAATCCGTTGAGGACGAGTCCCTAGTAAACTCCGGCAGGTTTCCATTGGAAATCTGTGTTGTAACAAAATCAGTCCGACCTCAGCGAGTTAACCTTAAGGGAGAGAGGAGGAGAAGGAAGAGGTTCTTGATGATGGATAAACAAAGAAAATTTAAGACTCTATGAAAAGCCGACACGTTACTTATGACGATACTCTCTCTTCTTTCTGCATTCTCTACAGAACACCTTATAAGGTCATCGTAGCACAGAGTTCTTCGGGAGACGGTAAGTCAATAATTAGTGGAAGGAAATCGTATTTTCTTCTCTCTTTCTTCTTTTTTTTTCCCCTCCTCTGAGATTGCTTTACCTGTTGCAGTTGTCATAAATTATTCGATATTGCCTTTAAAGCACCTTAATGCTACGGATATTTGTGTGTTGTTGTCTTCAAAAAACAAAAACAAAACAAAACAAGATAACAAAAAAAAAAGGTCGTAGGTTCGAATCCTGCTCGAGTATGTACGCCCATGATTTTTTATCATGGCTACTACCAAAAAACACTGATCAATTCAGTGCTTATTTACGTCGATGTAGGGCAATTTGTCAATCAGTTGCAACAAAAAAAAAAAAAAAAAAACACGTATTTTTATTTTTCGTCTTCTTCTTCAGTGCTCGGATTGTTACATGTGGTCGTGTTTGTTTATTGTTGAATCAGATTGTCTGTTTCGTGTCCATTTTGTTGTTTGCTGAATTCCTGTTCCCTTCAACTGATAACAATTACTGAGGATTAAAACGCGTGTCGTTTAACAGCGAGGTATAGCGAAATGATATTGACAGAAAATGACGGTGGGTGTTGGGGGCCTTTCTTGATGAAACACCTGAACGCTTCGTTTGAATGTTGAATGAAGTCTGTACATCGGTGGCCGGCTATGTGTTTTTATTGTAACTGTATTGTACATTATTTTCATTGTTGTAGTTTTTGTTGTTGGTATTCGTGTTCAGTGTTTCATAACAGATGGTACAAAATTATTATATATTTCATTCCAGATTTACATTTCTTCACGTCATACAGTATATGTGCAGATTTCAATGGACTGTCTCTAGTATTACACTTATAGTGTGATTCAAGGCAGTAAATTTCTTGATGAAAGTTAACTCACGTGCCAAAATTCCTGTCATACAAAACATACACAAAATGAATCATAAATTCATATCGAATTATCGGTGACAAGAATCACGCGAAAAAAAAAAAGAATGACATATTAAAGACGCACTTTGCCTCTTCTAGTCCAGTCTCCTGAGAAACTAATAATCTTTCAAATACATTCCAATCTCTTCGCACCATCCACATTATTATTTTCAGAATTTTTTTACTGCTTAAAAACACGTTCCAATGAATCATCTTTACAATCCGCCTGCCGATTTCTTATCTTAAAACGCTCGATCGTTCAAAGTAGTCTGAATATTTTTTTCTCAACATTTCCTCACGTTCTTTTCCTATAAATTAATATCCATTCACTTCTTCTCTTCACTCTAGGATATAATTTGTTTTCTTACATTCTCTCTAATCTAATTAACAGCAATATTGTTTGTTCGTGTCTTCTTGCTGTTTTTGATTTTTGTGTCGCCATAAAATTTGCGTCAACCAAAATTGACAATCGTGGTAGCAGAACAACAGACCTTTTTTTCAGTCACGGGATGGGCAAAAAAAAAAAAAAAAAAAAAATCCTTACACAAAATCTATATGAGTGTTTTTGATTGTGTTTATTATCATTTCAAGCCTAACAAAGTGGAAGCGAGAGAGAAAAAAAAAATGGTTACCATGGCAAAGAAATGCATTATTTCTTCCGACCATTCACGGTAATCAACTTAGGCGCTGCACGCCTTTCTGTCTATTCTCGATATGGACGAATCAAATCTTTATTCGTCACGCACTGCAGAAAAGTGCTATATCAAATCATCACTTTCGATGGGCATTCTGGATTGTCTAAAAGACTTCTTTTTTTTTTTTTTTTTTTTTGTTCAACTGCGTTGCGGTTGATGGACTGCTATTAAAGGGAAGAGTACAATCAAGTGTGAAAATGTAGTGCGTGGAAGGGCGGGAATATGGTGGCCTTGATAGTCCCGCATTTTCTAGTGATTTCGTGTTTATGTCTCTACCTACTCAACTACACACACGCACAAACAAACACACACACATATATATGGACCATTCTTTTTAAGTTGAGACATTTGGGATTAAAGCTGCTAAAAACAAAGAAAATAATAAGAAGATATAGGATATTTTCATCACAACTTCTGGCATATTCATTCCTATGTTTTCAACGAGGTATTACTGGAGGGGTTTTATTTTGATCTATCTGTTGATGGACTTACTTTGATATGTTTAGAAGGGCACTCAGCTTATTTTGCAATAAAACTCTTCAAATTACGCCAATACGTATCAAATGTTTTATCGCGAAACAGGTTTCGCGCGATTTTAAACATTTCAGGATATTATAAGTCTACCATCCCAGCATTATAAAGACTCTGCAATGATATGTCACTCTTTCTATACTAAACAAAAATGTATCATTAAAAATAATAAAAAGTTTTGGTACCTCAAAAGTTTCCCTGAATTTCCGTGTTTCAGGTTAAAGTACCTTTCATATAACTAACACTGTGAGACTTACTCGCCCCTAAGTGCTCTCATTTCTTAGTAATCATGCAATTAACTGCGACCAGCAGGCCCATACGCATAGCGACCAGCAGCCCCATACGCATAACGTTATGGGGCTTCGCATTGTAACATTCAGGATCGTGACAAATTTAGTATCGCGGGTAAATATCAACTTAAAATCCATAAAAATTCTTCAATTTGAAGACTTACCCATTAAGGTGAAGTCTTGAAAACAGGCTTCGGGCAACGTTTGGTTCTGCCAATAGTTCCTTTCTGTTCGAATTGATGATTGAATGTGACTCTGTCGAGAGGACCTTGGGGGAGCTACATACACCGATTCCTACGGCCACATGCGAACAAATTTCAAATCCATGAACGGATAAAATGTTTGTGTGCGCATGCGCTGGCCGTCATTCAGTGTAGCTCTCCCAAGGTCCTCTCGACCGAGTCACATTCAGTCATCAATTCGAACAAAAAGGGACTATTGGCAAAACCAAACGTTGTCCGAAGCCTGTTTTCAATACTTCAACTTAAGTGGCAAGTCTTCAAATTGAAGAAATTTTTGAATTTTAAGTTGATATTTACCCGCGATATTAAATCTGTCATGATCCTGTAAGCTACAATGCGAAGCCCCATTTAGCTATGCGTATGGGGCTGCTGGTCGCAGTTAGCTACTCAGTATGCGTATGGGGCTGCACGCTGCTGGTCGCAGTTATCATACAATAATGGTTTCGTACAATACGTGTACTACCTCGCCGCCGTACGGCGGCGGCTCTGGTGCGAAACCATTATTGCATGATTACTAAGACATGAGAGCACTTTGGGGCGAGTAAGTCTCACAGTGTTAGTTATATGAAAGGTACTTTAACCTGAAACACAAACTAAGACAAGGAAATTCAGGGAAACTTTTGAGGTAATACCAAAACTTTATACTATCTTTAAAGTTATGATCAGAAATATCCCATATGTCATCATTTCCACAGCCTTTTATTTTTCTTTAATCTCAAATGCATCAAATTGGAACGGGTAGAGTCAACTCAATTGTGTCATATCATAATCATATGCATCATTCACGCATACAGGCAGATAGGGAAACACGATGCAGAACAAACACCTGTCCACAAAATTGTTGATCTTCGATGCGCTAAAAATCCCTGGGGTAGAACAGCAGAACAGCCGCTGACAATAATATGCATAGCGCAAAGTAAACAATAGTATATCCAGCTAGGCCTTTACCTTATATACATCACTACATCTAAACCCATCGAACAAAACATGATGAAGCAAAATACAATTGAATCTGTCATCGTTAGAGTAGAGCAACATGGGTACATGCCTGGGTACAGCCTCATGATCTTCTACAGGGGTGTGGGGCCACATAAAATCCCTATAAAATTCAAGGCATCTGACTGTCCCTGATCATTTTTTTTTCAATGTCATTATTGGTAACAGTATAGATATGTGCCTGGAAGTGGTGAAGTGCATGCTCCCATAATTTCCACGCTCATATATTTTACATTTATTACACCCATCAAAAATATAAGATATGGCTCGACGAAGGTCGGTACACGTCATTCTAACAGTCTCCTTGATATCCACTGAACGCCCGGCGTTGCCCTTGAATAAGAAATTCATCCAACTGCAAAAGTACAGGTTGGGTTTTATTTTCTGATTCTATGAATTCTAAATCAGGTGGTACAGAGGAGACGAGAGCTTGGGTACTTGCCATGGTAATACGAAAAACAGAAAGCGAAACAAACAAACAAACAAACAAACAGACGAACAAAAAACCGTGAGACATAACAAATAGATGACGTAAACATTCTGCAAGTAAATCTAATACCCGAAAAAAAAAAGGAAAGAAACAAAAGTACGCAAACAAACCTGCATGATGAGACAAAGTATAGAAAATATTTTTTTTTTCGTTGATCGATTTTGAAATGTATCAATGACCCCAAAAACCAAACGTTCTCTGACTGACGGAACGGTGCTTCTGCTCCCATAGCCATAACCTAGGCGTGGCAAAGTGCAATAGATTTGCATGTAGTCAAATCCTGGCACTTCTCGGATAATGCAACAGCGTATACAGGTGTACTAAATAGCAACATTCAGTGATAACTGACATGAGGAGGCTTTCATGGTCAGTAATTATCAATGTGCATTGTCATTCTGGTTAAACGACGCCATCATACCGTGTAAACATCTATCTTTCAAATTGATATTGAATGGGACATAGTCACTGTCTCCGCCGTAACAGATGATATGATTTGCAGGAATATACTCAATATTATCAATCAGCTTTACTTCTTATGAAAAACACACACCCATTCCATTTTGATTTTCACTGACCAACTGATGCCCTTGAGTAATATATATATATATATATGAAGAGTTTGTTTGCAAAAACCGATAAGTCTATATTTGTCAAATGGAGATATTTGCGATTAAAGGTCAAGAAAAATAGAGAGAATAATAAGAAAATTTTTGCTTCTTTTGATCATAACTTCAAAAATGTACCTTTATATGTAGTGACCAATATATCATTTAAAAGGTATTATTTTGTACTTTATTATATATATATATATCAGTCACCAAGTTTATTTCGACATTGTTCTTGTTATCTCAATATGTCATCACAAGAAGTTTTCTTTATACAACAATACTCAATTTTCATGTTATATAATATATGACTATTAGTAATCATTACCATCATTCATTATCATGTTAACATTTATCAGTAACATTAATTAATTAATCGATCAAGACTATTGAGCTTTCATTACTAGATTGCAGCTTTGTCAAAAAAGGGTTGTTTTTTTTTTTCCCGCAAAGTCAATGATGAGATATACTGATGATAAGAAATTAAAGTTATATATTTGTGTTATCTTTTTCTTGTTTTTTTTTTTTAATAAAAATCTTGCTATTACGTTGGGGGCATCATGTCCCTGCATATGTGTGTGACACATGTTTTACACTGTTTGATAAGGAATTGTTACTTACATAATAAAGAAAAAAAAAGTTTGATTCTGCCCATAGGGTTTATACACAGTCATTTGTTTAAAAAAAAAGAAAAAAAAAAGGTTTCAGCGAAATATGCGAAATGTACTTGTGGGAAGTAGCACAGAAAAAAAAAAAACAGTTGTGGAATTTTGTTTCGATTAATAGGCGTTTAGGAAAAACCGAGGAAACTTCAAGGATGTAAAGAATAGAAACAACTCTACTTTTCAGCCCTTTTTCCTGACACAAACGCTGAATATATTTATTTTCAAGTATACAAAATGTATATCGAAAGAGTTTCCACAGTGCTAATCACTCATTTTACAAAAATCAAGAAAAATAATAGTACTTAAAATTTCATATACACCTGAATTGAACAGCGCTTCACCACAGTGATGGCGTGCATTAGTTAGGTTACTGGTCAAATTAGTTAATTTTCATTAAATGGATTCTCTTCTTTTTAACATTTCACCACCACCATAGCTCGGGATGAGGTCCTGCATGGAGTTCTCAGTCACGTGTCGGAGCAGGTCACAAAGTGAGTTGAAAATATTGGTGTCTTTTGTCTCTACGGTTTCCATGTATGCGTGTTTATGACCGTGTGTTAAATGTTTTATATAATATAAATGAAGAGTTTTATTGCAAAATGAGCTAAGAGTAATTTTTAAACATTTCAAAGTAAGTGCATCATCAGATAGAGCACAATTATACTTTTTCAGTAATATCTCACTAGTGACATAGCAAGGAATATCATAGAAGTTATGATTAAAAATATCCTGTATTTTCTTATTATCTTCTGTGTGTGTGTGTGTGTGTGTGTTTTTTCTTTTAGCAGCCGTTCAATTACAAATATCTCACTTTAACAGAAATTAAGTTAGTTATTTATATTCATATTAACATTTCCACATGCAAGGTCTTGTCTTTGTGTTTTCATGATTATGTAAATAATGTATGTTTAGTTTATTTTTAGACCAGCCAATTTTCTGACGGCACATAGGAGACGCATAATACCAATCATTCACAATGAATTGCATGAATTTGATAGAAAGTGAACAGACGAGTTTTCATACTTTAATAGCCGGGACTGGAGAGGGGGGGGGGGGGAGGGGGGAGTTGAAATGTTCCTGTCAACCTCAGGCATCTCAGCTATCCCCGCATGATTGCGTCAACTATCGTCTGTTTGGCATGCTGTCTCTCCCCATCTAAGCTGATTATTGGCCAATTAACAGTGCAGTCTTTTTACGAATTTGAGGCTATTAACGCTATGTTAATAGCCTTACTCTTTGTAGTCACATGCCTGTTACTGATAGAGAAAATTCCACGACTTGAAATGCAGTTGCGCAATATCAGCCACAAACTTTTGCTTTTTAGTAGGTTCCATCGTATTTCTCTCTGCATTCTTTACTTTGATTGAAAATGATACATCGACCGCTATGTACTCTGCTTGTATTCCTATTTCTTTTTGTATATATCCAAGCTGGACATTCTGTATTATTATATTTATATTTTGTTATATTTTATGTATTTTCCATCGAGAAATACGAAAAAAAAAATTGAAATTGAAATTGAAATTGAAACTCGGGGAGCGTCCAGGGTAATGTTGCATTAAAAACATGCATTAATCAAACATGTAAGGCTCTATAATCGGGTATCAGTTAGGTATAAACATTGGGTAATCAGAGACTTTATGTTTGGCTTTCTGTTGTGTATGTTTGTTATCAGTTCTGAAATGCAGCAGGGCAGAGATTATCTCGTTTTGACGATTAGGACAAGAATACAACTGTTTTCAAAAATGTCACCATTTCTCCTTAACTGATAAGCAAGAAGTATTTTTTTAACACAATTGCAAATAGATGGTCCATGACTAGAAATCATTTAAGTGAATGATAGGCGTATTCATACACAGAGATAGCCGCAGCCTGGTGCATATGTGTTTCTCTCTCTCTCTCTCTCTCTCTGTATCTCTCTCTCTCTCTCTCCCTCTCTCTCTCTCGGGGGAGAGATGGAGAGAGAGAGGCCCTTCCGGGAGGGAGGGCCCGACCGTCGGCAAATTAAATTGCTCGAGGGCTAATTATTAGTGTGGCTGTAGTGATATGAATAAGTGAAGGTTTTATGTGTTGTATTGCACAGAGTGTATTATTTCTGTAGCATCGATGCTTTCCGTACACAGGCAGTCATTGATGTTGTAAAGCAGAGTGTTAAACGTTAGCTGCATTCATATCAAACAATGAATTCGCAGGGTACCAATGCAACAAATTGAAAAAAAAAAAAAATCGGCTGGAAAGATGCCATTACTTTAAAACAGAAAGGTTTTACTTCGTTCAGATGGCTCGACATGTTATACTCGCGTTTCGAATACGATTGCAACTGTACATAATAGTTGTATTAAGATCCTACAGCAATATCCTATTTCCTGACAAGAACACAACGAATGAACACTCAGCTTATTGCCATGGCAACTGCAGCGATGGGAGACCTCTCGAAACAGCTCCAAAGAGCGCATCATCTTCTGTCCATTATTAGACAGGATGCCGTACTATTAATGGGAATACACGATATTACCTCGGTGGGGCTATATGTTGGCCTTAGTTATAACTTTGTTTTATAATATTGTGCATATTTTTTAATTTATTTTAATTCAATTTCTGTCATTTTTTCGATATCACATAGGTTCTTGCAAATGAATAATTACCATGACACTGTGTAACACAAAATATATCAATAAAGCAAATGCGAACTGAACAATATCACTGTTGGACGACAGAGAAGCGTGTGTATAATTGTGTAGTGGACTACTCAATTACAGGTAAAGTGAAAAGATGTAATGGACCAAGCAGGTACTAATACAAAACATGCACACATTACTATGCAAGCCATAACAATAGGATCTACATTAAAATGATAATTGTGCGATAGTGATGTGACCGAGCTATGCGGCGGCGCATCTGCTATGCGGCCGCGGGGGCGAATTTGATTTCTGCTGATGCCCCCCCCCCCCCCTCTTTGCAAATCTAACAATCCCATCTCCTCGTAACTATGATACGCATCTATAATCATTTTTTTTTTTTTCGCTGTTGTTTTCTTCTTTTTCCCCCTCAGGGCATGTCGGATTAATGAGATGAAGGAAGAAATGCTGAATCGACTGAATGCCATGCAGAAACGAATTGATAGTAAGTGACACGGTACCTGTACCAAACATCGTATTATCCGGCATTACACAACCAGACATAAATGTGCATAGATCTGATTCTGCTCATACATTTGATATCTTATCATACCCTTTCATCCACATGTTTGCCATTTTTTGTTCTTTTTGGTTCCTTCATTGTTTCTGAATTATTCATATTTCAGAGTGGGACGTACTTTTTGGGTTGTCAACAGTTTCTCTATTAATACTCTTGTCTAATATAAAACAAGAAATAGTAACAAAACATAATATATGCCGCGTTGGAATATCAAGTAATTAAACAATGGCAAAAATAACATAATTATTTTTAGACTCGTCGATTTGGTTCCCTCTCCCACTCGCAGTAGTAATCAACGATTGAATGTGACTTTCTTTTACATGTTTGTTCAATAAGGTGCAGAACGTAAGAAGGCTCCCGAACAACGTAAGAGCTATTGTACGCTATTGTCATTTACTCTGGTTTGGCTTACTCTAGACCCCACTTTCCTTTTGCTGTACTCTCTTTCCTTGAGACATGACGTAATGCTACACTTTACTAAATTCCACTTTTCAAGTGTCGAATGTTTTTGTTCTTTTTTTTTTTTTACTTTTAGTAGTTTTCAATGTTAATACATTCCATGAATATACATTGTAACGTATACATTGCTATAGTTTAAAAAAAAAATAAATAGTTCACTTATTTCACAACAGGAAAATAAATAGGACACGCATTTAATCACAATTTTCTTTTTCCCTCGCATTCATGTTTTACAAAAGAATTGTTATTACACATAGCGCCAGAATATGTTCTGACAAGATAATTTTGAATTTCCAGACAGTTTTAAACCAGTCACGGTTACACGAATTGAAATACAGGAAATGATCGCAGGAGAGAAAGTGATTCCATTTTTATTGTGTAATTAGTTAATCATTAAAGGAGGAACATGGAAGGAAGGCGTATTAGATTATCAAGCTTTGGAAAAGAAAGCATTTGGCGAATACAAAAAGGAAGACGAGCTCTTCATTGCTTCATTTACTTACTATTCACCGAGAAAGTGATTACTGAGCACATTTTTCAGTTTGTGTGTGTGTGTGTGTGTGTTTTGATTTCCTGATTTAATTTTACCGTCAAGCTGTTCTCACTACTTGTTGTAGCAACTAGATTAGCATTTCAAAGTATACATACTCCCACAATGGCTGGCCATTAGATATATTGCCACTTAATTGACATGAACTGTACACTAAGGCATTTGTTTTTTGTTTGTTTGTTTGTTTGTTTTTGCTATTGGCCATACGAATGCAACATTAGCATCCGATGCCAAATAAAGATCATGTCTTCGATGAATGTTCTACTTCCTGTGTTAATTTTCTTTTGAATTCTCTCTATACTTGCATTGTGTAGATGCGTTTACCACTCTTACCCCGCTTCTTGTTACATGTATAACGTATTTGTAATTTTTACTACACCCTTTGTAGAACTTAGTTCTTGTAATTAGTTGCATTAATAGAATATAAGATCCACACGAACCTATAATAAAGCTTCAATTCGCCTGATTGTCTTAAGTTGCCTTTGATGAAAAGAGTAAATTCACACATACCAGATGTCACAGTGAAATATTATACTATGAGACAGGTTTACCTTCATATAGATGTGAATTAAGATAACGGATCTATAAGAACACATCAGTAAAAGTTTGAGGAAAATCGGACAATCCGTTCAAAAATCATGCATTTTTGCAGTTTCCATGCCGCCATCTGCATGAGAAACTACTCCAACTTGTGACATCACACGTGTATAGATCAAGATTGATAATTCATCATATTTTCATTTTTCTTACATAATAAAAGAGCACTTGACTTGCCTCTTTCAGAAGGCAGGGGGATAATTTTAATCCTTAACGTCAGTGACAAGTCGAGTGAATGTGTACTTATAAAAATGAAATCTGTGAAATTCTCTTTACATTTTCCTTGAATTGCTCTACGCTTGAGACATCATAAACTGTATAGTAGCTTGAAATCTCATCCAGCAGTGACTGTGCAGAAACGTTAGAAAATTCTTAACTTTTGAACAGATTGTCAGATTAACCTCAAAATTTTTACTGATGTGCTCTACTGATATTTCTCCATTTACTCAATCCACTTGAACATATAAAGGTGAGATTGTCCTTTAATTAGGCTAAAATTAGTATATAACAAAAACGTTTTAAAGCTCACCGTTTCACATCTTGCGATGGCATCATGTTAAGCCCACCGCACACTATACGACTCACGACTATACGTCCTTATTAGTCCATGAGACCAGGGCCCTGTTGCATAAAACCCTTACCGCTGGACTTACCGCTCCTTTCTAGCGGTAAGTCTTCAAATCAGCGGTAAATTTTATAATCCTTGATGCTGATTGGCTGTGATGCCTAATGTTGACGGTAGTTACCATTGAAATTCAATGGTAAGTTTTATGCAACGGGCCCCCGGTCGTACGACCTGGCAACGCACATTATACGATCGGGGGGCTGTTTCATAAAGCTGTTAGGAAGTTAGGAACGACTTAAGAACAACTGGTGATCAGTTCTTGTGCTGAATTATTGAAATTTTGATAAGTATAGAACATCAGAACTGATGTCGTTCTTAAGTCGTTCGTAACAGCTTTATGACCCCCCCCCCCCCTCCCCGCTCAGACCACACATTCAACTAGGCTTACGACCATTCTGGCTTCAGTGCTTTTACAAAATAATGAGTGTAGAAACACGCAGTGTGCATTGCGTGTACACATTACGCTCTGCATAACATCATATCGTGATTGGCTGAAAGCCCACGATCGGTCGTGGAAATTCAGCATGCCAAATTTCTACGACTGGCCCAACCGCACGACTGGAAAATGGCAAGGCTGGTGACGTCACACTTCCGGTCTTTAATAAGGTCGTACGACCGGTCGGATCGTATAGACAAGTGTGCGGCGGGCATTATGCGGCCTTCAGCTGAGAATCTCGATTCAACAGGTGCTTCTTGGGATGCCAAGATCCTTATCCTCGCCCACTATTATGATGATGGTCGCAGTGATTTTTAGCACAATGATAATAGATTAAAGGAGGCTATAGTATGATGCTGTCCCTTCTCTTTTCATCAAAGTCAACTTTAATCAGTTCGTGATTTTATTTCCTTTCAACGCATGCTCTGTTTATTGTTTTCATAATCTCTGTCGAACATAGTGTTTCTAAGCAATTACACTGTTTGGATTTATGTCCCCCCCCCCCCCCCGCCGCTATTAGCATTTAGAATATTACGTCACGTTGTGGCAAACTGCTCTGTGTTTCCCTCTGTCCTATTTGAATGCCAGTGTATTTCCATTCATGTGTGAACCACCGTCGTACTATCCTTCACTAAGGAGGTTTTTTGCCGGCGTTGGTTTGTTTATCAATTTTGTTTATTTGATTTCTTGATCCTTTGCTTCTTTGTCTGCAAAACAACTGCAATAGTTTTGAACGGATTTGGATGACATTTTTTAGGAGAAACGTTAATGATAACACGAATAACACATGATTAAATTTTGGTAGTGATCGAAATCACCGTTACAGAGACATACATTCTTCCCTTCTGGGTGGGACACAATATAAATTTTAGTAAATAATTCATTATGACATTGTTGCCATGTTTTCATTGACTTCACAGAGCCACACATTAATATCAGTATTTTACTGTCGATGCGAGATTTTAAGATTAGTAGTATGTGTTTTTAATGCCCTCGTCGTACTGTTATTGTGCTAATTTAGTTGCATAATACTAGTCACGAATATTAAACGGATGTGCACATATCCTTCGAAGAAAGTATCCCTTGTTGAAAAGAAGTGCACTTTTCCAGCATGATACTTACGTTCGAAAAGTAAAAGAAAAATAATATGAAAACACCATCAAGATTACATCTTGGCTTTATTTTAGAAATGTCCTCATCCCCAATACAATAAAAAGAACAACAAAATCAACCCGAAGTTTGGGCAAAAAACAAACAAACCACAAATTAGATGAAACTTGTAACCAATGTCCGCAAAGTTTTTCTTGTCCTAACATTCTTTTTTATTCTTCTTTCTCGAACTACAATTAATGCAAACAATATTTTTTTAAAGACGCCAGATATGGTGTTATTTTAAGTCCACTTCAATTGCTGATTCAACACGTGAAAGGTGGCAAAAGGGGAAACATGAATAAAGAAAGTGAAAAAAATAAAATTTCCTTTCATAAAGATGGAATGTAGGCGTTAAGCAATGCAATCACCTTTCAGCAGTTTTGTTGTTTTAATTTGTTTTCGTTTACTACTTGATTACAGAACATCAAATTAAATTGTGTAACATTTTCGCGTTTTCAAGAGTCGAGACATGCGTCGAATGAAAGTAGAAATCCCTGTGAAGTATTCATGCATGTTTCTTTTACTGCATACAGTCGAGGGAAACAAGGCCATTGAAATTGAGAAGAACAAGATGGAGATCCGGGCGATCAAGGATGAGCTCCTGGCAGCAAAAACGTACGTTTCAAGCCAAGTGCTTAAATCCTCTGAAATATTATTCAGAGGAATACTTCCTTGGATTAATTCATTGGAAACATGTGTGCAAAGAATCGAATCTCATGGGTAACATTCATTTCTTGCATGACACGATTGGATCTATCGCATTATAACTGCCAGGCTGTTGGTTATTTTCAATTTCTGGCCTGATTTATTATCTCAGCAACGCAAAAACCTGTTAGCCAGTAAATTGGCACTTGAACTTCGGAAGACATTAATACTCTGTTCATCATTTTCTTTTCCACCATTCTTTGTCTCTTTTTTTTTATCACTTCGAGTTTTTTTTTTTTAATTTCCTTTCTATCTTTTTAGCAAGTCTTGTGGCTTTAAAAAAAAAATCTCGCACTGATAAACAAATTGACTCTCAAAGAACGATTGTGGAAGGAGTCTGATTTATCACTGTTCTTAACATTTACATAGCTGTTAACGTTGCTTATTGAGATATTGTCGCTTTACTGAGATATGCACATTCGCGTATAGAAATTTGGTTTCGGAGACAAGAAGTTGCATGTTAAATTATACAGTGAGAAAGAAAAAATGACTAGAAAATAAAATACAAGGGGAGTTTATACCAAAAACTTCATTATTCGGTCGTCGCAGGATAAAATTAATTTATTTTCCGTTGTTGTAATTGTTTATATATTCATTGTAAGAATTATTGTAACAGGTGATGTTATAATATTACTACTACTACTTCTACTACTAATAATAATGGTAATGATAATGGTAATGATAATGATGATAAAATCAATAATAATGATAATAATAATAGTACTATCGATTATTATCATCATTATCATCATCATTATGACGGCTACTATTACAATTAATATCGTCATAATTATTATAATGATTACTTTCAATATTAACATTGTTAAGCATTGTTGATATCATGATCAACAACAATAACAATTAGCATTGTTTCCGTAATATCTCTGGCAGCCGACACGCCAACTTTTGCAAGTGCACTATTCCATCGGCCAACAGCAGTGATACGCGGATAGTTGCAAAGCGAGACGTCCCAAAATACCCGAAGGTTGGTTACTGAATGTTCCCCTATAGCCACCTGTGTATGAGGAAGGGTGGAAAGATCGGGGCCCCATTTCATTAAAGAAAAAGTTGATGTGATAGCAACTCTTGCTGAAATGGCAATTGTCATAGTAACGACAAGAATCCAGCTCCCTAATTGGCTGTTCCCATTGGAAGTTGCCATTCCAGCAAGAGTTGCCATTCTAACATTTTTTTATGAAATGGGGCCCAGGTGTCTATTGTCTGTTTGTTTGTTTACTTTGTATTTGAAAATCACGCTCGCTGTTAAAATCGGCATCCTTTTTGTTGTTTGTGGTGGTGGTTACTTTTTTCTTTCATGTATTAATTTCTTAAATGTGGAAACTTAAAACATGATTTGAATGTGTACGAATCCGACTGCTTAATTCCTCCCTTCGTTTGTCTGTCTACTTCTTATCAACTTTTCCCTTATTATCATTAAAGTTTTAACTTCTGTCAAGCATAATCTATATCTTCACTAGTAATGCTGTTATCAATATTTTTGTACTATCATCGTCATTACTCCAGTCGTGTTATGAGTGATATTATTGTCCCCGCCGAACGAGTTCGAGCAGGGGACTATGAAACGGGCTCCGTACGTGTGTGTGTCTGTGCGTCCGTGCGTCCGTCCGTCCGTCCGTCCGTGCGTCCGTCCGTGTGTGCGTCCGTGTGTGATCAAAATGTTCAATTTGCTACTTCTCTGTCATTTATGAGCCAATTTTGATTCTGTTTGCTTTATATGATAGCACTACATGGGAGCTTTAAAACTTCTACACAGAATTTCAGTTGTGACCTTTGACCTTGACCTTTGACCTATATTGTACATTTTGCTACAAAATGCTACTCCTTCGCCATTTCTAACCCGATTTCGATTCCGTTTGCTTTATGTGATGGCACTAGGTGAGGGCTTCAAAACTTCTACACAGAATTTTGACCTTTGACTTCTTTGACCTTTGACCTTGATTTTTGACCTATATTGTACATTTTGCTACAAAATGCTACTCCTTCGCCATTTCTAACCCGATTTCGATTCCGTTTGCTTTATATGATGGCACTAGTTGAGGGCTTCAAAACTTCTACACAGAATTTTGACCTTTGACTTCTTTGACCTTTGACCTTGATTTTTGACCTATATTGTACATTTTGCTACAAAATGCTACTCCTTCGCCATTTCTAACCCGATTTCGATTCCGTTTGCTTTATGTGATAGCACTAGGTGGGGGCTTCAAAACTTCTACACAGAATTTTGACCTTTGTCTTCTTTGACCTTTGACCTTGATTTTTGACCTATATTGTACATTGGCTACAAAATGCTACTCCTTCGCCATTTCTAACCCAATTTCGATTCCCTTTGCTTTATGTGATGGCACTAGGTGAGGGCTTCAAAACTTCTACACAGAATTTTGACCTTTGACTTCTTTGACCTTTGACCTTGATTTTTTACCTATATTGCACATTTTGTTACAAAATGCTACTTCCGGCGGGGACATATATTACGCACCGCGTAATTTCTACTTTTCCTTGTTATGTTTATTCCAGTACACACTATCACGTGAGACGAAAGAGTACCTGAGAAAGCCGACTTTTGACATCTGGCACTGGGAGTCGAACGAGGTAATGTCAAACTAGTCTTGAAGACCGAATAATGTTGGGAAAACAAACATAAGATAATCACAGTTTCATAGCAGAGTAGTTTAAGCGCCATTTCTGTGCATTCGAAAGTAAGCATATCACTTGTTATGACAAATTGTTTTTCTGTCAAATTGTCTTATTATGTTCATTTTTTCTACCAGTTATGATCTCAATGGAGTTAGCTCATTTACGATAAAACTCATCAATTTGTTCAGCAATGATCTACTTAAGAGGATTGCTTTGTGTGCGACATCAAATCTATATCCGTCGACATCACGCTTTCAGTTACAGGAAATCGCATGGTTCCATGATATTTGATCCTGCTATATCTATTACACTCCCATTTCGTATCTGCACGCCAAGCCAAGTATACATTCTATCCACAAATATTACTTTAGCCTTAATCCTATTCTTACATCAAAGTAAACTGCAAACTCTGGGTCCTGGGAGAAAAATAAAATTGGAGCAATTGTCGCAAGAGCAAATGTGTCATCGCATTGTATAGCTTAAACGTGCTACAAAACGGTCATACGATGACTACTACATAAGTGCATGTTTGTTACTCAAATTAATTAATGTCTCTTCCAATTTATCCATGACGACATCGTTGTGGGTACCTCGGATTATGGCTTAGCTCTTTCTGTGCCAAAGAATCAAAATGTACACAAATTCCATATACGAATCTATGGACAGGAAATTATTGTGGCTTACAAAGGGTTAATGAATGCACAGTTTAGAGAAAGTTGCAAATATAACACTACTTGGATATGACCGCTTGACACCTATTTTGTGATGAAAATATATTTATATTTAAGGCCGGCGGGGAACTTTGTGCATGTTGCAGTGAAGGGGTGGTAATTGTCTATTTAAAAGAACACTGCGTCCTGTGATTTCTGCTTTTGTTTTGCTTTGTTTTGTTTTGTTTTTTTAGTGTGCGTGAGTGCTTATGTTTTTTTTTTTTTTGTTTGTTTTTTTTTTTGTTTTTTTTTTTTTAGATCTTCATGATTTAAAATCTTTACAGTTAATACTGCAGCTGCCCATGCCTTGATTCGAATTACTGCTAGGGAAAATAACCCCACCATAACGTCAATAATGTACCATACTATGGGAGAGGCCGTGCATGCGTCTATTTTCCCTTAATTAGATTGGTGGAGGTGTTGCTCTTGTTGAGTTGTTTTCTGTATTTCTTATTCAATCCTTGCAGATGCTCTGTCTCCTTGAACACATGTACCACGATCTTGGCCTTGTTGAAGAGTTTCACATGAATCCTATTGTATTGCGTCGGTTCCTGGTGAGTTCATGACTGCATGCTTTCTTGAGCACTTCATACGAAGGGCAGCTGGAATTCAGTACCAAACTCTGTCGTATTGTAGACATTGATTGTCCACCCGGGTGAAGGTTCTGAGGTTATTGATATACTATTGTAGCTTCTTTATTTTTTGCAACTTGTATTGCGTGTTTTCTTTTTGTTAATCTTTTCCATCTGAAACTATACATCTAGGTTTTAGTACCGTCATATCTGGATAGGAAGTCTCTAACATTGCGCGATATCACAGATAGACAGAAAAAGATTGCATAAAGCAAATTTACATATCCAGTATTTTCATGTTTCTAGAAATGAAAGAGCATAAACTTATTACGACGTAGTTTTTTTCAGGTCGGGGATTTACTCTCAACATGTGTCTTTGATGTTGGGAGGAGTGTGCACTTTCCCTTAAATTATGTCGTACAATTTGGTAATTGGGGAGAAATGATAAATAGCTACATTGTACATGACCAATTATTTAGATAATCAGATAGTCACATACTCAAATCAGAGCGGTCATTAATATTGCAAAACATCCAAGAAGTATGTTCCCGTGTCTTGCTTCTATTCAGTGCTGTGTCCAGGAGAACTACCGGAACAACCCGTTCCACAACTTCCGGCATTGTTTCTGCGTGACCCAGATGATGTACGGTATGATCTACCTTTGTGACCTCAAGTCAAAGTTCAATCTTACAGACCTGGGTATTCTCCTCACCGCGGCAGTGTGTCACGACTTGGACCATCCAGGCTTCAACAACACGTATGTATTCTCTCTTTCGAAACACCACAAAGCTGTTTCCTCTTATAAAAGGGTTTATTACATGTAAAGGATGCTGCTCGTTGTTTGGGAGGTTTGTTACTCCAAAAATAAAATACTACTACTACTACTACTACTGCTAATAATAATAATAATAATAATAATAATAATAATAATAATAAGTATCATGCATAAAGCGCTAATCACTCAAGTTTCTAAGCGCTAAGCGTCGCGTTATGGAAAAGAATGTTATTACAAAGGAGAAATTCTTAAAGTAAATAGTCAGATGAAACAAATACATAGTACATGTTACACAAGTTGTGCATTTTATTTTAACTTAGGGAACTATAACATGACACATCTATAATAAATCAATACAAATTACAGGTCACAACTGAGCAGATGGGCTTTGGGTAACTTTTTTGAAAAAGTCTACAGTAGGAGCTTCACGGAGTTTGAAAATAAGGATCGTTTTTCCGAAGGTTCGTTTTTTTTTTTTTCCGAAACACACATTATTTCCTATACAGTAACAACATGTTGATTGATCGGAATATATGGAATAGGGTTCGTTAATCCGAACATTCGTGGCAACGCACGGTAATACGAGAATATAATGTGGTGCATTAATCCAAGGCTTCGCGAATCGAAATTGAAATAAAATAAGATTAGTTAATCTGGAAATGACAAGAGGATGAATACAAACAAACCTGACAAACAAACGGAATTACGTACCTTATTTCAGTCTCGGCATATAACTACGAACCTCCGGAATAGCAAGCTGTATCCCTATTCCACCGTCTTCAGGTATGTTAAAACACAGGGTATAAGTTCAGTGACAATCGAATTAATGTTTCAGATTATTATAGTAATGTATTCTCATCTAAAACTCAACCATCACATGAGTTGAAGGAACATATTATTGTGGCTTACAGGAGGACTTTACAACATGATATCTAATTGGTTGAATCGGCAGGACGTGACATAATTATTGCATTGTTTTCGTTATACTGCACGGTCCTTCACTATAAATAACCTTCACTCAAAATAATTTTCCTTGCAGTAAGAGTCTACCGATTTCATGTATGCTTCCACGTAGGTTGTCCTTGCATGATAGCATCAGTTACCATGGCCTTCAGGATGGTGTCTATTGAATTTGATTTGGATAAGATTGCTGTACTGGTTCCCGTATCAGTTTCATACCTAAGCGTGAATCAAAACAAAACTTATCACGACAGGATATTTTGTTTCAGATACGAGAACGCAGGGAATTCAAGTTTCTTGTGAATCCTGACATCATTCAGACAGAAAACTCACGATTACAGCTCCATTGTTGCATTTCCAAAAGTCCTTTATACCGTCTATGATATGCAAGGCAATTAGATCCAAAACAAAATAAAATACTCTTTCGAAACACCACAAAGCTGTTTCCTCTTATAAAAGGGTTTATTACATGTAAAGGATGCTGCTCGTTGTTTCGGAGGTTTGTTACTCCAAAAATAAAATACTACTACTACTACTACTAATTATAATAATAATAATAATAATAATAATAATAATAAGTATCATGCATAAAGCGCTAATTACTCAAGTTTCTAAGCGCTAAGCGTCGCGTTATGGAAAAGAATGTTATTACAAAGGAGAAATTCTTAAAGTAAATAGTCAGATGAAACAAATACATAGTACATGTTACACAAGTTGTGCATCTTATTTTAACTTAGGGAACTATAACATGACACATCTATAACAAATCAATACAAATTACAGGTCACAACTGAGCAGATGGGCTTTGGGTAACTTTTTTGAAAAAGTCTACAGTAGGAGCTTCACGGAGTTTGAAAATAAGGATCGTTTTTCCGAAGGTTCGTGGGTTTTTTTTCCGAAATACACATTATTTCCTATACAGTAACAACATGTTGATTGATCGGAATATATGGAATAGGGTTCGTTAATCCGAACATTCGTGGCAACGCACGGTAATACGAGAATATAATGTGGTGCATTAATCCAAGGCTTCGCGAATCGAAATTGAAATAAGATTAGTTAATCTGAAAATGACAAGAGGATGAATACAAACAAACCTGACAAACAAACGGAATTACGTACCTTATTTCAGTCTCGGCATATAACTACGAACCTCCGGAATAGCAAGCTGTATCCCTATTCCACCGTCTTCAGGTATGTTAAAACACAGGGTATAAGTTCAGTGACAGTCGAATTAATGATTTCAGATTATTATAGTAATGTATTCTCATCTAAAACTCAACCATTACATGAGTTGAAGGAACATAATATTGTGGTTTACAGGAGGACTTTACAACATGATATCTAATTGGTTGAATCGGCAGGACGTGACATAATTATTGCATTGTTTTCGTTATACTGCACGGTTCTTCACTATAAATAACCTTCACTCAAAATAATTTTCCTTGCAGTAAGAGTCTACCGATTTCATGTATGCTTCCACGTTGTCCTTGCATGATAGCATCAGTTACCATGGCCTTCAGGCTGGTGTCTATTGAATTTGATATGGATAAGATTGCTGTACTGGTTCCCGTATCAGTTTCATACCTAAGCGTGAATCAAAACAAAACTTATCACGACAGGATATTTTGTTTCAGATACGAGAACGCAGGGAATTCAAGTTTCTTGTGAATCCTGACATCATTCAGACAGAAAACTCACGATTACAGCTCCATTGTTGCATTTCCAAAAGTCCATTATACCGTCTATGATATGCAAGGCAATTAGATCCAAAACAAAATAAAATGCTTCATACCTTCCAAACGCAAAAACCCCTCTCGGTCACACAAATTGACCGTTAAGGGAGCTATAAATGCAAATGCGTGTTCAATTAACTTACAATGATTCATACAAACATCGCCTATGTGGCCAAATGATAATGTAAGTATTGTTATTAATGTTGTATATGTTATGATAATTTACTATAATATTTCTAACGTTATTTGAATACGCCGCCACACACACACACACACTTAAACATTTTCAAATAAACATTCTGGCTTTCACTTTGTTTTCAAATTATTGCTAGAGAACTTATTTGATTAACTAAATACGTTGCAGTGCACCTTTCCCGAGAATGATCATAATTAGCATGTTTCAATGTTTTATGATTAGTGCACGTTATGCTCGGTCTGAGGAAAAGTGAATTCCGATGGCTTGTCTTGAACACATTGGTAATCTCACAATTATTATTGACAGATGATGCTATTGCCATACGTGAAAGAAAACAGTACTCCACTGTGTATTCACATAGTTATGTTTTGTTTAACACTATAAACTGATGATTCACAATGTGTTCGCACTGTTGGAACGCTTAGATTTAACAGTGCCAAGACATTCCATACTGTGTTTCACATTATATTTCACATTGTGGGACATTGTGGTCCTTCCAGCAGGGTGGCAGAATCTTGGTTTTGACAATTAGGGGACAGACTTTTTAAAATGAAATTTCTACCATTCTGTTGCTTTGATTTAATACTGCTACTATTCCTAATGATATTAGTAACAATGATAATGATAACAATACTAACAATATTATCATTGATAAAAGTAATAATAATGATGATAATAATAATGACAATAATAATAATAATAATAATACTAATAATAATAATGACAATAATAGTAGTAGTAATAATAATAATAATAATAATAATAATAATAATAATAATTGTACGGCGCTTCCAATTACATATCCAATAGATACCAGATCAACGCCCGGACGGACCTGGCCATTCGCTACAATGACATCTCACCCCTTGAGAACCATCACTGTGCCGTGGCCTTTAAGATCCTCAGCAATCCGGAGTGTAATATCTTCAGGAGTCTGCCAGAGGACGAGTTCAAAGCCGTCAGACAGGTAGACGCGGATGACCACTTGTCTAGATTTATGCTGTATGACCCCTTGTCTAGATTTATGATATATGACCCCTTGTCTAGATTTATGCTGTATGACCCCTTGTCTAGATTTATGCTGTATGACCCCTTGTATAGATTTATGCTGTATGACCCCTTGTCTAGATTTATGCTGTACTAGGTGACCCCTTGTCTAGATTTATGTTGTATGACACCTTGTCTAGATTTATGCTGTACTAGGTGACCCCTTGTCTAGATTTATGTTGTATGACACCTTGTCTAGATTTATGCTGTACTAGGTGACCCCTTGTCTAGATTTATGCTGTATGACCCCTTGTCTAGATTTATGATATATGACCCCTTGTCTAGATTTATGCTGTATGACCCCTTGTCTAGATTTATGCTGTATGACCCCTTGTTTAGATTTATGCTGTATGACCCCTTGTCTAGATTTATGCTGTATGACCCCTTGTCTAGATTTATGCTGTATGACCCCTTGTCTAGATTTATGCTGTATGACCCCTTGTCTAGATTTATGCTGTATGACCCCTTGTCTAGATTTATGCTGTATGACCCCTTGTCTAGATTTATGTTGTATGACCCCTTGTCTAGATTTATGTTGTATGACACCTTGTCTAGATTTATGCTGTATGACCCCTTGTCTAGATTTATGATATATGACCCCTTGTCTAGATTTATGCTGTACTAGGTGACCCCTTGTCTAGATTTATGTTGTATGACACCTTGTCTAGATTTATGCTGTATGACACCTTGTCTAGATTTATGCTGTATGACCCCTTGTCTAGATTTATGCTGTACTAGGTGACCCCTTGTCTAGATTTATGTTGTATGACCCCTTGTCTAGATTTATGCTGTATGACCCCTTGTCTAGATTTATGCTAATCTTCCACAAAGATACACTTAATTTAAAGAGTGTCACGTGCTTTTCAGAAGGGCTCAAGATTCATCTTCCACAATGAAATTATGAGGTTTCTTGCATCAGTATTATGGTATAGAAAGAAAATTGCCTGGTTGACGCGACTTGCCGCGACAACGCGTTGCTTTGACTACTCCGAGATCACTTTTTTTTTTTTTGTATCAGACAAGGTTGCAATAAGTGTGTTTTTCTTTCGATGTCAACGGCAAGCTTTATTGATACATTCAAATACATTATACTGAACAATATTAAATCCTTGAAATTCACTGTACATGTTTCAGCCGTTGGTTATCAGGCAATTAGTCTCGTAGACGAATTTACTGTTTGCTATTCGAGTCGATTCAGTTCCATTTAATTCACTACAACGTTGATAACTATATATTATTCATTTCAAATAAGCTAAAAGCGTATAAGGAGTAACAAACCCGCAGAAGAACTCGCACGCACACATACACACACACACACACACGCACACACACACACACACACACAACTAGAAACATCGGAAAGTGGCAGTTGGAAAGAGAAAGAGAAGAAAAGTCCCCGTCTACGTTTGCAGCTCCAAACTATGCACATGATTTGAATACATTACCAAACTGGCCAATCATATCTCTCTCTCCATTTATTTTCTCTCCAAGGGCATCATTATGTTGATCATGGCAACAGACATGGCTCGCCATTCGGACATCTTGGATCAATTCAAGACGCAAGTTGAAGAGGGATTCGACTTCAACAACATGGATCACATCAATTACGTATGTTTGACCCCGACTTTCCCAAGATACATATCTCCCTTTAAGTGCGCCACTGTGTGTGTTTTTGTTGTTGTTCTTGTTGCTGCTAATGCCGTTGTTTCAATAAAACATCCAATATCTGGGATATGTGGTGGAGATGCTTTCCTCTGGATTGGGGCAGGTTGCCATGACGACTGCTCAATGTCTTCCAGATCGGCGAAGATAAGCAGGCTTGTTTATTCCGCCTGATTGACGTAGTGTGCTTTTGCAATCGAGTAAATTTTCTTTGTGAGAGTCTTTAAATACTCTTTGCTGTTGGAAAGCTGTTACCGGTTAGAATATCAGGGACTTAATTGTAGACAGACATGTAAAGAGTCCTTTCGGGTATTTGGCTTCCTTTGTACATAAGTATGTAGGGCCTACTTACTTTTACGTAAGTAATATCCCTGTTCAGGCAAAATGTTTTGAAACAGCATCATGAAGAGCTTCGTAAAATGAAACAGTTTGACACATGTACTTTCATGTATGCATAATACATGCATTAAAACAGAGCAAAATCTCAGTAAAATTTAAAATAGTGATCTTTATTTTTTATAGTGAATTTCCCACTTTCAAGCTTCTGCTGCTTTTATGAATTTTTAAGTTGCCGTTTTGTCTTTATGTTTATTTCAACTTTTCGGTTCAAACTACATGTATAATGTGTGTCCCTGTTTTGAATTAAACGTCCTTAATCACTGGACTTTGGCATGAATTATTTTCATTAGAGTCTTTGTTGATTATTTCCTTGTGATCGTCAAGATACAATATTTGTCATTGTATTTTTTAACCGAGGAATATAGTGTTGGATTTATTTTGTTTCTTTAAGTTTCCGTACAGTTCACAGCATCTATACAACCTAAAGAGCTTTAATAGTTAATGTCTTTTTGATAAAAATTGATTTCAATTGGCCTATCATAGTTCTCTACTTTGTTTCTTTTGTTCTATCGGAAGTATACATTTTATTTCATGGGTATTCAATGTTTTCTTCCAACTTCCAACGTTATGCCTTGGAGCGGCTCAGACGGGATTTACAAGTCAGAAAGTGTCTTGTTGTACCTTCAATTAAAAAAAAAACTGTGCACATGTCAGTAGGCCATCTGGAGATTTTGATTGAAATCGAGTGAACTAAAATCTTGTCAATTTCAGGCCTTTGTGATTAAACCTGCAAAAAAAACAAAGAATTAATAAGTTAATTAAGAATTAATAAGAATTAATAAATTAACAGTGATATATTTGTATGATATTGTTATGCAATTAGTGAGGTATATTTTGAGAAGACTTATTTTGCGGTATCTGATGATGGACTTATTCTAAAGTAAAGATTAAGAATGTTTTCCAATCAAACTCTCTTCTCTGTTTTAGCTCCGCATGGTTCTCATCAAATGTTGTGATATCTCGAACGAGGTGCGGCCATCTGATGTGTCAGAACCATGGGTGGACTGTCTCCTAGAGGAATACTTCATTCAGGTAATAAATAAACGTCATTTGTTAAGAAAAGTGAAAATGCAAACGCTTGAATAACAGGATATAGAAAAATGATTGCACATAAAAAGCCTAAAATGTCATTACTCTTTTTATCACATATATATTACATTATATATAAATTAATATTTATACATATATGAATATATATATATATATATATATATATATATATATATATATACAATCATTACTTACTATCATTTTTCTTCAATCATTTATTATATATATATATATATATATATATCATATGTGTATATATCATATCATATATGATATCATATATGTAAGGTCCAAACATGTTGACATTTCACGTACTGGATCCACGAAGAAAATAATGAAGAAACAAACTGGTAATGCATTTTTTGTCCAGTAAAGCATGAGTTTATTCAACTGAAATTTTCGGCGTCCTACGCCTTCTTCAGGAGTCAAGACTCCTCAAGAAGTTAAACTATCATTTCAACAAAATGATAGCTTTGTCAGTTGTAATTATCTTCAACATTAAGCACAGAATAACGTTAATTTGGTTATTATAGCTATTTCCCATATTCCTCGGAGAATCATGTTAAATATGGATTCGATGTAATAACTGTTGACATTAAGATCACAAATAATTTCAACAATATGCGTCCTTTTATGTGCGTGTGTGTGTGTGTGTGTGTTTGTGTGTTGATATTCATATCTAGCCCCCACCAGCCCTGTTTGTTATGTCCCAAGATCTAGGACTTTTTTTTTTCATTTGTGCTTTATTACTGTGTTATGGCTTATTCTGCTTTTTTTTTTTGTCAAATAAACTCAAGTTTTTTGTGTTTGTCTATAGAGAGACGTCTGAAGTGACGAACAACTAAATAAACAAATAAAAAGATAAATCAGTACAATAGTATAGTAGTAGTAATAATAATAATAATGATGACAATTATATCAAAATGCATATCGAAGAAATTTTGGGTCATTCGTTTTCTACCCATAAGTCAGACCAAATTTTTGACTCCTGCGACGTTTTCATTTGACTTTTATGACTTAACATACTTAATTTTTATTATACCTGATACAATTTATGTTGAGGTTCTTTAGTTATCATCTTGTTATTCTGACTGATACGTCTCCAATTCAATAGGCAGTGTCTTGCTGTACACTATTAATGAAATAGATTGCATAAGTTTACAAAATTACTATTTGTCACTGCTTGTGTTTCGTATGAAACAGAGTGATCGAGAAAAGATGGAAGGTCTGCCCGTGGCAGCCTTCATGGATCGAGACAAGGTGACCAAGCCCACGGCCCAAGTAGGCTTCATCAAGTATGTCCTCATCCCAATGTTCGAGGTGGTCTCCAAGGTGAGAGGAAAGAAAAGATCTCATTAATATACACGATAGTCTTCCCGCGCCTAAGAACACTTTACATATTATAGGTCTTCGCAGATTTAAGAATAGAACAGTGGGGAATATACGCCTCACATGCATCCATACGCAAATGTTATACCATAATTATAAGCATCTATCATAAAGCTCAGTCAGACTAAATTTGAATGTGAATGCGGATGTGAAGGTTTGTTCTGTTTTGTTATGTGTATGTGTTGTTTTTGTTCTTGTTTTTTGGAAGTTCATCCTTTGCTATAAATTGCTACTTTATTAATGACCGGCGGCTCATCCGAGATTTCAGTAAGCTGCATCAGCAGCAATCAATAGAACATAGGAATAAACTATCACAGCCGCGACTACAGATTGTAATAATAAAGATAAAAAGGCAAAATGTTTCACAGCTGCAAGACTTATACGGTAATCGGTGTTTCGTGCTGTGATACCAGTACCAAAATGTCCGTCAAGTGAGAGGCACACCTGTCCAAGTCATGCCTCCGAATCGCGTCATAAGCACTAACATTAGTAAGATTTCAATAATTGCAAAGAGACTTTAAGTTCTGGTTTATTCCCTTCGAACCTCTCTGAAATCCGTCAGATACATCGGACCCGATGTTTGGAACTCTCTTCCTTCTGACATTCGAAGTTTAAAGTCAACGAACTCTTTTAGGAAAGCTGTAATGTTGCAATGTTGCTCTTTAGATATCAGTAATTTCGTTGTCATTGTTAGTGCATAATAAAATATCTCCGCATTTCATCTATTACGTAATCCTGTAACCAACCATGAACTGTAGCTGTTCACCTGGACCTCGATGGAAAAATATTTTGTCATGCCTTACTGATCAGTGATCCAGGTGATCTATCTTTGTATAAACCTTTAGTGAAAGTAGACAGACCTCTCCTTTCCCTTTCTCATTTCTGCTATTATATCTCTACAGAAGTCATCCTTCCCTCCTAGTTTTTATTTTTTGTGTATTATGTACGAGGGCTGCACGCAAATTAAGCCACACTTAATTAAGCTGTAGCCCTATTGTATTACTCATGATTGTATTGCTGATAGGTTTCTGCTGTACACTGTGTAAAGGCAATGAAGAAAAAAAAAACACGTTTTGTTAACTGATATTTATGTAAACATGTATAGCACCAACAGTGTATGTATATGTACATGTTTGTTCATGTACAAGGATAATACAGGAAGTAATAAATCAAATAAAAAAAGAATCACTAATATACGTATACATTATTTTTTGCATCTATTGGGTTACATTTCTTTAATAAATCAAATCAAATCAAACATGAAAATTGGTAATTCTTATTTGTAATTTTCCTGTTTACAAGTATTTTTACTTTGTGTGAAAAAAAAAATATGAACGAGTTGTGTTTTTAATCAAAATGTGTTCATTATGTGCCATAATCATTAGTGAAAATTTAAATAGATATAATGTGAGTGTTGAATGTCAAAATTATGCGGTCATATTGTCATTCCGACAGCTTTTCCCTCAACTGGACGATTCCATGGTTGAACCTCTAAGGAACGCCCTCTATCGCTATGAAGAACAGAAGCTGAAAGAAGACCAAATGAAAGAGAAAATGCGAGAGGTGAGGTCTAAGTCGCTGGAAAACATTTTTGAAATCAATTCTAGTTCAACTTATTTCCGTACTCTTCTACAAAACATGCAACATGATAGCATTGCAGATGATGAATTAACTATATTAGGATGTTTGAGATATCAGATTCTTTTTGTGAGTCATATTTATGTATAAAATAAAGTATAACATGTATATAAATAGTAAAACCTTTAATGGAAATATCAATAAGCCTAAAAATTACTATGAATGAAATTGTTTCTTTGTGCTTTGATTCCCTTCCTCATGATACAGAATCAGTTTTTGTTTTTGTTTTTTTGGTCATAATTTCATTTGCTAACCAATTTTGTTGCTTTATTTGGACCTACAATTTAGAAAAAAAAAATATCCCGTTGAAAAAGATGTTAGTTATTTCGAAGGTTAGTTAATGCAAATCGAATATTTTTTTTTTTTTTTAAGGAAACGAAGCTTTCTGTTTTGTTTTTTTTTTTCGAATTAACAAACCGTTGCGATCATAAGCTTCTTTTCTTTCATTTTTAGATTAATGAACCTTCAAAGTACCAAACCTGGTTTCATATTGGGAATTGGAAACCCTCGGAATAATGAACTTTTGAAATAAACAGTTGAAAATAGGTCCCAAAGAGTACAACATCACTGGCTTTTGTTTGCATGCTTTATTTTGTTTCCAATGCAGAGTGCAAGAATCATGGCAGAGGAAGAAGGCGTGTGAGATACGAGAAGCGGTCATTGTGTTTGTTCTTGGTTTGGTTTTCCCGGCAAGACTTCTTTTGTTGTCCTCACTTTTACATTCTGAGTGATTGTATGGTATATCCATCACCGCAACACTCTGATAAATTAATTATTATACAAGAAAGCAGCAAGAACAAAAAGAATGTCAACTAGAATGACCTCGCAGAAACACTCATGTAAAAAATGATCATGTAAGGAAAGAAAAAATGCTTCTTATTTTTTTTTCAAGGGGATTATATTTTACTGTGGTATCTTAAAATGGTTAATCATGTTCAATTTTCTGATTCCTCATTTAGGGCCTTAGAATTTCATTTTTAAACAGGCATAATATGGTGCCAGGCAATGCTGCTTATCATAATCCTTATCTCACGCAGGCGTGAAGAGATCAAAGAATCACAAGCGACTACTCCAAGATAATTTGTTCCAGTGCCAGTTTTCGATTTTGTTTTACTAAATAGGGTAAGGTAACTTTTTTTTTTCTCAACTATTCTCAATAATTACATTTTTTTTTGAAGAGGAAAGACCTAATACGCCTGTACAATCATCATATACGAAAGACAAGCACATATTTTCTAGAGTGTAAATTCTTAGTAAATCGTAGTGGTTCATACAGACATGCCTCTCAAACGTTGTGCCTAAAATGAACTATGGGATTGCTTATTGCTATTCATCAGAACAAAATATTCAAGAACAAAATATATTGTGCTTTATTCAAAGATGCAGGGTCGCAAGAGCGTATTCTTAATTCGGTATACAATACGATGATTTTTATTGATAGTTTCGGCAGCGAGAAATGCCGCTCTCTGTAGTAATTCACGTTTTGAAGCTGTCGATTCATGTCGATTATTGTCGATGTCTATCGGTTACTGTCGATAATTTATGATGTCTGTCGATTGCGGTCGATTACTTTCGATTATTGTCTATTGCTGTCGATTACTGCTGATTCCTGCCGATTTCTGTTGATTACTGTGGATAGAGGACAGGGACAAAGAAAAACATGTCCTTTTGTACAGACTGCCTCTGCGGGAACTCATCAACCACTTGTGTATGATTTAAAAAGTATAACAGCACTGCCAGAAGGTCAAATTTGCTCCGCGTTGCACTGTTTGAAACGGAAGTGAAAAAGATTATATTGGTTGTAATATATAAAGTAGTATTACGTATCATCATTTCTTCTTTTTTTTTAACTGTGTGTCACATAAATATTTTTTTGTTTCTTAACTGATAAATAACTTACTGCGTGTGTGGCATATCTACGAAACATTATTGTATTATTGTGTAAGCTATGTAGGACACATGAAAGCAATGGTGTGGCCTGATCAAGTCGGCATGGCAAGCGATCGAAAAGCATGAATACGCAGATTTAATTCAGATTTCAGCAGAATGTAAAGCGTGCTACATACAAGGATGTAAATTTATTGAATTTGCTTGAGAGAGAGAAAAAGAGTTTAATTGTATATTTTTGTTACACGATTCCACATTTTGTGGCTTTGGCAGCACGCTTTTTTTTTATCTCGTAATTATATGTCACTGTTTAACGTCAAGCCGTGTACTCATATTCGATAAACATACATTGATGTTGTTTTTGTTTGGATTGTCATCATGTTCAAGTAACCAGTATGTTACAAATTTTTCAAAGTATTCGGGTTTTTTTTCGCTATACATAGCAGGAAGGGACAAAAAGAAGTGTTTTGTATAGCTTGTTACAATGATTCCAATAAAGTTCCTGATAATTCGCGAAATACATTTGATATTGGCTATTTTCCTTTTTTTTTCAATTTATTTCCACTAACGCACTTAACGAACACTGCACGTCAACAGACAGCATCGGCTCTATCATTCTAACAATAAGTTTGTGAAATCAGGTATATGCAGGATGCTAATTACTTGACGGCGAAGGTTGCCAATAGTTAACATCATTTACTTGGTAGAGTCGTTGATATTGTTTATAATATCAATGAATGGTATTTAAAAACTCAGTAGGGCTTTTGATTTATCAAGGTGAAATTTATTCTGTCTTGACATAAATCCTGCGAGGCTTTCCCCTTTATTTTCCTTATGTTCTTTATGTTCTTATTTTCATTTTTCATTTATGATTTTTGTGATTCATCACATTTGCCACAAGGTAAAAAAAAAAAAAAAATCCATTTACACGTCTATCACAGCATTCGCAAAAAAGTGAAAACTGAATCAAACAGAAATGTTTTGATTATCTTGTTAGATAGAATGTTGTCATGCGGTGATTGGCAAGTAACCGGTGTTTCCTACTGGATGTGCGAGTAAATTCTAGTTTCTGTTTTCTGTGCAAAAAATTGTCATGCCTCTTCAATAATAGGTACTGGTCATTTAAAAGAAACGCAATCATACATTTGTTCAACAACTTCCATCAGAGCAAAGCTGACGTTTTCTCCACAAATTTGCTCATTACATGTCCAGTGTAAAATGCATACATATAGGTTTGAATATGCATTAATTTGAAAAACAAAAACAGAATGTTTTCCCAAAGCATGGCTACGTTACTCTGTCAGAATAATGTGTCACACAGGGTGTTTACGCTGCGGCACATAAACTAACAGTGAAAAATACTGGTGAATTGAAAAGAGGAAAAGTATATAAAGATCAAAGAAGGCACAAAAACAAGATCAAAAAGCCCCAAGATAAGGAAACAAAACAAAAGATGTCTGTGACAATGCAGTATTAAAGTTTGAGCTTGGGGAATACCCGCATAAGGTTCTTGGAACTGGTAAATTGGTGTTTGATAACAGAAATTACTACTAGGATTAGTTCGTGAGTTAAACAGCCCTCTGCTGCCTTTAATTCACAATCTATTCTTGAGCGATCTGTCATCATCCCTGTGAACTTAACTTTTATTTTCCAATTTTCTATTCCAAAGGCATGTTCTGCATTGGTTTTCCCTTTATATCTTGACTATCTTTGCATGTTTTTACACGAAATATGTAACGAAGATATATATAAATGTTATATTTAAACTCAATTCTTTTTACAAGTCTTGTTTAACTGAAGAACGTGCTAGTCTTAATGGAATGTTAATCTCTATTCTCAAATCCGAATCATTTGTTGCATAGAATCAAACTAAGTGCTTTGTTTGGTGCTGTTACAAAATTCCTGTAATATGTATACGGGCAGACTGGAGGTTCTAGTAGTTGTGTTTTATTGTATAACATTAAGTGAATTTTGATTATTTGCACGCGTGACTCGAATTACGGAGTAATAAAGTTTGAGTAACAAAATGTCTGTCTTGCTTGTGCATTGTGCATGCGTTGGTTAATATGAATTGGACTTTGATTTGCTATGGCAGACTGATCGTTTTTATTGATCTGTGTTATTTGTATCATGACAATGGACTCGAAACGCTGATCCCAGTCGTCGCAAGTTCGTGGCCCTATCCAATTAACCATATCAGCCCCTCTAATTGTGACGCATTGACTATAAGTAGTACTTTACATCTTGCCCTTGCTGAGCTCGTTATGCACTCTGAAGCACTATTATGAACGACAGTTATCAAGACAGAATATTTTACTTTTTTCTTTAACTTCTACAACTTGTTTTTAAGGATGTTCGCGCAATTGGAAGACGAATGTGTATAACATGGGAATAGGTTTTTAAAGTTTATTTTTATAGTTTTAATGAGACTGTTTTGGTTGTTTTCATTGCAGTTTTTCTTTAGGGGTTATAATTTTACAGCCCTCTTCTGTTAAAAATAAGAACAAGTGTAACATCACAGATGTTTTAAAGGATGATAATCTTAATAAAAGTTAATAATCTTTCCGACTCTCAAGGACGAGCGGTTATCCCCTTACCGCCATCATGTTCATCAGAAGTCTTTTCCTCACACTACACTTCGAATACCACCAGACTTCAGGAAAAATTGATTCCGACAAACCGGTGTCCATTTGTTAGATACCGATAAAGTAAGAGTTCTGAATTAAATTTCAACTATAAACAGTATAATCGGAAAGCAGGATGAAAATAAACATTATAAGGATTTTTATTATTTATTATGGGGAATACAAATGATGGAGTACAACTTATTTCTTTTCACAGTAAATCATTGTTTCCATAAATGCATTTCCCATCCCCCACATAACGATGCGAAAGAGAAAATGAGATTCCCTGTGTGTTTTGTATGTTTGTAGAGTTAGCAAGCAGAAACTTTTGCATGCATGCTGACTTTTACGATATGACCGGAAAAGACGTTCGAGTGCATTTTGTTTGTCTGTTGGCTTTGGTATGTGTGCGTGTGGCAGTGTTTATGTGTGCTAATGGCATATCAGTCCAAGAACGTGGATACAAAAAAGTTAATACTCGTAAATAATTTAAAACAATAGAATATATAACGTGGTTTGTTCGCAAAAACCGATAAGTCCACATTTGCCAAAAGGAGATATTTGCGATCAAAGGTCAAGAAAAGTAAAGAGAATAATAAGAAAATTTTTGCTTCTTTTGACCATAACTTCAAAAGTGAACCTTTATATGTAGTGACCAATATATCATTTAAAAGGTTTTATTTTGTACTTTATGACAGAGACCGTACTTCAAAATCTTCAAAAACTGACTTATCGGTTTTTGCAAACAAACTCTTCATATATACATATATATATATATATATATATATATATAGAGAGAGAGAGAGAGAGAGAGAGAGAGAGAGAGGGCCTATTTAGAATAGTGTTGATGAAAAAGCCGGATTTGTCCGTTGAAGCCAAATTAGCAGATAAGATCAAGTTCTGTATGCAGTGTCATTTTGAAGTCATTTTTTTTTC
Source organism: Diadema setosum (assembly GCF_964275005.1). Classification (NCBI taxonomy): domain Eukaryota; kingdom Metazoa; phylum Echinodermata; class Echinoidea; order Diadematoida; family Diadematidae; genus Diadema; species Diadema setosum. Next base: position 1,634,500 of record NC_092690.1, read on the forward strand.
ACAACAATTAGAAGAGGAAAAGAAAAGATGCTTCTTTACATTGCCTAAACTATACAGTTTGTGATAACAGTTTTCAGCAGAATATTGCAAAATCGGACCATATTATACAATGCTTATATAGTCCAAGAGCATTAGGTCAAAATACAAAAAGTAAATATCTATCGAATAAAATATATGTTTTTAAGGATGAAGAACTCAATAATACACATAAGACATGTTGACCCACGCAAGTACAGTAATCCAAGATGGAGTCCAAAATGGCAGCCATTTCCTGAAATTCTGATAACCTTTCAACTAGGCAACCCAATACAAATGTAAGTGTCTATGTTTTGAAACATGAAGAACTCAATAAAATACATATTTAGAAAAGTTGACGCATGCAAGTACCGATCAAACCACACGAACTCTTCATAAAATTCAAAATGGCGTGCAAAATGGCCGGCAGTAACAATTTTATCTCACAATTATGTAAATTAATGTCAGTATAGTTTATAAGAAACTTTTTTTATTATTTTCTTGTGTGTAAAGTATACAAATAAAAACATTTGGATGTTGAAATTAAGGAGTGTGTCCTAGTTGCTAAACAGAGAGCCTACTAGAATATACAATATTTTTTTTTTTTTACCACATGGTCCATTTTCGTCATCTCAAGCACAAGGGATAAAAAATTAGTGCTAGCCTTCTTTATTATCAACACATTTGATGTCTACCATGAGGTGAATTCCATTTGAAACTGTCAGTTATCACTTAGGAAGTAAAAACAATTCTTTTTGGCGTCTGTGCTACATACATGTTCAAACTTAGTGTCTACATGTGCCACTAAATAATGTCTAATTTATCCCATGACAGTGAACTTCTTTGGTGCAGTATATTGCTCCACCTAAAATCACAGTGTCTTAATTATCTTTTAAATTCATTCCATGTAGATTCGGTAAAATTATATAATTATAGTCTCAGTATCCCCAACCCCTCCAACACGAGGGAGTTTTTATGCTTGAATTGAAATGAAAATAATCATACCCTTTACACATATTTCATGGAATATTTGGGAATTGTTAAACAAAGGGGTATTTAATTTAAGTCGGGGAAGTGAGCGGTGGAATGGTTGGGAATGGCAAATCACCCTCCAATATGAGGAAACTAACTTTTGCATTTTGTATGTGAAAGATCTGGTACAAAATTTTTAATGACATATTCGGAAATTTGTCAATCTCAAAAGTGTACAAAGTCTATGGAAAGGGGCAGAGCGAGGGACGTTTAGCATTTTTATGATTGCAATTCAATGACAAAGTTCATACACTTAAGGTTGAATATTTGGAATATAATGATTGTACAGGCCATCCCCCCCCCCCCGTACAACCCAACCTATACCCATGTTTTGCACATTTTAAGGGAAAGATTCCCCTGGACCTTCTTAGTTGTTGAATCTTGAACATTACGTTGAATTTCTTTGTCCCTTGAAACAGGCTAAAAACAGCAATAATAGAATGGCGGCCATTTTGGATAACCACTGGTTTTCGCGAAGAACTCGAGTGTTTTTTGTTGTTGTTTTTTGTACTTACGTGCTTCATGATCTCTGAATAAGTATTTCATTGGATTTCTTATGTCTCAAAATATATAAACTGTATTTGTGACCCTGCACCTCAAAACAAACAAAAAGTCGCCAGACATGATTTTTTTAGTTAAGACCATATTCTGAAAGAGCAGACTTTAAGCTTTAAAATGATGTATAACTCAAATCAAATGGACTCTCCTAACCTATCTAAATATTGGAAAGAAAGCACAAACTCAGGAAAAGTGTGAACTGAGAAAAGAGTCTCTGAAGTAGTGTCTATTCAAGTGCTTACTCTTTACCAAACCGTGCTGGCTGTGCGATGAATGGGACAAAAAACAGGAAGTAAACCACCAAAGTAACAACAATGAAGGGATTATCAGATTAAACTGAAATTAAGCATGCCTCATTAACACTTTCTGTTGATAATTAATGCCAACTTTCAAAGCAATAGCACTATCCTTTCAAAAGTTATTAGAGTTGAAAGTGAAGAGTGTGGACAAGGTTTTTCAGAAATGAAAAAGGGATTCTAAAGACACACCTAATCACACTATTCTACTAAAAATGTTCGAGATAAACTGCGAAAAAAACACACTTTCCTGCCTCTTTTATGATACCAAATTTTAGCATAATGTAAAAGAAGACCCGCTCTTTCAGAAAATATGAAAAAGTCAAGTTCGGCTAGGTTGACCCATTTCACTTATTTGCAGTCCTCACGCAAAATCAGTGTGTGCGACTTTATGTTCGTTTTGAGGTGCACGGTCACATTTAGACTTTTAAGCGCGTATCGCGGTTACGTATTAGCAGGGTTATGAGAAAAACAGGAACTGGCAGCCATTTTGGACACAATTGGGGATTTCTGAAAGTGCCTATAAGTGCTTTATATGTATTTCAAAATCTCTGAATAAGTATTATAATTATTATTTGGTTCCGTGTAACCCAAAGGAATATTTCGACATTCCAAGTGTGTACAGGTGAAATTACATTTTGGACGCCATCTTGGATTATGACACTTGCGTGCATCAACAATTCTGAATATGTATTTCATTGAGTTCTTCATGCTTCAAAAAAATATATTTAGACATTTAAATTTTGTTTTGGGGTTATCTTGTTGAAAAGTTATAAGAATTTCAAAAAAAAATGGCCGCACTGTTCGGTAGACCTACCGTGTGTGAGAGTAACGCGACATGCTCATTAGTAAACATACTTTGCCGTGTGGTATCATGAAGTTGTTTTCAGAAAGTGGCTTCGCTGAAAATCTTCCATGGCTTCCATGACGCAGATGTTTCCATGGCAACTCGCATCTGACGGTGATAAGAGGTCCAGTAAACAACCAGCACCAGTATTTTCCAGCTACACGGCTGAAAACAACTAGCTCTGGAATTTTGAATCAGAGTCAGTTTTTGAGAATAAAACATCGCGCTCATAGAACAAGTTTGCTTTTAAAAGGCATCCAGATCAGTTGCGGAGATAAACCGGAAAGGCTGATCAGGCTGATAAACCGGAAAGGAGTCTCATTTTGCTTTGTTAACTCTCCACGCAAGATGGGAAATGGTGCTCTTAAAAGATCTCGGACCGTCTATCTTGAAGTCGATGGATCAGTCGTAAAGGTAAATAATATGTCTGCAATTCTCTCAGAGCAAAACATTGTACTAAAAAAACTTTTTTTTTAAAGTATTGCATTGTCATATCCTTGCATGTCAGCATTGTCCCCGGTTTCTCAACGCTGCAGTGAGACGAAACACTCTTGAATTTGTGACACTGCACCTCAAAACAAACAAAAAGTCGCCAGACATGAATTTTCAGTTAAGACCATATTCTGAAAGAGCAGACTTTAAGCTTTAAAATGATGTATAATTCAAATCAAATGGACTCTCCTAACCTATCTAAATATTGGAAACAGAGCACAAACTCAGGAAAAGTGTGAACTGAGAAAAGATGCTCTGAAGTACAGTGTCTATTCAAGCGCTTAATCTTTACCAAACCGTGCTGGCTGTGCGATGAATGGGACAAAAAACAGGAAGTAAACCACCAGAGTAACAACAATGAAGGGATTATTAGATTAAACTGAAATTAAGCATGCCTCATCAACACAACCTGTCCATAATCAATGCCAACTTTCAAAGCAGTAGCACTATCCTTTCAAAAGTTATTAGAGTTGAAAATGAAGAGTGTGGCAAGGTTTTTCAGAAATGAAAAAGGGATTCTAAAGACACACCTAATCACACTATTCTACCAAAAATGTTCGAGATAAACTGCTAAAAAAAACCACACTTTCCTGCCCGTTTTATGATACCAAATTTTAGCATAATGTAAAAGAAGACCCGCTCTTTCAGAAAATATGAAAAAGTTAAGTTCGGCTAGGTTGACCCATTTCACTTATTTTCAGTCCTCACACAAAATCAGTGTGTGCGACTTTATGTTCGTTTTGAGGTGCACGGTCACAATTATGTTTCGTAAAGTCTAGTGTGTTGCTGAAAGTTCATTGTAGCTCCATCAATTTTGAGTTTTCCTGTAGTATATTCTAATTTATCTCAATAATATTACTCAAAGGTTAATTCATATTTATTGTCTTTTGGGAGATCATTGAAATACCAAAAGAAAAAAAAAATGCCTGAGAGAAGTTTACATTCTACAAAAACTCGTGAAACGTTTCCACATAAGCTGCGATGATCAAGTTTTAACAGGGGACCTTGAAATTGATTGACGAGTAATTGAGAAATACTTGTGAATTGGAAATGATAGCGCAGATCCGTTAAAGTTACTGAAGTCTTAACATAATACTTGTCATGAGATGTTATACATAAAGTTCACCGTAATAATAAATATCAAATATCAAATGAAATATCAAATAATGTCAGTTCAGAGTTATTCTTTTTTTCGAATTTCCATGTTAAGTACTTTGTCAACGATATAATCATCAGATATGTTTCATGATGTCAATATGTTCAATCCCTCATAATTAGCTTCCTGCTTATTTTCTCTTAAGCAGTATATTTTGTAATGTTCCTGTTGCCTGTGTATAAACTTTGTTCATGGTAACAGAGAAAGGAAACAAACAGCTTGCTTAAGCAAATACAAAGTAATGGAATGCATCAAACACGGGAAAAAATGATAGTAAGGGTTTCGAACAATAAAGGACATTGAAAGGTGTAAGCATGGAGCTACTAACAGTAGCTCCATGGTGTAAGCTTACAAGAGAATATCACGAATGATTTTATACGTGTGTTATAATATCCTGAACGAGATTTATTCCTGTTCTTTTTTTCTCATGAATTTACAGCGAACGTTATTGTAGTTATTGAACTACAATACCATGCTCTACCAACAAACGCTAGAGAGTGATACAAGATGTCGAGTGACACTATGAAACCATAGACTGTCTTTCAAACTGCATAATGGAAAACCTTTGTTTTATTTTTCTCCTTTTCAACTTGAACTTTTTCGCTGCCTTTTCCCCTCCTATGCTATATCACATCTCCTTTGTTCATTCTTTTGATCAGGTGGTGTTCAGTCCACACTGTGGGTCACGTGATATCCATGACCTCTTGACCGCAGCAGTTGGTGTCAGCAGGTAAAATGAATCCCATATTAAATGTTTCAGACATGAATGAGCTAAATAGTATTATGGATACGAAACCTATGACACGCCACTACACGCACTCGTCAATCAACTGTGACTTAATAACTCTCCAGCCGTGCGTACATATGTTTTTTTCTTCTCTTGTTTAATCATTTCGGTAATTGTAGTGAACTATAAGCATGACCTTGGCGACAATATTAGAAGTTATTAGAGTTATATGGATTCTTTTTGTCTCAGATGGTCTGATATCGTCCTCAAGAATCAACAGGGTGCCCTCGTATCCATCGCGCCAACTATGCCAAGCAATACACGAAGGTATGTTTCACGAAATAATTGAGAAATGCAGGACATTATTTATGCACACTTTACTTCATGCATATGAAATTGATGAATTCATGACACTTGACATTTGTATTTACCGACACCGTATTTCCTGCCACAGCCATGAGCGTTGCATTCCATATTCATTAGATGCTTCGTTCCTTATCGTTTTATTCAGTGAAAGTCGATAGAACATGACGATGAAATTCAATCATGGAATGTGCTGCAAATGTAAAATTCAAGATTCAGGCGGAAAAAGTAACAGAGCACCCTCCTTCAATTCTTTACTGAATTCATTTCATTATCTACAAAGCACAGTAGAAACAGAATTTACCCCCCCCCCCAAACAAAAAAAAAAAAAACGATTGAGACACTTTTTTCAAATAATTTGATAACCTACGGAGTCTTGGTTTTCTTTAGCACCTTGATATTGATGTGTGCAACAGGGAAGATCAGATCACAGCATGTTTATAAAGAACTTTTTGGTTTCCTGTACATCATTTCCCATTTCAGGACGCCTTACAAGGTTGTCGTCACTCAAGTTAGATCAGGAGAAGGTAAGACAGATAGAATTATTATCAAATGCATTCCTGGAAAAGTGATTCAATATAGAGAAACATAATTATTGGACATTTTGCAGTTTTGTATTTTGCTCACTAGATAGACAAACTTTTCAAAGAAAGAGTGTACATTTGGTGTAAATACTTTGTTTGAAGTGAGTTCAGTTGTAAATGTCTTACCTCAGATGATAAGCGGTTCTCCAGCCGCTAATAATGTATACTTTTAGAATTATTGGGCAGGTATAAATATTATACTGACTGATTTTGATTGATTCATTAATATCAATATTATGTCCAAATGTTTGTTTGTTTTTTTCAACAAGATGGGCTAAATCAGTTTTTTTTTTTCTTTTTGTATTTCAGAATTGTTAGGTTCGTAATGGTGACGTCCCTGGTACATGCTGTTAATTTTATATCTACGTTTAAGCAGAGTATGAGTAGATTTAGTAAATTTTGGATGGTATTCAGTTACTTATTTCATTTTTCAATGATCCACGTTTTACAAGCCCCGGTTTTCAGTGGACCAAAGTTTACCATATTTACTTTTCTATTATCCTTGCAAACTTTTCATAGATGTTGATATAATCAACGATCCACACATTATTATGTTTGGGGTTGAAAAATTAGTAAAAGTAAAAACCGATTTGTGTAAGGTACGTTATATATTTTGCGTCACTTTTGTGTTAGATGGAAAAAATTGAAAACGAATTGAAATTTACGAAGCATTTTGAGCTTTGAACTCATCTCTCAAATGCAAAATACCTCCTGCTTGCCTTGAAGCGAAGCGAAGTTGATAAAATCATGCTACACTAAATGTGTTTGTTATTTGTATAAAGAATCCGTGATAACATTCAATTACCCTAATCAATGCCCAGTATTCGAAAATCAGTCTGACAAAATGACCAAATTACCACTGTTAGAATTATAGTACTGCGATGTTCCTGTCACGTTTGTAGAAAATGCAATGAACCCCATTTGGTAGCTTGTGTTTTTAAAGAGTTGCTTAGTTTTTGTAATCTCTCGATCTGTGTTTTATACATGTACATAGTGCGAGATGAGGTGCTTCAAGGAGTACTGAGCCATGTGTCCGAAAAAGTTACCAGGTTAGTAAGTCCGAAAACATCCGTCGTAATTCTTTTACTCATGTACAAGCGTGAATCATTCAAAATAAGAACAAAATAATAATATCATAGATTCCTTCTCTTTCTTTCTTTTTTTGAAAACAAGCATATATGTTCCACAAAAAAAAAATGCTTTACCATACGATTTTTTAGTGTCTAAGAAGTTACGTCACAGCATGTAAACAATGATTATGCCATTAGCCACGTAATTTTGGCTGAATAAATGAATTAATGAATTGGCTAGTAAGCGCATATTTACAACAGTGCACAATGGTATTGCACCCTGCGGACTGATTATGTTTTACCTCAGTCCATTTGAAATAACAGCTCGTAGGTTTTCACCGAAAAAAAAAATCACCCCGTGTCATTATAAAATCTATTGCATCTTTTAATATTCACATGGACTGATGTGATTCTGACTTAAGAGGAAATAAGTTTTCTTTTTTTTTTCTCTCTCTCTCTCTTCATTCCCAGGGCCTTCCGCATTTTCGAGATGAAAGACGAAATGCTTAGTCGGTTGACCGCAATGCAGAAGAAAATCGAAAGTAGGAATATAATAATGTGCTTTTTGCTAATGCCAATGTTTGCGTGTATGTATATGTCTTTGTGCTGTGTTGCTGTTTTTATATTCTTTATATGAATTTCATTCAATATCAGGTCGATGTGAACAACGAAATTAATGGAATGATGAAAGAAATGTTTCCTTTAATGAAAGCTATTTGATGTTAATCCTTTCAAAAGTTGTGAAAAAAGAGCCTTCAGACCAGAGTTGTGAAAAAGATAAGCTATACTTCTACAATTAACCCAAGAAAGCATACCATGTTTAATGATATCATCTTTAAGATAATCATAAGATCTGGGAAATTTGTTAATGTATCTTGACAATTTGACAATAAGAAACAAAAAGGTCTTTGTGCATGGTGTGTGATGACAGGAAGAAAGATGGCATGCAGAAAGACTCTTTCTTCTCGATTTACTAAACTACCACAGGACTTGCTTCTTTTGAATAGAATCATGGCAGTTGGAATAAGATACTACAATATTTGCTTGATATCTATCGCTGCGTTATGTGTGCCTCCACAGTTGGAATAGAATACGTTTACTTGATATTTGTTCCTACGTCTCTATCTGCAGGTAGGTAATTATTTGACTGTATGTAAGGCGTTTACTTTGTATTGTATCTAGTGTTAGAATACCGATTTTTGTTCGAATCATAAGATCTAATTTTATCTTATATATTTTCTAACTTCCGTTTTAGTGGACCGGAAGAAGGCGATTGAAATAGAAAAATGCAAGATGGATATCAGAGAAATCAAGGATGAACTCATAGCAGCCAAAAAGTAAGTAATAAGAACATGATTTTGCCATCTTTTTTCAAAGATACCATTGTCAGTACATGATAATCGTGTACCGACATAACGAGACGGATACAATGCGGAGTCTTATTTTCTGTTATTTCAAATACGTGTCAGCCATGTTTAAATGTTTTTAACGTGAATTTTCGATTTTCCTGTCATTTGCCTTGGAACAGTTACTGTTGTGTTGGTATGCGTAACGAAGGGGGAAAAAAAATCTAACTTCAGGTGTAATCGAATTTACTGAACTTCGTATGAAGATGTTGACTTGTTCGGACCAACTCCAGCACTTGTCTTTATGGAATGGCTGTGAATTGTGCAATAATCACGGAGTTAACAGTGTAATAGCCTGAAGAAAGTACAAAGTTCACAAAGCAGTTGAGGATGAAGTACTGCCATATCTTTGCGTCACAAAGTGTCTTTTAATAACATATATTCAAATAATACAACATTATATATTTGTCTTTACATATCTTCGTTTCATCATCTATCATATAGACATCACGCCAACTTCTGCAAATGCACCATTCCACCTGCGATGGGAACCGAGACACGTATTGTTCCGAAGCGGGACTTCCCCAAATATCCCAAGGTAAGACTACATGGAACCATAAAAATAATAATAAGCTGAGGGAAACACAAAATAGACAGTTTACTGAATGGTGATTTCGATTTGAATGCATGCAGTCACGCATAGATTTGAGGAAGACAAACAAAGTAAGAAATAAATTCTCCAGGTTTTCAACAAATATTTACGGATGACACTTACATAAGAAAAAAGAAATAGGAAACGCAAAGACATAGAACGTTCGTATGCTCAAATCGACGAATATAGCTATGTCTATTGTCATAACATCCAGCTATATATTTAGGTATGGAAGAAGAAGAGCTGTTAATGAGCAATACGTACTTTTTGAAGTTATAAGTGAAATCAGAATAGTAGACGAACATCTATATAATAGCTCTAATAATACATATTCATTTACTTTCAGTAACTCACTATTTCTGCGTTGTTACAGTTGTTGCTGTTTGTTTGTTGTTGTTTTTGTGCAGTATATTCTGTCCTACGAGACAAAGGAATACCTAAAGAAACCAACCTTCGACATCTGGCACTGGGAGTCGAATGAGGTATGAATGGTCAATATACTTGGTCTAACAATACACCGAAACGAAATTTGATACTCTCAAAACAATGTTTATGCCATTGTTGCTTTTTTTTTCCTCATCCTCATTTTTTTATTATTGGCTTTCTGTACATACCTTTCAATCCTGTAACCCTCCAGTGCACTATCGTTAATGATTTTCCGAATTTCTTTCTTGGTCAATCGTTATCCTATGTTAGGTGATAGACCCCTCTGCGTATTCTTGATTCTAAGAATACAAAGCTTGGATGTTCGAAGTGAATGTAAATTCACCGTCTGCTTATTTTACAAAATATATAAATCCCTGACATCCCTTATAAGCAATGTTAACCAGATAAGACATGAGTTAAAATCATTGGATACCTATATCACAAAAAAGAAAAAAAATAATAATAAATAAATATCCCTAGTCATCGTAGACTTTGTTAAAGTTGCTGCAGAAAATTAATTCTAATTCGCGCATGGTACACTTCTTTTTTCATGCAATTCAAATCCTGCCATAATTCACTTTCCTTATTTTCTTCTGTACCCAATTTGAACATTTACGACATTCATCTGACAACCACTTTCAAATGTCAATGCATCCACAGAAATGGTGAAAATTGTCATATTCGTGATGAGCCACTTTTTTTCGTTTTTTTTTTTTTCAGCATAGGAGTGCAAATCTATACCGTCTTGGTTGTCTTTATAAAGTGGCGGATACAAAGGGGCGCATCGGGCGCGTGCGCCCTCTCTATCTGTTGTTAAAACAAAAGAAATAACAAAGAAAAAGATGAGATGAAAATTGGAAGGAGCACCAGAAATATTGTTAGCGCCTCCCCTCCGCCTTTTACGGAATTCCTGGATCCGCTCCTGTTATAAGTGTTTTTTCTTTGTTTCTTTTCTTCGTTCTTACTCTTTTTAGGGTAGTCAAAAACACTGCACTAGGGAGTGTCACAGTAATTATACATATGATCTATATCATATGCCCTATGGGCTTATTTCTCTCCCATGCATTGGCTACGCCATGTACGATGTAATACGCATTTCTCACATACTTGTACTTGTACTTGCACTTTTTTTCTATCCAATGATTTATTGTATGTACTTATTTTAATGTTGGTAATGCTACGAACTATTGTTGGCGTTGTTCTTGTTGTGTAGATGTTGTGCCTCCTGGAACACATGTATCATGAGCTGGGTCTCGTCTCAGAATTCAACATGAATCCAATCGTACTCCGCCGCTTTCTGGTTTGTCACGTTTAACTCTGAATGCATGTCACTTTTAAATTTCCGCGACATCACTGCCATGACTACTCTCTTTGCGATATGTAACTGTACGCATAAGTGTGTTCCCTTATATATGTATAGGATGCATATATACATTTGTTTGTTTTTTCTTATATCCCACAACTTCATTGTGGTACGGTAATAGAAGTCACATTATGTAACTGTTTTTACGTACATAGAATATTCTTTTTTTTTTTTCAATTTGCCACTGACGTTGCATAATCATGCATAACGTACTGTATTAAATGTTGTACTGTCGTACCTTTTAATATTTTATTGGAAATGAATTCAATGAAATTATCTGGGCATATAACTCCTGATGCCATTGGTGTGGTTTTAAACCCCAAAGAGATTTTTTTCTTCTATTCAGGATAGCTAAAACGAAGAAAGAACGGATTGCTACAGCAACAGTTAAATCATCTCTGCTATCTAGCTTGTTGATAAAACTTCTTTGATTTTAACTTATCATTTTGTTGACATCGCGATCTCGAATGTTCTGTTTTGACATCAGTGCTGTGTTCAGGAGAACTACCGGAACAACCCGTTCCACAACTTCCGACATTGTTTCTGCGTGACCCAGATGATGTACGGCATGATCTACCTGTGTGACCTCAAGTCAAAGTTCAGCCTGGCTGACCTTGGCATCTTACTCACGGCAGCCGTTTGTCATGACCTAGACCATCCAGGCTTCAACAATGCGTACGTTGATGTGGAATATAATATATATGAATATATGAATATGTGGATATATGTCTCTGTGTGTAAATGTGTGTCTATACGTGTCTGTCTGCCTGCTATTTTTTTTACTGATATGTATCTCTCTCTGTGTATATTACCATTATGTTTACGTGTGTGTGTGTGTGTGTGTGTGTGTGTGTTTGTGTGACCCAAAAATGTGTACGCAAGCTTTTCACATGTATTCTTTTTTGCCAGTGTGTGTATAATTATGCATAATGATCATCTACATTAATTGTCTTCTATATCTTCCAGAAAAGATCATTTCACATATATCTTTGTTTGATATTTGTTTGAAATCAGAGGATTTTTCTTCATTATATGGCACATGCACATGCCAACATAGTTATATGCTACTATATTAATCTTACTCTGTATTTAGTTTGAATTAGAATGATTACATTAAGTTTTACAGCAATCATTCTGCCATGTAACAGAACAGGTTTAATATTGATCAAAAATAAACTCAAGATAAAATTGCAAACAAATCTTGACTGAAAATGAAACTGTGTCAAAAGAGAAGAAAAAAAAAAGAACCAACCACCGTTTGTTCAATGTCAGTAAAGACGCGTGCAAGTCATGAATTCGACACACACGAATCATACAGCCCACGAGTCAAATAGTCCATGATTCATACAGCCCACGTCGAGTAAGACAGCCCATGAGTTCGACACTAAGCAAACATGGCCCACGAGACCGACACATTAAGCCCCGTGTTGTATCTGCTAAACTCGTGGGTTGCTTTTACCTATAGCGTCGAACTCATGGGCCTTATTTTCCTCCTTTTTCTTTCAACGAACCAACTCCACCGAATTTTCCCACTTGGTCTCATTATCCACAGGTATCAAATCAACGCCCGCACGGACTTGGCCATTCGATACAACGACATCCTCCCCCTGGAAAATCACCACTGTGCAGTGGCTTTCAAGATCCTCAGCATCCCGGAGTGTAATATCTTCAGGAATGTGTCGGAAGAGCAATTCAAGTCAATCCGGCAGGTAAAACCTCAGACCATCATAGATAACCAGCCATTGAGGAACCATGCAATGCAGATTTGAATTGTCTGCTCGTCAGTCACTGTAGAGTAGAAGATTAGGTCTTTCGGCACTGGTGTAGAGAGATTAAACAGTGAAAGAAGATGGCCGTAAGATCAAAGAGGTAGACCACTTGAAAACCAGTTTAAAAAACACGTACAATTTTTGAAGTGCAAAATAAGAAATTAATAAAAAAAAAAGAAAAAAAAAAGGATACTCTTATTCCAGCCAAATTTAGTCAAATATTTTGAGATTTCAGCCTGGAGCATAATTTCGACTGAACAATAGATAAATAAATAGATAATGAATAAAGAAAGAAAGAAAGAAAGAAAGAAAGAAAAAAGAAAGAAAAACGAGATATGAAACTCGTCACACTAAGGACGAGTTAGGTGATACGCTTGGGGTCATCAGATGTCGGTCATCCGTGATCGACAAAGAAAAGAATGTGATATAGGCACCTTGAAATTATTCAGCGTGCATGCAAATCCGTTTCTCTAACCACTCGGCCACGGGACATCCACGGAAATGGTTAGGCAAAAAAAAAAATGTATAGATATTACAGGGGGAAAAAGTCAATGCCCACTCAACAAACGGGGCCGCGTGAACATGTATTGCATTGCTAGACGGAAATGCGGCCTTGTAACGACTGATGTCGCTATGCCATTTCTGGCGACTTGGGAAAAATACGTGCCGTAGACATAAAACCTATAATCGGCTGGTTTTGATACCTTGCCTTTAATCACAATTTTCAGTGTGATGACGTCATCAAAGTACGAAACAATAAGCCAGTTCGGGGTTCCACTTTGAGCATGAGCAGAAAAAGGTCATCTGTACCAGCAGAGCATGGTGGTTTTTAAATTCACTGAGATAAGCATCTGTAATGTAATGATTATTCAACTGATCCCTATAAGTGGTGCTTGCCAGCACATCCACATGACAGCAAAAGCGGTGTCTGACAATATCAATAGAAAGAGATTGTTAATACATTCAATGCAAAATAATGAAATGGATGCTTTCCAAAATGTCAATGGAAGGATCATTCTGGTCACCTGGTCTATGCAAGTTCATCCTTTGTTTGAACATGACTGATGAATTCCATAAATTGTTACGTTGGGCAAGCTCATGCCTTCTGTCGCTTGAAACTAGTGGAGTGCCTAATCAACTGAGAAAGAAGAAAGGTCATTTGTACCCATGTGCCCATGAGCTAACCCCGAACTGGCTTATTGACATGGTCTTGAAAGACAATTTTTCAAAGTACAACACCTCCGTCGTCGTCATTACATACTATGATCGGTTTGACAAAGTCAGCCTGCAAAAGTTTGCAGCAGTCGAAGCAATGTGGTCTCCAACACAAAAAAGAGGGATATTGTGTGTGTGTGTGTGTGTGTGTGTGTGTGTGTGTGTGTGTATAGGTGCGTTTATATACGAACTTGACTTCTACATGGACGAATATGTAATACACCATTGAAGGAAAAAAAGTAAAATAGCAAAGTATTTTGTTTCGTGATCTTGTGGGGTTCGAACCCGCACGTATGCAACCTCACTTCTCTGAGACGTCGCCTTTAATCACTCGGCCATACGTCTCGACGAGAAAATATGACGAACGTAAACTTATGTGTGTGAAAGATGAATCAGGAATCGTTTCGTCCACATTCCATTCTCATTTTCAGTTTTAAACTGCAAAATTGTCAACCTGATGAGGAGATTTCAAAGAATAAAATGCATGATTACTGCAGCTTATTGTCTCAGCTACAACATACTTTAGTTTCAGAGGAAACGAAGCAAAATCAGCTGAGATAAAGGTGCTTAAACGTTGTCAAGTCAATGCATGGTTTAAAAGAAAAATCACCTCCCATAGACATAACACGTAAACTTGTCCGATTTTGCGTCTTTACCTCTAATCACAATTTTCAGTGTGATGACGTCATCAAAGTACAAAACAATGACATGGTCTTGAAAGACAATTGTTCAAAGTACAACACCTCCGTAGTCGTCATTACTTATACTATAATCGGTTTGATAAAGTCAGCCTGCAAAATTTTGCAGCAATCGAAGCAATGTGGTCTCCAACACAAGAAAGAGGGATATTGTGTGTGTGTGTGTATAGGTGCGTTTCTATACGAACGTGATTTCTACATGGACGAATATGTAATACACCACTGAAGAAAAAAAAAAGTAAAATGGCTAAGTATTTTGTTTCGTGATCTTGTGGGGTTCGAACCCGCATGTGTCATGGTATACCCTACTGTAAAGTCATGTAATGTCGTTGTGTTTCTACTGTCTTGTTCTCTCCTGTCTTTGTAAAAAAAAAAAAAAAAAAAAAAAGTTTAATGTATTCACAAGAATCCTTTTGAGTGGTTCACAATTTACAAGCATGCTTTTCAGTGAACCTCTCAGTTCTTTCTTTTTTTTTATCCTCCAAACATAACTTTGTATTTTGCCGGTATGCATGTATAATTTCGTATTTGTTAACCATTATCTACCATGTAAAGTCGAATACATGCCTATGTTATATCTTCTGATACATTTCGTGTTATGTTTGACGAAAAAGAAAGAAGGAATGAAATAAATGAAATGAAAATGAAAATGAATGAATGAATGAATGTGTGCAACCTCACGTCTCTGAGACGTCGCCTTTAACCACTCGGCCATACGTCTCGACGAGAAAATATGAGGAACGTAAACTTATGTATGTGAAAGATGAATCAGGAATCGTTTCGTCCACCTTCCATTCTCATTTTCAGTTTTAAGCTGCAAAATTGTCAACCTGATGAGAAGATTTGAAAAAAAATAAAATGTATGATTACTGCAGCTTATTGTCTCAGCTACAACATACTTAAGTTTCAGAGGAAATGAAGCAAAATCAAGTGAGGTAAAAGTGCTTGAGCGTTATCGTCTATGCATGGTTAAAAAAAAAAAAATCCCCCCATAGACATAACACATAATCTTCGCTGATTTTGATATCTTGCCTTTAATCACAACTTCTAGTATGATGACGTCATCAAATTAGAAAACATCGACATGGACTTGATAGACAATTGTTCAAAGTATAACATATTCAACGTATGTCGTCAGTTTGGTATTGACTGGACGATCAAACACAGGAACATGAGGCAGCGATTAGTAATCTTCGCTGATTTTGATATCTTGCCTTTAATCACAACTTCTAGTATGATGACGTCATCAAATTAGAAAACATCGACATGAACTTGATAGACAATTGAAGGGGTCGATGCAATATAGTGCTAACCCACACAATGTTAATTTTGAGATAATCGCTGTTGAATGTTTGGAAAGTCCATACATTGTATATTGATAAAACATGAATGCATGCATTTTTTACCATCTTATTGGTTGAATTCAAATATGATATTTTCACGGAGGTTAGAGTGAAGGATAAGGATTATGAAAATGCTTAATCGTGTCATTAATTCCCAATCAATGACATCCCTACTATAGGCATATCATAATTTCTCATCTAAAATCAATGGTCTATAGGATTCATGCACCATT
Organism: Diadema setosum; assembly: GCF_964275005.1. Classification (NCBI taxonomy): domain Eukaryota; kingdom Metazoa; phylum Echinodermata; class Echinoidea; order Diadematoida; family Diadematidae; genus Diadema; species Diadema setosum. The sequence continues at coordinate 1,650,685 of NC_092690.1, forward strand.
ACTTGTATAGTGCATAAACTTTGCTTTTTAAGCTTTGAGTGAAACGTGTCATAGCATAATTCTGTAATTCCATCAGCAGTGATTGACATAATGAAGAAGAAATATATATCACATTGAACGCTTAGAACCTAACGGGGGGGGAGGGGGTATTATAGCATGATACTCGGTTTTTTACTGCCCAGCTAGTAGTCTAGCGGGCGACGTATTTTTAGCCTAAATCAGTGATTGGCAGTCAATAGAGGGCGCGACGATGTGGAAGTCAAGTTGACTAAAAATACGTCTAGTAAGAAACCTCCGAATAGAGGCGTGGAACCGGGTGTGGCAAGGCAGATGTCAGTCGTCAACTCTCGAAGTTTTATTGGCTGAGCATCGGATGTCAATCAAAACACGTCGCAGAGCCCGAAGAAATGCTAGTCTACTCTCCTAGGTATACCACAGATAATCTTTCAATAAAAATACAGTTTGCCTCTCTCTTTCAGCTTACTACAGTATTTTTTCACTCTTCTCCATTCTTTTTGAGGTGTATTACATCTTACCTTACTTCAAATAGAAAAGAATGATGGCAATCAGTGCAACTGACTTCAGTTGTAAATCTATGAGGGTTTTGCACGTGGAAACTACGCCCAAATTACTGCCGAGTGCAAACCTTCAATTATTGGAGTAAAGTCTACGTGATATTTACTTCAATTGTACGTTTCGGAAATGTATTTGATATCGACACTCCCCTTTGTATTATTAAACCTTGAGTTACCATATATTTTGTATCAAACTTTGTATGATATGTGTTTAGCATGAATAAAGCTACCGTCAAGACGTCAATCTCTATATCGGAGCACCGTAGACTTTAAACAGGCATTTTCTGTGGTGTTCACGTGTGATCACACTGTCACGGAAGAACTCGTCCGCGGTAACATGGGCGTCCAAGGGGAAAACAAAGAGGAGCTGTGACACAAAAAGATTCCTGCACTGAAGCCAAAAGCCCAGGGGATATTATGGTGCATTCTTTGCAATCATGAAATTACGAGATGCCATCTATGTGGTCCTGGCAACAAGTAATGATAAACCGATTCAATCTGATTCACATTTCATTACAAATGCATATATGAGGACATCTTTGTGACCATTCTGTTTGCATGTACAATTTAGTCCATGGGCCAGGCCAGATAATGGTACCACCTGAGGTGGCAATACCTTTTTGGTGTCATTTTGTTTATCAAGCTATGATAGCATTTCCAAATGAGTAGCTTAGTCATAATAAATGAATTTTAAACCAATTTGGTCTCGTTGTTATATCCATACTTCTGAATCGAGACCAACCGCTATACAAAGAAGAGCACTGTCTTCTGTATGTTCACAGGTGTTTTGTTGTAAACGCGGTGCGCTTAGTCTTTATCCAAGGCAGCGAAGGGAATATCCAAGGGTTATGATGTCCACAGCTAATATTCAAGACGGCGAAGGGAATATCCAAAGCTTATAATACAATGCATATCCCTTTATCTAAAAACAACAACAACAGAGCAATTCCTCGTGAATTTTATCGTATTTTCCAATTATTTATCATTTTCCGGTGAAAACGCTACAGCTGGTGAAAACGCTACAGTGAAAACGCTAATACCACGCCAATGTCGCTTTATTTCCATCCAACAATGAAAGATAATGCAAAAACAATGTACCGGTACACTACGATACATTATAATAAATAATGTTGTAAATGAACAGAGTGATTTTTGTTTAAAACTGATGTATTTGTTGAGAGGGTGGTATAAAAACAATATAGATAATCCCTTTTATTAGGAAGTTTAGATATGATAACGGTACATTGGTCTAGATAAAGACTAAGCGCACCGCGTGACAGCTGTGGACATCATAACCATTTGGATATTCCCTTCGCTGCCTTGAATAAAGACTAAGCGCACCGCGTTTACAACAGAACACCTGTGGACATACAGAAGGCAGTGCTCTTCTTTGTATAGCGGTTTAGTTTCGATTCAGAAGTACAGGGATATAAAAACGAGACCAAATTGGTTAAAAATTCATTTATTATGACTAAGCTACTCATTTGGAAATGCTATCATAGCTTGATAAGCACATCTATGTCCGACAAACAAAATGACACCAAAAAGGTCTTGCCACCTCAGGTGGTACCAAAAACCTATCTTTCGGGTCTTGGCCCATGAACTAATATGGCTAAATTGAGTATCATCAACAAGCGAACAACTGTGGTAAAATACACGTACAAACACGCACGCACACACACACACACACCAACACACACACACACACACACACACACACAAGACGTATTACGCAACTGAGGCACAACCACTGATCTCCCCTCTAAGGGGAGATCAGTGGGCACAACACGCAAGAGTTGTGTCCATGTCCAAATCGCTAGAAGTTACACGTGTACTTGGCTCTGCTAAATAGTCTTGTGCCATTTTCGCCTGGAACATCTCATTTAGAGGTTAGGCGTGGTTGTTGAAATAACATTCACTTGATTCGACCTTTCAGAAGAAATGATTATACTCGTATTTTCTGACAAGATTTCAGAAATGATTGATATGTTCCTTCATGTCCTTTCTGGGATTCATCATTCCAAGGATCGTTAATCTGATAATGAAATCAGGTTCGTTATTCCGAAAACGAAATATTCTTCTTTTAGTTACAAAATACGTTGATGTGACAGCAATAATAAAAAGGTTAAATATTATGCAGTAAAAGTTGAATGAAAACACGCACACGTATTCATGCCTACACACGTGCACACACACGCATTGACACACACAAGGACAAGTATAATGACAAACATACACAAACTAAAAACGTCAAAAATAAAGCATTCGTGTATGTGCTGATAATCCCCTTTGAAATACGGCCCAAATCATAGATCAGCCCCTTCCAACTCTCATAACTCAAATGCATCAGACAGGCAGTTGTAAACCATGGATGACAGCATGTTTTACAGTAGGGCCTACTAGTAGTCGTTGAAATAATGGTTTAGTTTTCGGCCTATTTGCACACATATAGAACGCAAGGTTTCACTTCATATCCTATTATTCGATATTATTCGATAAGTTATTACTCTATTGAGGCACTTCCATCATGACTGGCGATGTATGTGTCGCTGGACAGAATCTATAGCTTTATAGAGGATCACATTTCGATGTTTCGCCATTCGAACAAAGTCACTTTCTTTGTCAGCTGAATTGGACATTGTGAAAAGTGTCTTTTTATCAGGCAAACGTCTATCAAAGCAATGAAAATTCTGGCTTTCGTGCGCTAGCCACTAACGCAAGTTATTTATACAGATATTTGGTTGAATAGATGCAGAAAATCATGATGGATAAAGCTTGATAAGAAAAGTATTACAGTGTGCTGATAAAAGAGAACAGGGTCTTTCGCGAAGCGTAAAAGCGGTATCGTGTTTAACATCTTCTATGGAGTGAGAATGGTGAATCTCCACATGCAAGCGAAGCTTCTATCTGAAATCGTTCGTCACTGCATTCAGAGCAACAATTGAAAATTTCAATTCAGATGTCCTCATGCTCACTTGAGGTGCATCCATATTTAAAGAGTATGTTTTACCTATTTACGCCTATGCTTCCTAGTCATATTTGCACTTTCAACAAAAATATAAAAGAAAATACTGCTGGCGCTCGCGCATTTCCAAACATTTACCTAATGTCTATACTTTGTGATGCCACGTTGACCTGCTGTGCACCTGGGCCCTGTTTTATGAAGAGTTGAAATTGATTATATAGTTGATTTCAACTGTAAGTCTATGGCAGTCTGTGTGGTAAGGAAATTTAAAATCGATTCTATCTTTTGATAAAACGGGGCCCTGGAAATATAACTTTAACTTTTCAACCAATGTATAACGTCCCTCGAAGCACTTTCTGAGATATGAAAACCAGGAAAATAATATATAGGAATTACCATGAGCTACCAACTATATAAGCATGTACAAAAATTATTCGTGGATGTTTGATTTGACAACAGTGAAATTGGATAAAAAATGATCATCACTTGTCTTTTCCGGCGCTTTGGCCATGGTCACATATTGTGCGTGTTATGCTTCAGTTTCGTAAGTAGGTCGTGCTTTTTTTTTTCTTCCTTTGCGTGTGTGTGTATGCATAAGCCTCATTGGTTAGCTTAATTTTCTGCATTGGCATGCATTCGGAATGGTGAGAAAGGTGTCCTCATTTGCATTTGTAAAGAAATGTGAATCAGATTGAATCGGTTTATCATTACTTGTTGCCAGGATCACATAGATGGCATCTCGTAATTTCATGATTGCAAAGAATGCACCATATTTCACCGGTGCCTTTGGCTTTGCGGAATCTTTTTGTGTCGCCTCTCCTCTTTGTTTTCCCCTTGGACGCCCATGTTACTGCGGACGGGTTCTTCCGTGACAGTGTGATCACGCGGAACACGACAGAAAATGCCTGTTTAAAGTCTACGGTGCTCCGATATAGAGATTGATGTCTTGACGGCAGCTTGATTGATGTTAAGCAAATATCATGCAAAGTTTAACACAAAATATATAGTAACTCATGGTTAAAAATGATAAAGGGGAGTAATGATATCAAATACATTTCCGAAACGTACAATTAAAGTAAATATCAAATAGACTTTACTCCAATAATTGAACGTTTGCATTCGGCAGTAATTTGGGCGTAGTTTCCAGGTGCAAAACCCTCATAGATTTACAACTGAAGTCAGTTGCACTGATTGCCATCATTCTTTTCTATTTGAAGTAAGGTAAGATGTAATACACCTCAAAAAGAATGGAGAAGAGTGAAAAAATACTGTAGTAAGCTGAAAGAGACAGGCAAACTGTGTATTTATTGAAAGATTATCTGTAGTATACCTAGGAGAGTAGACTAGCATTTCTTCGGGCTCTGCGACATGTTTTGATTGACATCCGATGCTCAGCCAATAAAACTTCGAGAGTTGGCGACTGACAACTGTCTTGCCACACCCGGTTCCACGCCTCTATTCGGAGGTTTCTTACTAGACGTATTTTTAGTCAACTTGACTTCCACATCGTCGCGCCCTCTATTGACTGCCAATCACTGATTTAGGCTAAAAATACGTCGCCCGCTAGACTACCCAGCTAGATGCCAACAACATCCATCACTCACGGCTACGCATAGAGAAACAGCCATGGCGAAAATAAAACTTTGCTTTCTCATAGGCACAATGACACAGAACCCCGTCAAACACACTTTTCTTGGCAGGGATGGACATGAAAAAGTTCATTACTAATACTAAACAGCGTATGCATTCCATTCATGTGAAGCTAGATACCTCTATAGCAACATAAAGCCTGTCTTCAACTCCGTTGATAGAACAATGACAACCTGAAATTTCAAAGAGATGAGCGAGACGCTATATACACCTGGCCTAGAGTTAATTTATTCAGTTCTCATTCCTACTTCAAGTTGGGTTATGTTATTGTAATCATTCCCATCTGCAGTATAACAAAACCAAAGTGAGGGAAAAGGGGAGAGAAAAACGAGAGGTGGCAAAAGGAAAACTGCATGCACAACTGCAATCCATAGCATTGCGTGTGACAAGTGAAACAAATGTTTTAGTTGTTATAGCAGTGTTTTATGAGCATAAACAGACAAATAGACAGACAATGTCAAATTTAAAAACCATCAATTTAATGTCAGAGAAGATGGTAAACAAGATGCATTGAAACCGTAACTAAATCGAACATATTCAGATATAACATTCTTGAATTAAAAACAAGATAAAGAAAAATAATGTCCACGTCAGGATTAAAAAAAAAACCGCCGCACGAACATGCATTATATTCTTGATGCAAAGTTCCAAGGATTGTCTCATTAATTTAAAAGCAATGATTCCCTTACCACCACCAGCACCACACCACAATGACGTCTCTAAAATCAATGGTAGCACATATCATTGTATCTTGCATTGAATTAGCTCCCTTTTCCTAAACTACCAGTGAAACGTGCCATATTATATGGTGTAATTCGATCAGTAGTGATTGACTTTAAAGAAGAAAGATAATGCAACAAATTGAATGCTTACCACATTGCTTATAGGGCTATTCCAGTTTGGTACTGATCTGTTCTATTCTCCCAGATGCCAACAACACATATCACCTATGGCTAAACTATAGTGAAACAGCCATGACGAAAATAAACGACAGAGAACCCTGTCAAAATCACTACACTAATTGGAAAGGTATTGCCCGAAATTCCTCATATAATATGAAGCAATATCAAGTCACTTCCTTCCCTGCCTGTCTTTAACTCCGTTTTTGTCAAACAATAACAACCTGGAATTCTATAAACAGATAAGCGAGACGCCATACACCTGGACTAGAGTTAATTAATTCAGTTCCCATTCCTGTTAGTTATGTAAACGTACACGTTCCTAAATATCCTGCTACAGTATAACAAGAACAAAATCTAAATGAAGAGAAAAGGAAAGAGAAAAAGAATGGTAGCAAGCGTGGCACTGTTTCAAGGGGCAATTTACAACATTACGCGTGACAAAATTAATGAAGCAAACCCAACCTCCAAACTCCAATACAAAACAAGGGAAATAGAGTAGCTGTGTTCATGACATCAGAGTGAAGCTGAACTGCTGAAAAAAAGAAAAGAAAAAAGAAATAAAAGGAAAAAGTCCTGCGGGACTCGATTAACTTCTCTCCTTCCGGTCGGGCATTATAAACACGCAGCGTGCTAAGCGATTCTGCCACACGGAAGATCCGAAGATCCTGTGCGAAACTTAAATCTATCTATGTATGCTATACACAACACAAATTTACATTGATATTCAGTTTTTTGGCGATATACGTCAAGTGACTGATAGCGCTGTTCAACTTCCCACGAGTGGCCGCGTGGATTCGATCAATATACAGTTACAAAGATAAATCGGGAATCGTTTCGACCAGATTCCATTCTCATTTTCAGTGATCGACAACGAAAATAATGTTAAGTAGCGACTTGAAGTATAATATAATATTGAGAAATATTCGTGAAGTCCAATTCTTTATGCAGTCCTACATAATTCAGATGAAATTGTTTCTGTCATGCAACCAATTGAAAATTTCGTGTGGTGTCGGCGTGTCCAAGTAAGTTGATTGGAAAGGATATGTGAATGAATATTTACCAATAGGTCTTTATATTGTAAAAAAAAAAAATCAAACATGGCCATGCGGTCTTCTAAGAGCCATCTTCACTTTAACATTTGTAATTTCAAGTCCAAGTTGCCAGTCAAAGCAATGTGGTCTCCAACACAAAACAAAGGGATATTGTGTGTGTGTGTGTGTGTGTGTGTGTGTGTGTGTACGTTTACATGAAAACGTGATTTCTACATGGACGAAGGTGAATACTCCATAAAAGAAAAAAAGCAAAAGATGTAAGTATTTTGTTTCGTGTTCTTATGGGGTTCGAACCCGTACGTGTGCAACATCACGTATCTTGTGACGTCGCCTTTATCCTCTCGGCCATACGTCTCGACGAGAAAATATGAGGAATGTAAAGTTATGTATGTGAAAGATGAATCAGGAATCGTTTCGTCCACATTCCATTCGCATTTTCAGTTTTTAGCTGCAAAATTATCAACCTGATGAGGAGATTTGAAAAAATAAAATGCATGATTACTGCAGCTTATTGTCTGAGCTACCACATACTTAAGTTTCAGAGGAAATGGAGCAAAATCAGCTGAAATAAAGGTGGTGAAACGTTGTCAAGTCAATGCATGGTTTAAAAAAAAAATCACCTCCCTTAGACATAACACGTCAACTTGTCTGATTTTGAGTCTTTACCTTTAATCACAATTTGAAGTATGATGGTAAGTCTTCTCGAACTAAGAGTGTGGAACGGAAGCTTCTACGTGAAAGATGAATCATGACGATCACCCGTGACCGACACATCTTTAAAGGGATCAGTTATTAGAGGTGGAAGACCTCGTGCCAAGATATTGTTTCAGCAATTCCAAAGCAATGATACCCTTACATTTAGGTATACCATAATTTCCCTCTGAAATCATTGGTATTATTCATGTACAATTGCTTGCCTTGTCCATAAACTTTGCTTTATAAACTTTCAGTGAAAGGTGTTATAACATAATTCTGTAACGCCATTAGCAGTGATTGACTACATAAATAAAGATATATCAAATTGAACGCTTAGCGCGTATAAAAGGGGGATTTTAGCCTGATGTTGTGTTATTCACTGCTCAGATACCAACAACACTCATCACCTACGGTTACGTATAGAGAAATAGCCATGGCGAAAATAAGGTTTTCCTTTTCTTTGGCAGATAGACACACAACCCCTTTGAACACACTATAATTGACATGGAGGGACATGAAAAAGTTCATTACTACTACTAAACAGTGATGCCTTCTACTCATGTGGCACAAGATACCTCTATAGCAGCATAAAACCTGTCTACAATTGCGTTATTTGGTCAAACAATAGCAACCTGGAATTTCAAAGAGACGAGCGAGACGCCATACACCTGTCCTAGAGTTAATTTATTCAGTTGCCATTCCTGCTCCAGTTGAGTTATGTAAATTATTTTCCGACCTGTCTTGTGCAGTGTAACAGGAACAAACGTAGAGAAAAGGAAAGAGAAAACGAAAGGTGGCAAGCGGGGCACTGTATATCAAGGGCAATTTACAACATTACGTACTAGGTGTTTCAAAAAACATTTCCCACTTTTGATCATTAATAGTTCAAAAACTATTCATCCGATAGAACTATCATCGATATGAGTAATAGCTAGATAGTGTACAATTTGGTTGGAGGTAATTTGCACGTGAAAGCATAAATCAGTTTCAATAAATCTAAGATTGATTTTGAAGTAAGGTTTCAGATTTTGGTCAATTTTAACCCTCTGTACAAAAATTGAACTTCGCACAGGAACCAATGATGTGTATGTGAGTGTGTGCTGACAATGGCCCTGAACAATGGACATGCCTGAACCACCTGTTGACTAGACGTCAGTCTCTCGCTCCCAGGCTTATGAATGCTTAATCAATAATTCATGTGGATTGCCCTGGGCACTGCTAGTCTGAATTCATGCACGGTAAAGCTTGCAAACACCACATTTCATTCCAGCTGGCAATCATTTTCAAATTTTGCTTCGCATATCACTGAATTTGGGATATAAATAAGCATATATGATCTAAAGTACCCCATTTTAATACAACTGTCTACTAATTAAATAGTCTGACAAACTTTTCGCTTTTTCGATAAAAAGAGATGATTTTTGGTAAAGAGTTCAACAGCATTTATCATTGGGGCGATTTGTTTCACAGTAGATTTATTTAAGGCTCCATATACACAAGTGTATATATACTCTAATTGATTTTCTTTACTTCCTGTCACCACGTTTACGATAAAACAGAAGGTATTCATTGTAATTTTGTTTTTCAGAAGTAGGGAGAGCACTGTCGCGACTCAACGAGTATTGACAGGCGTTTGACTTTACACATATACTGCCAGAGGCTGAATAAAGACTAGTTGTGATAGTGGAATTTCTCATGAATAAATAATGAAGCATTCAAACCCTGGCCATTGTTCAGGACCATTGTCAGGGTGTTAACCACACACTCCCATACACACCCATTGACCCCTGTGCAAAGTGAAATTTTGTACAGAGGGTTGAAAATAGAGCAAAGTCTGGAACCTAACTGTGAAATTAATCATGGATTTCATGAAACTTATTAATGCTTTCATGTTTAAACCACCTTCAACCAAATTGTACACTATTCAGCTATCACTCATATCAATGACAGTGTTATCTGATATATAGTTTTTGAATTATTAAGAATCAAAAGTGGGAAATGTTTTTTGAAACACCTAGTATGATAAATGAAGCAAATCCAACCTCCAGCCTCCGACAAAAAAAAAAAAGGGAACTTGAGTGACTGTGTGTCGTGGGGTAATGACATCGGAATGAGGCTGAACTGCCAAAAGAAAAACAAAGAAAGAGAGAGAGAGAAAAAAAAAATAATAGCGTCCTGCAGGTCCCGAACATCTCGTCCTAAGGTAGTGCATAATGACCATGCAGCGCGCTAAGCGACTATAAAGCCACACGGCTGTCCCGAAGATTGGATGTGAAATTCATATCTTTATATCATTTACAACATGAAAAAGTTCATTACTACTACTAAACAGTGATGCCTTCCATTCATGTGGCACAAGATACCTCTATAGCAACATAAAACCTGTCTACAACTCCGTTATTGGGTCAAACAATAACAACCTGGAATTTCAAAGAGATGAGCGAGACGCCATACACCTGGACTAGAGTTAATCAATTCAGCTCCCATTCCTGCCAGTTATCTAAACGTACATGTTCCTACCTATCCTGTTACAATATTACAAGAACCAATGAAGAGAAAAGGAAAGAGCAAACGAAAGGTGGCAAGCGGGACACTGTAACAAGGGGCAATTTACAACATTAAGTGTGACAAAATTAATGAAGCAAACCCAATCTCCAAACTCCAATACAAAACGAGGGAAATAGAGCAGCCGTGTTCACGGGTTACGTATACTTGGTAAAATAATACGATAAATGACATCGGAGTAAAGCTGAATTGCCGGAAAAAAAAAAAAAAAGAAAGAGAAAACTTCCGTGGGAGTCGAACTTCTCGCCTTCCGGAATGGCGTTATGAACACCCAGCGCGTTAAGCGATTACGCCATATGGCTGTCCTGGATATTCTATGCGAAACTTAAATGTATGATTATACTGTCGTGACAGTGCTGACTGAGATGGCGCTATTCAACTTCCCACAAGTGGCCGCGTGGATTCGACCAATATACAGTTGCAAAGAACAATCGGGAATCATTCCGTACAGATTGCATTCTCATTTTCAGTTTTTAACTACAAAATTGTCGACCTGATGAGGAGATTTGAAAATATAAAATGCATGATGACTGCAGCTTATTGTCTCAGCTACAACATATTTATGTTTCAGAGGAAATGGAGCAAAATCAGATGAGGTAAAGGTGCTTAAACGTTGTCAAGTCAATGCATGGTTTGAAAAAAAATCACCTCCCATAGACATAACACGTAAACTTGTCTGATTTTGAGTCTTTACCTTTAATCACAATTTCTAGTATGATGACGTCATCATATATCAAAACCATCACATGGACTTGAGAGGCAAATGTTCAAAGTACAACATATCTGAATTTGGGATAATATTGAGCTTAAACAACAGAGATACGAGCAAATGAATGTCAGAAACAGTACCTCAAAAAAATCAATTCCACTTTTTTTATATAAAATGACGATTTGATGACGTCATCGCGTTTCTCTGGCAATATTGATACTTGGAATGTTATTTACAATTCATATGCTTTTGTAATATGCAATAGAAATATTGGGTCAACGGACGATTTAAAGAGCTATGACGAAATAAACAAAGACATGTTTTTTCACTATATTTGCAGAAAGACGCGCGTGCGGAATTTCAACTTTGACGCCTGTGCATTCCTTTGTTATGGGTCGAAATCGATCGGAAATCAATGGATACTGTTACTCAAAGTATCAGGAATCCAAATCAGTCAAAAAAATTGCATTTCCATGTTTCTTAAGCGCTCTGCGCGCGAAATTGCGCGGACGGACGCGCACGCGAGAAAATGTTTGAAACGCTTATAATTGTCTGAAACTTCGAGATTTCCCATTGGGAAGTCGTTTTGAGCCTTTTAAAATTTTGACGCGCGCTTACGCGCGCCTAATGATGACCTGGGTAACTAGCGTTAGAAAGTAAGATAGAGCGTGACCTGAACTTTATGTCCAGCGAAAATGATACAGAAATGACATCTAGTTATGAAGTTATGATTGATCATGTGACAAGGTCCGAAAATCACAAAATGGCGCCTAGATGACGTCATAGATATGTTACTGTCATGAAAACCTTATTGTGGCTAGATATTGTTATGAGACATGTTGACTGAAAATGTCATGTCATTCCGGAATGTCATTGTTGAGATATTGACGACACAAAATGTGGCAGAAAGAAAGAAGAATAAAAAACGAGACATGAAAACTCGTCACATTGAGGACGAGTTAGGTGATACGCTTGTGGTCATCAGATGACAGTCATCTGTGATCGACAAAGAAAAGAATGTGATATAGGCACCTTGAAGTTATATTGAGCGTGCATGCGAAACCGTTTCTGTAACCACTCGGCCACGGGTCATCCACGGAAATGGTAAGACAAAAAAACAACAACAATGTATAGATATAACAGGGGGAAAGTCAATGCCCACTCAACTAACGTGGCCGTGTGAACATCTATTGCATTGCTAGACGGAAAAGCGGCCTTGTAACGACTGAGGTCGCTATGCCATTTCTGGCAACTTGGGAAAAATACGTCCCGCAGACATAAAACCTATAATCGGGTGGTTTTGATACCTTGCCTTTAATCACAATTTTCAATGTAATGACGTCATCAAATTACAAAACAATGACATCGTCTTGAAAGACAATTGTTCAAAGTACAACACCTCAGTTGTCGTCATTACATACTATGATCGCTTTGACAAAGTCAACCTGCAAAATTTGCTGCAGTCGAAGCAATGTGGTCTCCAACACACAAAAAAGAGGGATATGGCGTGTGTGTGTGTCTCTGTGTGTGTATAGGTGCGTTTATATACGAACGTGATTTCTACATGGACGAATATGTAATACAAAATTGAAGAAAAAAAAAACAGTAAAGTATCTAAGTATTTTGTTTCGTGATCTTGTGGGGTTCGAACCCGCAACCTCACGTCTCTGAGAAGTCGCCTTTAACCACTCGGCCACACGTCTCGACGGGAAAATATGGGGAACGTTATGGACTTGAAAGACAGTTGTTCAATGTATAACACATTCATCGTACGTTGTCAGTTTGCTACTGACACGACAATCTACCACATGAAGATGAGGCAGGTATTAGTACCTGTATGAAATTATTATAGGCATGGTTATCAAATTGCCCTAAAATTTCCTTATAATTGCCTTATTTTTACACACAGTTATGCTATCCCTTTAAACTCGTCACAGTTTAATTAGAATCATTAACATCATACATTAGTACCTTATTCAGTTCCATAGCTGATCACGTTTGCTAATCAATTAAGATTAATTGTCTAGAATGTGTTATATGGCCAACCTGTATACACACGTATATACACACACACAATGCTAAATGTATGTATCAAACATCTGTAACACAACTTTGAACTAACTGTAGGAATTATCGCTGCACTTTAATATCATCCATACTTTTTATCACTATCTGAAACTCCACAAAAACCACTAAATGACAAATAATCATCAATACAGAAGACTGAATACCTTTTTAAAAATGTATAGCTTGTTACATGTATAAATCAGCACAAAGTAACCACGACTACATTGTGTTACTGAATTGATATGAACAAATTTCACTTTGTTAAATATACTATATCAGTTTGAAAAGCCCAGCCTGCAAAATTTTGCAGCAGTCGAAGTAATGCAGTCTCCAACGCAAAACAAAGGTATACTGTGTGAGTGTGTGCGTATAGGTGTGTTTACATGCAAACGTGATTTCTACATGGACGAAGGTGTAGTACTCCATTGCAGAAAAAAAGTAAAAAAAAATTATTTTCTTTCGTGCTCTTGTGAGGATCGAACCCGTACGTGTGCAACCTCACGTTTCTAAGACGACGCCTCTAACCACTCGGCCATACGTCTCGACGAGAAAAGTAGAGGAACGTAAACTTATGTACGTGAAAGATGAATCAGGAATCGTTTGGTCCGCATTCCATTCTCATTTTCAGTTTTAAACTGCAAAATTGTCAACCTCATGAGAAGATTTCAAAGAACAACATTTATGATTACTGCAGCTTATTGTCTCAGCTACAACATACTTAAATTTCAGAGGAAATGAAGCAAAATCAGCTGAGATAAAGGTGCTTAAACGTTGTCAAGTCAATGGATGGTTTTAAAAAAAATCACCTCCCATAGACATAACACGTAAACTTGTCCGATTTTGCATCTTTACTTTCAATCACAATTTAAAGTATGATGACGTCATCAAATTTCAAAACCATGACATAGACTTGAAAGGCAAATGTTTAAAGTACAACATATGTGAATTTGGGATAATATTGAGCTTAAACAACAGAGATACGAGCAAATGAATGTCAGAAACAGTACCTCAAAAAAATCAATTCCACTTTTTTTATTTAAAATGACGATATGATGACGTCATCGCGTTTTCCTGGCAATATTGATACTAGCAATGTTATTTACAATTCACATACTTTCGTAATATGCAATAGAAATATAGGGTCAACGGACGATTTAAAGAGCTATGGCTAAATAAACAAAGACATGTTTTTTCACTATATTTGCAGAAAGACGCGCACGTGGAATTTCAACTTTGACGCCAGTGCATTCCTTTGTTATAGGTCGAAATCGATCGAAAATCAATGGATGTTGTTACTCAAAGTATCAGGAATCCAAATCAGTCAAAAAAATTGCATTTTCATGTTGCTTACGCCCTCTGCGCGCGAAATTGCGCGGACGGACGCGCACGCGAGAAAATGTTTGAAACGCTTAAAATTGTCTGAAACTTCGAGATTTCCCATTGGGAAGTCGTTTTGAGCCTTTTAAAATTTTGACGCGCGCGTACGCGCGCGTAATGAAGACCTGGGTAACTAGCGTTAAAAGGTAAGATAGAGCGTGACCTGAACTTCATGTCCACCGAAAATGATACAGAAATGACATCTAGTTATGAAGTTATGATCGATCATGTGACAAGGTCCGAAAATCACAAAATGGCGCCTAGATGACGTCATAGATATGTTACTGTCATGAAAACCTTATTGTGGCTAGATATTGTTATGAGACATGTTGACTGAAAATTTCATGTCATTCCGTAATGTCATTGTTGAGATATTGACGACACAAAATTGTCCAGAAAGAAAGAAGAATAAAAAACGAGACATGAAAACTCGTCACATTGAGGACGAGTTAGGTGATACGCTTGTGGTCATCAGATGACGGTCATCTGTGATCGACAAAGAAAAGAATGTGATATAGGCACCTTGAAGTTATATTGAGCGTGCATGCGAAACCGTTTCTGTAACCACTCGGCCACGGGTCATCCACGGAAATGGTAAGACAAAAAAAAAACAAAACAATGTATAGATATAACAGGGGGAAAGTCAATGCCCACTCAACTAACGTGGCCTGGTGAACATCTATTGCATTGCTAGACGGAGAAGCGGCCCTGTAACGACTGAGGTCACTATGCCATTTCTGGCAACTTGGGAAAAATACGTCCCGAAGACATAAATCTATAATCGGCTGGTTTTGATACCTTGCCTTTAATCACAATTTTCAGTGTAATGACGTCATCAAATTACAAAACAATGACATCGTCTTGAAAGACAATTGTTCAAAGTACAACACCTCAGTCGTCGTCATTACATACTATGATCGGTTTGACAAAGTCAACCTGCAAAATGTTGCTGCAGTCGAAGCAATGTGGTCTCCAACACACAAAAAAGAGGGATATGGCGTGTGTGTGTGTCTCTGTGTGTGTTTAGGTGCGTTTATATACGAACGTGATTTCTACATGGACGAATATGTAATACAAAATTGAAGAAAAAAAAGTAAAAAAAAAAAAAAAAAATGTTTCGTGATCTTGTGGGGTTCGAACCCGCAATCTCACGTCTCTGAGACGGCGCCTTTAACCACTCGGCCATACGTCTCGACGAGAAAATATGGGGAACGTAAACTTATGTATGTGAAAGATACATGGGGAATCATTTTGTCCACATTCCATTTTCATTTTCAGTTTTAAACTGCAAAATTGTCAATCTGATGAGGAAATTTCAAAAAATAAAATGCATGATTACTGCAGCTTATTGTCTCAGCTACAACATATTAAAGTTTCAGAGGAAATGAAGCAAAATCAGCTGAGATAAAGGTGCTTAAACGTTGTTAAGTCAATTGATGCTTTTAAAAAAAATCACCTCCCATAGACAATACACGTAAACTTGTCCGATTTTGCGTCTTTACCTTTAATCACAATTTAAGGTATGATGACGTCATCAAATATCAAAAGCATGACATGGACTTAAAAGGCAAATGTTCAAAGTACAACATATCTGAATTTGGGATAATATTGAGCTTAAACAAGAGAGATACGAGCAAATGAATGTCAGAAACAGTACCTTAAAAAAATTAATTCCACTTTTTTGATTTCAGATGACGATATGATGACGTCATATTGTAATTATGGAAATAATGATACTTGAAACGTTATTTTCAATTCATATGCTTTTGTAATATGCAATAAAAACATAGGGTCACCTGACGTTTTAAAGGGCTATGGCGAAATAAACAAAGACATGTTTTTTCACTATATTTGCACATAGATGCGCACGCGAAATTTCAACTTTGACGCCAGTGCATTGCTTTGTTATTTGTCAAAATCGATCAGAAATCAATGGATATTGTTACTCAAAGTATCAGGAATCCAGATCAGTCAAAAAATGTGCATTTTCATGTTACTGACGCGCTGTGCGCGCGAAAATGCGCGGACGGACGCGCACGCGCAAAATTGTTTGAAACGCTTAAAATTGTCTGAAACTTTGAGATTTCCCATTGGAAAGTTGTTTTGAGCCTTTTAAATGTTTGACGCGCGCTTACGCGTCCTAGATGACGTCCTAGGTAATTAGCATCAGAGAAAGAAAGATAGAGCGTGACCTGAACTTTATGTCCACAAAAACTGATACAGAAAGGACCTTTAGTTATGAAGTTATGATCGATCATGTAACATGGTCCGAAAATCACAAAATGGCGCCTAGATGACGTCATAGATACGTTACTGTCATGAAAACCTTATTGTGGCTAGATATTGTCATGAGACATGTTGACTGAAAATGTCATGTTACTCCGTAATGTCATTCTTGAGATATTGACGACACAAAATAGGCCAGA
The DNA here is from genome assembly GCF_964275005.1 of Diadema setosum. Classification (NCBI taxonomy): domain Eukaryota; kingdom Metazoa; phylum Echinodermata; class Echinoidea; order Diadematoida; family Diadematidae; genus Diadema; species Diadema setosum. The sequence goes on from NC_092690.1 coordinate 1,667,669, forward strand.
AAGAAAGAAGAATAAGAAACGAGATATGAAACTCGTCACACTGAGGACGAGTTAGGTGATACGCTTGGGGTCATCAGATGTCGGTCATCCGTGATCGACAAAGAAAAGAATGTGATATAGGCACCTTGAAATTATTCAGCGTGCATGCAAATCCGTTTCTCTAACCACTCGGCCACGGGACATCCACGGAAATGGTTAGGCAAAAAAAAAAATGTATAGATATTACAGGGGGAAAAAGTCAATGCCCACTCAACAAACGGGGCCGCGTGAACATGTATTGCATTGCTAGACGGAAATGCGGCCTTGTAACGACTGATGTCGCTATGCCATTTCTGGCGACTTGGGAAAAATACGTGCCGTAGACATAAAACCTATAATCGGCTGGTTTTGATACCTTGCCTTTAATCACAATTTTCAGTGTGATGACGTCATCAAAGTACGAAACAATAAGCCAGTTCGGGGTTCCACTTTGAGCATGAGCAGAAAAAGGTCATCTGTACCAGCAGAGCATGGTGGTTTTTAAATTCACTGAGATAAGCATCTGTAATGTAATGATTATTCAACTGATCCCTATAAGTGGTGCTTGCCAGCACATCCACATGACAGCAAAAGCGGTGTCTGACAATATCAATAGAAAGAGATTGTTAATACATTCAATGCAAAATAATGAAATGGATGCTTTCCAAAATGTCAATGGAAGGATCATTCTGGTCACCTGGTCTATGCAAGTTCATCCTTTGTTTGAACATGACTGATGAATTCCATAAATTGTTACGTTGGGCAAGCTCATGCCTTCTGTCGCTTGAAACTAGTGGAGTGCCTAATCAACTGAGAAAGAAGAAAGGTCATTTGTACCCATGTGCCCATGAGCTAACCCCGAACTGGCTTATTGACATGGTCTTGAAAGACAATTTTTCAAAGTACAACACCTCCGTCGTCGTCATTACATACTATGATCGGTTTGACAAAGTCAGCCTGCAAAAGTTTGCAGCAGTCGAAGCAATGTGGTCTCCAACACAAAAAAGAGGGATATTGTGTGTGTGTGTGTGTGTGTGTGTGTGTATAGGTGCGTTTATATACGAACTTGACTTCTACATGGACGAATATGTAATACACCATTGAAGAAAAAAAAAAGTAAAATAGCAAAGTATTTTGTTTCGTGATCTTGTGGGGTTCGAACCCGCACGTATGCAACCTCACTTCTCTGAGACGTCGCCTTTAATCACTCGGCCATACGTCTCGACGAGAAAATATGACGAACGTAAACTTATGTGTGTGAAAGATGAATCAGGAATCGTTTCGTCCACATTCCATTCTCATTTTCAGTTTTAAACTGCAAAATTGTCAACCTGATGAGGAGATTTCAAAGAATAAAATGCATGATTACTGCAGCTTATTGTCTCAGCTACAACATACTTTAGTTTCAGAGGAAACGAAGCAAAATCAGCTGAGATAAAGGTGCTTAAACGTTGTCAAGTCAATGCATGGTTTAAAAGAAAAATCACCTCCCATAGACATAACACGTAAACTTGTCCGATTTTGCGTCTTTACCTCTAATCACAATTTTCAGTGTGATGACGTCATCAAAGTACAAAACAATGACATGGTCTTGAAAGACAATTGTTCAAAGTACAACACCTCCGTAGTCGTCATTACTTATACTATAATCGGTTTGATAAAGTCAGCCTGCAAAATTTTGCAGCAATCGAAGCAATGTGGTCTCCAACACAAGAAAGAGGGATATTGTGTGTGTGTGTGTATAGGTGCGTTTCTATACGAACGTGATTTCTACATGGACGAATATGTAATACACCACTGAAGAAAAAAAAAAAAGTAAAATGGCTAAGTATTTTGTTTCGTGATCTTGTGGGGTTCGAACCCGCATGTGTCATGGTATACCCTACTGTAAAGTCATGTAATGTCGTTGTGTTTCTACTGTCTTGTTCTCTCCTGTCTTTGTAAAAAAAAAAAAAAAAAAAAAAGTTTAATGTATTCACAAGAATCCTTTTGAGTGGTTCACAATTTACAAGCATGCTTTTCAGTGAACCTCTCAGTTCTTTCTTTTTTTTTTTATCCTCCAAACATAACTTTGTATTTTGCCGGTATGCATGTATAATTTCGTATTTGTTAACCATTATCTACCATGTAAAGTCGAATACATGCCTATGTTATATCTTCTGATACATTTCGTGTTATGTTTGACGAAAAAGAAAGAAGGAATGAAATAAATGAAATGAAAATGAATGAATGAATGAATGTGTGCAACCTCACGTCTCTGAGACGTCGCCTTTAACCACTCGGCCATACGTCTCGACGAGAAAATATGAGGAACGTAAACTTATGTATGTGAAAGATGAATCAGGAATCGTTTCGTCCACCTTCCATTCTCATTTTCAGTTTTAAGCTGCAAAATTGTCAACCTGATGAGAAGATTTGAAAAAAAAATAAAATGTATGATTACTGCAGCTTATTGTCTCAGCTACAACATACTTAAGTTTCAGAGGAAATGAAGCAAAATCAAGTGAGGTAAAAGTGCTTGAGCGTTATCGTCTATGCATGGTTAAAAAAAAAAAAATCCCCCCATAGACATAACACATAATCTTCGCTGATTTTGATATCTTGCCTTTAATCACAACTTCTAGTATGATGACGTCATCAAATTAGAAAACATCGACATGGACTTGATAGACAATTGTTCAAAGTATAACATATTCAACGTATGTCGTCAGTTTGGTATTGACTGGACGATCAAACACAGGAACATGAGGCAGCGATTAGTAATCTTCGCTGATTTTGATATCTTGCCTTTAATCACAACTTCTAGTATGATGACGTCATCAAATTAGAAAACATCGACATGAACTTGATAGACAATTGAAGGGGTCGATGCAATATAGTGCTAACCCACACAATGTTCATTTTGAGATAATCGCTGTTGAATGTTTGGAAAGTCCATACATTGTATATTGATAAAACATGAATGCATGCATTTTTTACCATCTTATTGGTTGAATTCAAATATGATATTTTCACGGAGGTTAGAGTGAAGGATAAGGATTATCAAAATGCTTAATCGTGTCATTGATTCCCAATCAATGACATCCCTACTATAGGCATATCATAATTTCTCATCTAAAATCAATGGTCTATAGGATTCATGCACCATTACTTGTATAGTGCATAAACTTTGCTTTTTAAGCTTTGAGTGAAACGTGTCATAGCATAATTCTGTAATTCCATCAGCAGTGATTGACATAATGAAGAAGAAATATATATCACATTGAACGCTTAGAACCTAACGGGGGGGGGGTATTATAGCATGATACTCGGTTTTTTACTGCCCAGCTAGATGCCAACAACATCCATCACTCACGGCTACGCATAGAGAAACAGCCATGGCGAAAATAAAACTTTGCTTTCTCATAGGCACAATGACACAGAACCCCGTCAAACACACTTTTCTTGGCAGGGATGGACATGAAAAAGTTCATTACTAATACTAAACAGCGTATGCATTCCATTCATGTGGAGCTAGATACCTCTATAGCAACATAAAGCCTGTCTTCAACTCCGTTGATAGAACAATGACAACCTGAAATTTCAAAGAGATGAGCGAGACGCTATATACACCTGGCCTAGAGTTAATTATTCAGTTCTCATTCCTACTTCAAGTTGGGTTATGTTATTGTAATCATTCCCATCTGCAGTATAACAAAACCAAAGTGAGGGAAAAGGGGAGAGAAAAACGAGAGGTGGCAAAAGGAAAACTGCATGCACAACTGCAATCCATAGCATTGCGTGTGACAAGTGAAACAAATGTTTTAGTTGTTATAGCAGTGTTTTATGAGCATAAACAGACAAATAGACAGACAATGTCAAATTTAAAAACCATCAATTTAATGTCAGAGAAGATGGTAAACAAGATGCATTGAAACCGTAAATAAATCGAACATATTCAGATATAACATTCTTGAATTAAAAACAAGATAAAGAAAAATAATGTCCACGTCAGGATTAAAAAAAAAAACGCCGCACGAACATGCATTATATTCTTGATGCAAAGTTCCAAGGATTGTCTCATTAATTTAAAAGCAATGATTCCCTTACCACCACCAGCACCACACCACAATGACGTCTCTAAAATCAATGGTAGCACATATCATTGTATCTTGCATTGAATTAGCTCCCTTTTCCTAAACTACCAGTGAAACGTGCCATATTATATGGTGTAATTCGATCAGTAGTGATTGACTTTAAAGAAGAAAGATAATGCAACAAATTGAATGCTTACCACATTGCTTATAGGGCTATTCCAGTTTGGTACTGATCTGTTCTATTCTCCCAGATGCCAACAACACATATCACCTATGGCTAAACTAGTGAAACAGCCATAACGAAAATAAACGACAGAGAACCCTGTCAAAATCACTACACTAATTGGAAAGGTATTGCCCGAAATTCCTCATATAATATGAAGCAATATCAAGTCACTTCCTTCCCTGCCTGTCTTTAACTCCGTTTTTGTCAAACAATAACAACCTGGAATTCTAAACAGATAAGCGAGACGCCATACACCTGGACTAGAGTTAATTAATTCAGTTCCCATTCCTGTTAGTTATGTAAACGTACACGTTCCTAAATATCCTGCTACAGTATAACAAGAACAAAATCTAAATGAAGAGAAAAGGAAAGAGAAAAAGAATGGTAGCAAGCGTGGCACTGTTTCAAGGGGCAATTTACAACATTACGCGTGACAAAATTAATGAAGCAAACCCAACCTCCAAACTCCAATACAAAACAAGGGAAATAGAGTAGCTGTGTTCATGACATCAGAGTGAAGCTGAACTGCTGAAAAAAAGAAAAGAAAAAAGAAATAAAAGGAAAAAGTCCTGCGGGACTCGATTAACTTCTCTCCTTCCGGTCGGGCATTATAAACACGCAGCGTGCTAAGCGATTCTGCCACACGGAAGATCCGAAGATCCTGTGCGAAACTTAAATCTATCTATGTATGCTATACACAACACAAATTTACATTGATATTCAGTTTTTTGGCGATATACGTCAAGTGACTGATAGCGCTGTTCAACTTCCCACGAGTGGCCGCGTGGATTCGATCAATATACAGTTACAAAGATAAATCGGGAATCGTTTCGACCAGATTCCATTCTCATTTTCAGTGATCGACAACGAAAATAATGTTAAGTAGCGACTTGAAGTATAATATAATATTGAGAAATATTCGTGAAGTCCAATTCTTTATGCAGTCCTACATAATTCAGATGAAATTGTTTCTGTCATGCAACCAATTGAAAATTTCGTGTGGTGTCGGCGTGTCCAAGTAAGTTGATTGGAAAGGATATGTGAATGAATATTTACCAATAGGTCTTTATATTGTAAAAAAAAAATCAAACATGGCCATGCGGTCTTTTAAGAGCCATCTTCACTTTAACATTTGTAATTTCAAGTCCAAGTTGCCAGTCAAAGCAATGTGGTCTCCAACACAAAACAAAGGGATATTGTGTGTGTGTGTGTGTGTGTGTGTGTGTGTGTGTGTGTGTGTACGTTTACATGAAAACGTGATTTCTACATGGACGAAGGTGAAAACTCCATAAAAGAAAAAAAGCAAAAGATGTAAGTATTTTGTTTCGTGTTCTTATGGGGTTCGAACCCGTACGTGTGCAACCTCACGTATCTTGTGACGTCGCCTTTATCCTCTCGGCCATACGTCTCGACGAGAAAATATGAGGAATGTAAACTTATGTATGTGAAAGATGAATCAGGAATCGTTTCGTCCACATTCCATTCGCATTTTCAGTTTTTAGCTGCAAAATTATCAACCTGATGAGGAGATTTGAAAAAATAAAATGCATGATTACTGCAGCTTATTGTCTGAGCTACCACATACTTAAGTTTCAGAGGAAATGGAGCAAAATCAGCTGAAATAAAGGTGGTGAAACGTTGTCAAGTCAATGCATGGTTTTAAAAAAAAAATCACCTCCCTTAGACATAACACGTCAACTTGTCTGATTTTGAGTCTTTACCTTTAATCACAATTTGAAGTATGATGGTAAGTCTTCTCGAACTAAGAGTGTGGATCGGAAGCTTCTACGTGAAAGATGAATCATGACGATCACCCGTGACCGACACATCTTTAAAGGGGTCAGTTATTAGAGGTGGAAGACCTCGTGCCAAGATATTGTTTCAGCAATTCCAAAGCAATGATACCCTTACATTTAGGTATACCATAATTTCCCTCTGAAATCATTGGTATTATTCATGTACAATTGCTTGCCTTGTCCATAAACTTTGCTTTATAAACTTTCAGTGAAAGGTGTTATAAGATAATTCTGTAACGCCATTAGCAGTGATTGACTACATAAATAAAGATATATCAAATTGAACGCTTAGCGCGTATAAAAGGGGGATTTTAGCCTGATGTTGTGTTATTCACTGCTCAGATACCAACAACACTCATCACCTACGGTTACGTATAGAGAAATAGCCATGGCGAAAATAAGGTTTTCCTTTTCTTTGGCAGATAGACACACAACCCCTTTGAACACACTATAATTGACATGGAGGGACATGAAAAAGTTCATTACTACTACTAAACAGTGATGCCTTCTACTCATGTGGCACAAGATACCTCTATAGCAGCATAAAACCTGTCTACAATTCCGTTATTGGGTCAAACAATAGCAACCTGGAATTTCAAAGAGACGAGCGAGACGCCATACACCTGTCCTAGAGTTAATTTATTCAGTTGCCATTCCTGCTCCAGTTGAGTTATGTAAATTATTTTCCGACCTGTCTTGTGCAGTGTAACAGGAACAAACGTAGAGAAAAGGAAAGAGAAAACGAAAGGTGGCAAGCGGGGCACTGTATATCAAGGGCAATTTACAACATTACGTATGATAAATGAAGCAAATCCAACCTCCAGCCTCCGACAAAAAAAAAAAAAAGGGAACTTGAGTGACTGTGTGTCGTGGGGTAATGACATCGGAATGAGGCTGAACTGCCAAAAGAAAAACAAAGAAAGAGAGAGAGAGAAAAAAAAATAATAGCGTCCTGCGGGTCCCGAACATCTCGTCCTAAGGTAGTGCATAATGACCATGCAGCGCGCTAAGCGACTATAAAGCCACACGGCTGTCCCGAAGATTGGATGTGAAATTCATATCTTTATATCATTTACAACATGAAAAAGTTCATTACTACTACTAAACAGTGATGCCTTCCATTCATGTGGCACAAGATACCTCTATAGCAACATAAAACCTGTCTACAACTCCGTTATTGGGTCAAACAATAACAACCTGGAATTTCAAAGAGATGAGCGAGACGCCATACACCTGGACTAGAGTTAATCAATTTAGCTCCCATTCCTGCCAGTTATCTAAACGTACATGTTCCTACCTATCCTGTTACAATATTACAAGAACCAATGAAGAGAAAAGGAAAGAGCAAACGAAAGGTGGCAAGCGGGACACTGTAACAAGGGGCAATTTACAACATTAAGTGTGACAAAATTAATGAAGCAAACCCAATCTCCAAACTCCAATACAAAACGAGGGAAATAGAGCAGCCGTGTTCACGGGTTACGTATACTTGGTAAAATAATACGATAAATGACATCGGAGTAAAGCTGAATTGCCGGAAAAAAAAAAAAAAAAAAAAGAGAAAACTTCCGCGGGAGTCGAACTTCTCGCCTTCCGGTATGGCGTTATGAACACCCAGCGCGCTAAGCGATTACGCCATATGGATGTCCTGGAGATTCTATGCAAAACTTAAATGTATGATTATACTGTCGTGACAGTGCTGACTGAGATGGCGCTATTCAACTTCCCACAAGTGGCAGCGTGGATTCGACCAATATACAGTTGCAAAGAACAATCGGGAATCATTCCGTACAGATTGCATTCTCATTTTCAGTTTTTAACTACAAAATTGTCGACCTGATGAGGAGATTTGAAAATATAAAATGCATGATGACTGCAGCTTATTGTCTCAGCTACAACATATTTATGTTTCAGAGGAAATGGAGCAAAATCAGATGAGGTAAAGGTGCTTAAACGTTGTCAAGTCAATGCATGGTTTGAAAAAAAATCACCTCCCATAGACATAACACGTAAACTTGTCTGATTTTGAGTCTTTACCTTTAATCACAATTTCTAGTATGATGACGTCATCATATATCAAAACCATCACATGGACTTGAGAGGCAAATGTTCAAAGTACAACATATCTGAATTTGGGATAATATTGAGCTTAAACAACAGAGATACGAGCAAATGAATGTCAGAAACAGTACCTCAAAAAAATCAATTCCACTTTTTTTATATAAAATGACGATTTGATGACGTCATCGCGTTTCTCTGGCAATATTGATACTTGGAATGTTATTTACAATTCATATGCTTTTGTAATATGCAATAGAAATATAGGGTCAACGGACGATTTAAAGAGCTATGACGAAATAAACAAAGACATGTTTTTTCACTATATTTGCAGAAAGACGCGCGTGCGGAATTTCAACTTTGACGCCTGTGCATTCCTTTGTTATGGGTCGAAATCGATCGGAAATCAATGGATACTGTTACTCAAAGTATCAGGAATCCAAATCAGTCAAAAAAATTGCATTTCCATGTTTCTTAAGCGCTCTGCGCGCGAAATTGCGCGGACGGACGCGCACGCGAGAAAATGTTTGAAACGCTTATAATTGTCTGAAACTTCGAGATTTCCCATTGGGAAGTCGTTTTGAGCCTTTTAAAATTTTGACGCGCGCTTACGCGCGCCTAATGATGACCTGGGTAACTAGCGTTAGAAAGTAAGATAGAGCGTGACCTGAACTTTATGTCCAGCGAAAATGATACAGAAATGACATCTAGTTATGAAGTTATGATTGATCATGTGACAAGGTCCGAAAATCACAAAATGGCGCCTAGATGACGTCATAGATATGTTACTGTCATGAAAACCTTATTGTGGCTAGATATTGTTATGAGACATGTTGACTGAAAATGTCATGTCATTCCGTGATGTCATTGTTGAGATATTGACGACACAAAATGTGGCAGAAAGAAAGAAGAATAAAAAACGAGATATGAAACTCGTCACACTAAGGACGAGTTAGGTGATACGCTTGGGGTCATCAGATGTCGGTCATCCGTGATCGACAAAGAAAAGAATGTGATATAGGCACCTTGAAATTATTCAGCGTGCATGCAAATCCGTTTCTCTAACCACTCGGCCACGGGACATCCACGGAAATGGTTAGGCAAAAAAAAAAATGTATAGATATTACAGGGGGAAAAAGTCAATGCCCACTCAACAAACGGGGCCGCGTGAACATGTATTGCATTGCTAGACGGAAATGCGGCCTTGTAACGACTGATGTCGCTATGCCATTTGTGGCGACTTGGGAAAAATACGTGCCGTAGACATAAAACCTATAATCGGCTGGTTTTGATACCTTGCCTTTAATCACAATTTTCAGTGTGATGACGTCATCAAAGTACGAAACAATAAGCCAGTTCGGGGTTCCACTTTGAGCATGAGCAGAAAAAGGTCATCTGTACCAGCAGAGCATGGTGGTTTTTAAATTCACTGAGATAAGCATCTGTAATGTAATGATTATTCAACTGATCCCTATAAGTGGTGCTTGCCAGCACATCCACATGACAGCAAAAGCGGTGTCTGACAATATCAATAGAAAGAGATTGTTAATACATTCAATGCAAAATAATGAAATGGATGCTTTCCAAAATGTCAATGGAAGGATCATTCTGGTCACCTGGTCTATGCAAGTTCATCCTTTGTTTGAACATGACTGATGAATTCCATAAATTGTTACGTTGGGCAAGCTCATGCCTTCTGTCGCTTGAAACTAGTGGAGTGCCTAATCAACTGAGAAAGAAGAAAGGTCATTTGTACCCATGTGCCCATGAGCTAACCCCGAACTGGCTTATTGACATGGTCTTGAAAGACAATTTTTCAAAGTACAACACCTCCGTCGTCGTCATTACATACTATGATCGGTTTGACAAAGTCAGCCTGCAAAAGTTTGCAGCAGTCGAAGCAATGTGGTCTCCAACACAAAAAAGAGGGATATTGTGTGTGTGTGTGTGTGTGTGTGTGTGTGTGTATAGGTGCGTTTATATACGAACTTGACTTCTACATGGACGAATATGTAATACACCATTGAAGAAAAAAAAGTAAAATAGCAAAGTATTTTGTTTCGTGATCTTGTGGGGTTCGAACCCGCACGTATGCAACCTCACTTCTCTGAGACGTCGCCTTTAATCACTCGGCCATACGTCTCGACGAGAAAATATGACGAACGTAAACTTATGTGTGTGAAAGATGAATCAGGAATCGTTTCGTCCACATTCCATTCTCATTTTCAGTTTTAAACTGCAAAATTGTCAACCTGATGAGGAGATTTCAAAGAATAAAATGCATGATTACTGCAGCTTATTGTCTCAGCTACAACATACTTTAGTTTCAGAGGAAACGAAGCAAAATCAGCTGAGATAAAGGTGCTTAAACGTTGTCAAGTCAATGCATGGTTTAAAAGAAAAATCACCTCCCATAGACATAACACGTAAACTTGTCCGATTTTGCGTCTTTACCTCTAATCACAATTTTCAGTGTGATGACGTCATCAAAGTACAAAACAATGACATGGTCTTGAAAGACAATTGTTCAAAGTACAACACCTCCGTAGTCGTCATTACTTATACTATAATCGGTTTGATAAAGTCAGCCTGCAAAATTTTGCAGCAATCGAAGCAATGTGGTCTCCAACACAAGAAAGAGGGATATTGTGTGTGTGTGTGTATAGGTGCGTTTCTATACGAACGTGATTTCTACATGGACGAATATGTAATACACCACTGAAGAAAAAAAAAAAGTAAAATGGCTAAGTATTTTGTTTCGTGATCTTGTGGGGTTCGAACCCGCATGTGTCATGGTATACCCTACTGTAAAGTCATGTAATGTCGTTGTGTTTCTACTGTCTTGTTCTCTCCTGTCTTTGTAAAAAAAAAAAAAAAAAAAAAAAAAAAAAAAGTTTAATGTATTCACAAGAATCCTTTTGAGTGGTTCACAATTTACAAGCATGCTTTTCAGTGAACCTCTCAGTTCTTTCTTTTTTTTTTATCCTCCAAACATAACTTTGTATTTTGCCGGTATGCATGTATAATTTCGTATTTGTTAACCATTATCTACCATGTAAAGTCGAATACATGCCTATGTTATATCTTCTGATACATTTCGTGTTATGTTTGACGAAAAAGAAAGAAGGAATGAAATAAATGAAATGAAAATGAAAATGAATGAATGAATGAATGTGTGCAACCTCACGTCTCTGAGACGTCGCCTTTAACCACTCGGCCATACGTCTCGACGAGAAAATATGAGGAACGTAAACTTATGTATGTGAAAGATGAATCAGGAATCGTTTCGTCCACCTTCCATTCTCATTTTCAGTTTTAAGCTGCAAAATTGTCAACCTGATGAGAAGATTTGAAAAAAAAATAAAATGTATGATTACTGCAGCTTATTGTCTCAGCTACAACATACTTAAGTTTCAGAGGAAATGAAGCAAAATCAAGTGAGGTAAAAGTGCTTGAGCGTTATCGCCTATGCATGGTTAAAAAAAAAAAAAATCCCCCCATAGACATAACACATAATCTTCGCTGATTTTGATATCTTGCCTTTAATCACAACTTCTAGTATGATGACGTCATCAAATTAGAAAACATCGACATGGACTTGATAGACAATTGTTCAAAGTATAACATATTCAACGTATGTCGTCAGTTTGGTATTGACTGGACGATCAAACACAGGAACATGAGGCAGCGATTAGTAATCTTCGCTGATTTTGATATCTTGCCTTTAATCACAACTTCTAGTATGATGACGTCATCAAATTAGAAAACATCGACATGAACTTGATAGACAATTGAAGGGGTCGATGCAATATAGTGCTAACCCACACAATGTTCATTTTGAGATAATCGCTGTTGAATGTTTGGAAAGTCCATACATTGTATATTGATAAAACATGAATGCATGCATTTTTTACCATCTTATTGGTTGAATTCAAATATGATATTTTCACGGAGGTTAGAGTGAAGGATAAGGATTATGAAAATGCTTAATCGTGTCATTAATTCCCAATCAATGACATCCCTACTATAGGCATATCATAATTTCTCATCTAAAATCAATGGTCTATAGGATTCATGCACCATTACTTGTATAGTGCATAAACTTTGCTTTTTAAGCTTTGAGTGAAACGTGTCATAGCATAATTCTGTAATTCCATCAGCAGTGATTGACATAATGAAGAAGAAATATATATCACATTGAACGCTTAGAACCTAACGGGGGGGGGGGGGTATTATAGCATGATACTCGGTTTTTTACTGCCCAGCTAGATGCCAACAACATCCATCACTCACGGCTACGCATAGAGAAACAGCCATGGCGAAAATAAAACTTTGCTTTCTCATAGGCACAATGACACAGAACCCCGTCAAACACACTTTTCTTGGCAGGGATGGACATGAAAAAGTTCATTACTAATACTAAACAGCGTATGCATTCCATTCATGTGAAGCTAGATACCTCTATAGCAACATAAAGCCTGTCTTCAACTCCGTTGATAGAACAATGACAACCTGAAATTTCAAAGAGATGAGCGAGACGCTATATACACCTGGCCTAGAGTTAATTTATTCAGTTCTCATTCCTACTTCAAGTTGGGTTATGTTATTGTAATCATTCCCATCTGCAGTATAACAAAACCAAAGTGAGGGAAAAGGGGAGAGAAAAACGAGAGGTGGCAAAAGGAAAACTGCATGCACAACTGCAATCCATAGCATTGCGTGTGACAAGTGAAACAAATGTTTTAGTTGTTATAGCAGTGTTTTATGAGCATAAACAGACAAATAGACAGACAATGTCAAATTTAAAAACCATCAATTTAATGTCAGAGAAGATGGTAAACAAGATGCATTGAAACCGTAACTAAATCGAACATATTCAGATATAACATTCTTGAATTAAAAACAAGATAAAGAAAAATAATGTCCACGTCAGGATTAAAAAAAAAACCGCCGCACGAACATGCATTATATTCTTGATGCAAAGTTCCAAGGATTGTCTCATTAATTTAAAAGCAATGATTCCCTTACCACCACCAGCACCACACCACAATGACGTCTCTAAAATCAATGGTAGCACATATCATTGTATCTTGCATTGAATTAGCTCCCTTTTCCTAAACTACCAGTGAAACGTGCCATATTATATGGTGTAATTCGATCAGTAGTGATTGACTTTAAAGAAGAAAGATAATGCAACAAATTGAATGCTTACCACATTGCTTATAGGGCTATTCCAGTTTGGTACTGATCTGTTCTATTCTCCCAGATGCCAACAACACATATCACCTATGGCTAAACTAGTGAAACAGCCATGACGAAAATAAACGACAGAGAACCCTGTCAAAATCACTACACTAATTGGAAAGGTATTGCCCGAAATTCCTCATATAATATGAAGCAATATCAAGTCACTTCCTTCCCTGCCTGTCTTTAACTCCGTTTTTGTCAAACAATAACAACCTGGAATTCTAAACAGATAAGCGAGACGCCATACACCTGGACTAGAGTTAATTAATTCAGTTCCCATTCCTGTTAGTTATGTAAACGTACACGTTCCTAAATATCCTGCTACAGTATAACAAGAACAAAATCTAAATGAAGAGAAAAGGAAAGAGAAAAAGAATGGTAGCAAGCGTGGCACTGTTTCAAGGGGCAATTTACAACATTACGCGTGACAAAATTAATGAAGCAAACCCAACCTCCAAACTCCAATACAAAACAAGGGAAATAGAGTAGCTGTGTTCATGACATCAGAGTGAAGCTGAACTGCTGAAAAAAAGAAAAGAAAAAAGAAATAAAAGGAAAAAGTCCTGCGGGACTCGATTAACTTCTCTCCTTCCGGTCGGGCATTATAAACACGCAGCGTGCTAAGCGATTCTGCCACACGGAAGATCCGAAGATCCTGTGCGAAACTTAAATCTATCTATGTATGCTATACACAACACAAATTTACATTGATATTCAGTTTTTTGGCGATATACGTCAAGTGACTGATAGCGCTGTTCAACTTCCCACGAGTGGCCGCGTGGATTCGATCAATATACAGTTACAAAGATAAATCGGGAATCGTTTCGACCAGATTCCATTCTCATTTTCAGTGATCGACAACGAAAATAATGTTAAGTAGCGACTTGAAGTATAATATAATATTGAGAAATATTCGTGAAGTCCAATTCTTTATGCAGTCCTACATAATTCAGATGAAATTGTTTCTGTCATGCAACCAATTGAAAATTTCGTGTGGTGTCGGCGTGTCCAAGTAAGTTGATTGGAAAGGATATGTGAATGAATATTTACCAATAGGTCTTAATATTGTAAAAAAAAAAATCAAACATGGCCATGCGGTCTTTTAAGAGCCATCTTCACTTTAACATTTGTAATTTCAAGTCCAAGTTGCCAGTCAAAGCAATGTGGTCTCCAACACAAAACAAAGGGATATTGTGTGTGTGTGTGTGTGTGTGGGTGTGTGTGTGTGTGTGTGTGTACGTTTACATGAAAACGTGATTTCTACATGGACGAAGGTGAATACTCCATAAAAGAAAAAAAGCAAAAGATGTAAGTATTTTGTTTCGTGTTCTTATGGGGTTCGAACCCGTACGTGTGCAACATCACGTATCTTGTGACGTCGCCTTTATCCTCTCGGCCATACGTCTCGACGAGAAAATATGAGGAATGTAAAGTTATGTATGTGAAAGATGAATCAGGAATCGTTTCGTCCACATTCCATTCGCATTTTCAGTTTTTAGCTGCAAAATTATCAACCTGATGAGGAGATTTGAAAAAATAAAATGCATGATTACTGCAGCTTATTGTCTGAGCTACCACATACTTAAGTTTCAGAGGAAATGGAGCAAAATCAGCTGAAATAAAGGTGGTGAAACGTTGTCAAGTCAATGCATGGTTTAAAAAAAAAATCACCTCCCTTAGACATAACACGTCAACTTGTCTGATTTTGAGTCTTTACCTTTAATCACAATTTGAAGTATGATGGTAAGTCTTCTCGAACTAAGAGTGTGGAACGGAAGCTTCTACGTGAAAGATGAATCATGACGATCACCCGTGACCGACACATCTTTAAAGGGATCAGTTATTAGAGGTGGAAGACCTCGTGCCAAGATATTGTTTCAGCAATTCCAAAGCAATGATACCCTTACATTTAGGTATACCATAATTTCCCTCTGAAATCATTGGTATTATTCATGTACAATTGCTTGCCTTGTCCATAAACTTTGCTTTATAAACTTTCAGTGAAAGGTGTTATAACATAATTCTGTAACGCCATTAGCAGTGATTGACTACATGAATAAAGATATATCAAATTGAACGCTTAGCGCGTATAAAAGGGGGATTTTAGCCTGATGTTGTGTTATTCACTGCTCAGATACCAACAACACTCATCACCTACGGTTACGTATAGAGAAATAGCCATGGCGAAAATAAGGTTTTCCTTTTCTTTGGCAGATAGACACACAACCCCTTTGAACACACTATAATTGACATGGAGGGACATGAAAAAGTTCATTACTACTACTAAACAGTGATGCCTTCTACTCATGTGGCACAAGATACCTCTATAGCAGCATAAAACCTGTCTACAATTGCGTTATTTGGTCAAACAATAGCAACCTGGAATTTCAAAGAGACGAGCGAGACGCCATACACCTGTCCTAGAGTTAATTTATTCAGTTGCCATTCCTGCTCCAGTTGAGTTATGTAAATTATTTTCCGACCTGTCTTGTGCAGTGTAACAGGAACAAACGTAGAGAAAAGGAAAGAGAAAACGAAAGGTGGCAAGCGGGGCACTGTATATCAAGGGCAATTTACAACATTACGTATGATAAATGAAGCAAATCCAACCTCCAGCCTCCGACAAAAAAAAAAAAGGGAACTTGAGTGACTGTGTGTCGTGGGGTAATGACATCGGAATGAGGCTGAACTGCCAAAAGAAAAACAAAGAAAGAGAGAGAGAGAAAAAAAAAATAATAGCGTCCTGCGGGTCCCGAACATCTCGTCCTAAGGTAGTGCATAATGACCATGCAGCGCGCTAAGCGACTATAAAGCCACACGGCTGTCCCGAAGATTGGATGTGAAATTCATATCTTTATATCATTTACAACATGAAAAAGTTCATTACTACTACTAAACAGTGATGCCTTCCATTCATGTGGCACAAGATACCTCTATAGCAACATAAAACCTGTCTACAACTCCGTTATTGGGTCAAACAATAACAACCTGGAATTTCAAAGAGATGAGCGAGACGCCATACACCTGGACTAGAGTTAATCAATTCAGCTCCCATTCCTGCCAGTTATCTAAACGTACATGTTCCTACCTATCCTGTTACAATATTACAAGAACCAATGAAGAGAAAAGGAAAGAGCAAACGAAAGGTGGCAAGCGGGACACTGTAACAAGGGGCAATTTACGACATTAAGTGTGACAAAATTAATGAAGCAAACCCAATCTCCAAACTCCAATACAAAACGAGGGAAATAGAGCAGCCGTGTTCACGGGTTACGTATACTTGGTAAAATAACACGATAAATGACATCGGAGTAAAGCTGAATTGCCGGAAAAAAAAAAAAAAAAAAGAAAGAGAAAACTTCCGCGGGAGTCGAACTTTTCGCCTTCCGGTATGGCGTTATGAACACCCAGCGCGTTAAGCGATTACGCCATATGGCTGTCCTGGAGATTCTATGCGAAACTTAAATGTATGATTATACTGTCGTGACAGTGCTGACTGAGATGGCGCTATTCAACTTCCCACAAGTGGCCGCGGGGATTCGACCAATATACAGTTGCAAAGAACAATCGGGAATCATTCCGTACAGATTGCATTCTCATTTTCAGTTTTTAACTACAAAATTGTCGACCTGATGAGGAGATTTGAAAATATAAAATGCATGATGACTGCAGCTTATTGTCTCAGCTACAACATATTTATGTTTCAGAGGAAATGGAGCAAAATCAGATGAGGTAAAGGTGCTTAAACGTTGTCAAGTCAATGCATGGTTTGAAAAAAAATCACCTCCCATAGACATAACACGTAAACTTGTCTGATTTTGAGTCTTTACCTTTAATCACAATTTCTAGTATGATGACGTCATCATATATCAAAACCATCACATGGACTTGAGAGGCAAATGTTCAAAGTACAACATATCTGAATTTGGGATAATATTGAGCTTAAACAACAGAGATACGAGCAAATGAATGTCAGAAACAGTACCTCAAAAAAATCAATTCCACTTTTTTTATATAAAATGACGATTTGATGACGTCATCGCGTTTCTCTGGCAATATTGATACTTGGAATGTTATTTACAATTCATATGCTTTTGTAATATGCAATAGAAATATAGGGTCAACGGACGATTTAAAGAGCTATGACGAAATAAACAAAGACATGTTTTTTCACTATATTTGCAGAAAGACGCGCGTGCGGAATTTCAACTTTGACGCCTGTGCATTCCTTTGTTATGGGTCGAAATCGATCGGAAATCAATGGACACTGTTACTCAAAGTATCAGGAATCCAAATCAGTCAAAAAAATTGCATTTCCATGTTTCTTAAGCGCTCTGCGCGCGAAATTGCGCGGACGGACGCGCACGCGAGAAAATGTTTGAAACGCTTATAATTGTCTGAAACTTCGAGATTTCCCATTGGGAAGTCGTTTTGAGCCTTTTAAAATTTTGACGCGCGCTTACGCGCGCCTAATGATGACCTGGGTAACTAGCGTTAGAAAGTAAGATAGAGCGTGACCTGAACTTTATGTCCAGCGAAAATGATACAGAAATGACATCTAGTTATGAAGTTATGATTGATCATGTGACAAGGTCCGAAAATCACAAAATGGCGCCTAGATGACGTCATAGATATGTTACTGTCATGAAAACCTTATTGTGGCTAGATATTGTTATGAGACATGTTGACTGAAAATGTCATGTCATTCCGGAATGTCATTGTTGAGATATTGACGACACAAAATGTGGCAGAAAGAAAGAAGAATAAAAAAAAAGAGAAATTTTGACAATTACAATAGGTGATACGCTGATAGCGTATCACCTAAAAAGAGAAATTTTGACAATTACAATAGGTGATACGCTGATAGCGTATCACCTAACGAGACATGAAAACTCGTCACATTGAGGACGAGTTAGGTGATACGCTTGTGGTCATCAGATGACAGTCATCTGTGATCGACAAAGAAAAGAATGTGATATAGGCACCTTGAAGTTGTATTGAGCGTGCATGCGAAACCGTTTCTGTAACCACTCGGCCACGGGTCATCCACGGAAATGGTAAGACAAAAAAACAAACAACAATGTATAGATATAACAGGATGAAAGTCAATGCCCACTCAACTAACGTGGCCGTGTGAACATCTATTGCATTGCTAGACGGAAAAGCGGCCTTGTAACGACTGAGGTCGCTATGCCATTTCTGGCAACTTGGGAAAAATACGTCCCGCAGACATAAAACCTATAATCAGCTGGTTTTGATACCTTGCCTTTAATCACAATTTTCAGTGTAATGACGTCATCAAATTACAAAACAATGACATCGTCTTGAAAGACAATTGTTCAAAGTACAACACCTCAGTCGTCGTCATTACATACTATGATCGGTTTGACAAAGTCAACCTGCAAAATTTGCTGCAGTCGAAGCAATGTGGTCTCGAACACACAAAAAAGAGGGATATGGCGTGTGTGTGTGTCTGTGTGTGTGTGTATAGGTGCGTTTATATACGAACGTGATTTCTACATGGACGAATATGTAATACAAAATTGAAGAAAAAAAAAACAGTAAAGTAGCTAAGTATTTTGTTTCGTGATCTTGTGGGGTTCGAACCCGCAACCTCACGTCACTGAGACGCCGCCTTTAACCACTCGGCCACACGTCTCGACGGGAAAATATGGGGAACGTTATGGACTTGAAAGACAGTTGTTCAATATATAACACATTCATCGTACGTTGTCAGTTTGCTATTGACATGACGATCTATCACACGACTATGAGGCAGGTATTAGTACCTGTATGAAATTATTATAGGCATGGTTATCAAATTGCCCTAAAATTTCCTTATAATTGCCTTATTTTTACACACAGTTATGCTATCCCTTTAAACTTTTAACAGTTTAATTAGAATCATTAACATCATACATTAGTACCATATTCAGTTCCATAGCTGATCACGTTTGCTAATCAGTTAAGATTAATTGTCTAGAATGTGTCATATGGCCAACCTGTATACACACGTATATATACACACACACAATGCTAAATGTATGTATCAAACATCTGTAACACAACTTTGAACTATATAAACTGTAGGAATTATCGCTGCACTTATCATCCATACTTTTTATCACTATCTGAAACTCCACAAAAACCACTAATTGACAAATAATCATCAATACAGAAGACTGAATACCTTTTTACAATGTATAGCTTGTTACATGTATAAATCAGCACAAAGTAACCACGACTACATTGTGTTACTGAATTGATATGAACAAATTTCATTTTGTTACAATATACTATATCAGTTTGAAAAGCCCAGCCTGCAAAATTTTGCAGCAATCGAAGTAATGCAGTCTCCAACGCAAAACAAAGGTATACTGTGTGAGTGTGTGCGTATAGGTGTGTTTACATGCAAACGTGATTTGCACAAAAAAAAGTATAAAAAAAATTATTATTTTCTTTAGTGCTCTTGTGAGGATCGAACCCGTACGTGTGCAACCTCACGTTTCTAAGACGACGCCTCTAACCACTCGGCCATACGTCTCGACGAGAAAATTAGAGGAACGTAAACTTATGTACGTGAAAGATGAATCAGGAATCGTTTGGTCCGCATTCCATTCTCATTTTCAGTTTTAAATTGCAAAATTGTCAACCTCATGAGGAGATTTCAAAGAATAAAATGCATGATTACTGCAGCTTATTGTCACAGCTACAACATACTTAAGTTTCAGAGGAAATGAAGCAAAATCAGCTGAGATAAAGGTGCTTAAACGTTGTCAAGTCAATGCATGGTTTCTAAAAAAATCACCTCCCATAGACATAACACGTAAACTTGTCCGATTTTGCGTCTTTACCTTTAAACACAATTTAAAGCATGATGACGTCATCAAATTTCAAAACTATGACATGGACTTGAAAGGCAAATGTTCAAAGTACAACATATCTGAATTTGGGATAATATTGAGCTTAAACAACAGAGATACGAGCAAATGAATCTCAGAAACAGTACCTTAAAAAAATTAATTCCACTTTTTTGATTTCAGATGATGATATGATGACGTCATAATGTATTCATGGAGATATTGCTACTTGAAACGTTATTTCCAATTCATATGTTTTTGTAATATGCAATAAAAACATAGGGTAACCAGACGTTTTAAAGAGCTATGGCGAAATAAACAAAGACATGTTTTTCGCTATATTTGCACATAGACGCGCACACGAAATTTCAACTTTGACGCCAACGCATTCCTTTGTTATAGGTCAAAATTGATCGGAAATCAATGGATATTGTTACTTAATGTATCAGGAATCCAAATCTGTCAAAAAATGTGCATTTTCATTTTGCTTACGCGCACTACGCGCGAAAATGTGCGAACGGACGCGAACGCGCGAAACGCTTAAAATTGTCTGAAACTTCGAGATTTCCCATTGGTAAGTTGTTTTGAGCCTTTTAAAAGTTTGACGCGCACGTACGCGCACGTAATAATGTCCTAGGTAATTCGCATTAAAATGTAAGATAGAGCGTGACCTGAACTTAATGTCCACCGAAAATGATACAGAAATGACCTTTATTTATGAAGTTATGATCGATCATGTAACATGGTCCGAAAATCACAAAATGGCGCCTACATGACGTCATAGATATGTTACTGTCATGAAAACCTTATTGTGGCTAGATATTGTCATGAGACATGTTCCCTGAAAATGTCATGTTATTCCGTAATGTCATTCTTGAGATATTGATGACACAAAATTGTCCAGAAAGAAAGAAGAATAAAACGAGATATGAAACTCGTCACACTAAGGACGAGTTAGGTGATACGCTTGGGGTCATCAGATGTCGGTCATCCGTGATCGACAAAGAAAAGAATGT
This sequence comes from Diadema setosum, assembly GCF_964275005.1. Classification (NCBI taxonomy): domain Eukaryota; kingdom Metazoa; phylum Echinodermata; class Echinoidea; order Diadematoida; family Diadematidae; genus Diadema; species Diadema setosum. Next base: position 1,688,966 of record NC_092690.1, read on the forward strand.
GATATAGGCACCTTGAAATTATTCAGCGTGCATGCAAATCCGTTTCTCTAACCACTCGGCCACGGGACATCCACGGAAATGGTTAGGCAAAAAAAAAATGTATAGATATTACAGGGGGAAAAAGTCAATGCCCACTCAACAAACGGGGCCGCGTGAACATGTATTGCATTGCTAGACGGAAATGCGGCCTTGTAACGACTGATGTCGCTATGCCATTTCTGGCGACTTGGGAAAAATACGTGCCGTAGACATAAAACCTATAATCGGCTGGTTTTGATACCTTGCCTTTAATCACAATTTTCAGTGTGATGACGTCATCAAAGTACGAAACAATAAGCCAGTTCGGGGTTCCACTTTGAGCATGAGCAGAAAAAGGTCATCTGTACCAGCAGAGCATGGTGGTTTTTAAATTCACTGAGATAAGCATCTGTAATGTAATGATTATTCAACTGATCCCTATAAGTGGTGCTTGCCAGCACATCCACATGACAGCAAAAGCGGTGTCTGACAATATCAATAGAAAGAGATTGTTAATACATTCAATGCAAAATAATGAAATGGATGCTTTCCAAAATGTCAATGGAAGGATCATTCTGGTCACCTGGTCTATGCAAGTTCATCCTTTGTTTGAACATGACTGATGAATTCCATAAATTGTTACGTTGGGCAAGCTCATGCCTTCTGTCGCTTGAAACTAGTGGAGTGCCTAATCAACTGAGAAAGAAGAAAGGTCATTTGTACCCATGTGCCCATGAGCTAACCCCGAACTGGCTTATTGACATGGTCTTGAAAGACAATTTTTCAAAGTACAACACCTCCGTCGTCGTCATTACATACTATGATCGGTTTGACAAAGTCAGCCTGCAAAAGTTTGCAGCAGTCGAAGCAATGTGGTCTCCAACACAAAAAAGAGGGATATTGTGTGTGTGTGTGTGTGTGTGTGTGTGTGTGTATAGGTGCGTTTATATACGAACTTGACTTCTACATGGACGAATATGTAATACACCATTGAAGAAAAAAAAGTAAAATAGCAAAGTATTTTGTTTCGTGATCTTGTGGGGTTCGAACCCGCACGTATGCAACCTCACTTCTCTGAGACGTCGCCTTTAATCACTCGGCCATACGTCTCGACGAGAAAATATGACGAACGTAAACTTATGTGTGTGAAAGATGAATCAGGAATCGTTTCGTCCACATTCCATTCTCATTTTCAGTTTTAAACTGCAAAATTGTCAACCTGATGAGGAGATTTCAAAGAATAAAATGCATGATTACTGCAGCTTATTGTCTCAGCTACAACATACTTTAGTTTCAGAGGAAACGAAGCAAAATCAGCTGAGATAAAGGTGCTTAAACGTTGTCAAGTCAATGCATGGTTTAAAAGAAAAATCACCTCCCATAGACATAACACGTAAACTTGTCCGATTTTGCGTCTTTACCTCTAATCACAATTTTCAGTGTGATGACGTCATCAAAGTACAAAACAATGACATGGTCTTGAAAGACAATTGTTCAAAGTACAACACCTCCGTAGTCGTCATTACTTATACTATAATCGGTTTGATAAAGTCAGCCTGCAAAATTTTGCAGCAATCGAAGCAATGTGGTCTCCAACACAAGAAAGAGGGATATTGTGTGTGTGTGTGTGTATAGGTGCGTTTCTATACGAACGTGATTTCTACATGGACGAATATGTAATACACCACTGAAGAAAAAAAAAGTAAAATGGCTAAGTATTTTGTTTCGTGATCTTGTGGGGTTCGAACCCGCATGTGTCATGGTATACCCTACTGTAAAGTCATGTAATGTCGTTGTGTTTCTACTGTCTTGTTCTCTCCTGTCTTTGTTAAAAAAAAAAAAAAAAGTTTAATGTATTCACAAGAATCCTTTTGAGTGGTTCACAATTTACAAGCATGCTTTTCAGTGAACCTCTCAGTTCTTTCTTTTTTTTTTATCCTCCAAACATAACTTTGTATTTTGCCGGTATGCATGTATAATTTCGTATTTGTTAACCATTATCTACCATGTAAAGTCGAATACATGCCTATGTTATATCTTCTGATACATTTCGTGTTATGTTTGACGAAAAAGAAAGAAGGAATGAAATAAATGAAATGAAAATGAAAATGAATGAATGAATGAATGTGTGCAACCTCACGTCTCTGAGACGTCGCCTTTAACCACTCGGCCATACGTCTCGACGAGAAAATATGAGGAACGTAAACTTATGTATGTGAAAGATGAATCAGGAATCGTTTCTTCCACCTTCCATTCTCATTTTCAGTTTTAAGCTGCAAAATTGTCAACCTGATGAGAAGATTTGAAAAAAAATAAAATGTATGATTACTGCAGCTTATTGTCTCAGCTACAACATACTTAAGTTTCAGAGGAAATGAAGCAAAATCAAGTGAGGTAAAAGTGCTTGAGCGTTATCGTCTATGCATGGTTAAAAAAAAAAAAATCCCCCCATAGACATAACACATAATCTTCGCTGATTTTGATATCTTGCCTTTAATCACAACTTCTAGTATGATGACGTCATCAAATTAGAAAACATCGACATGGACTTGATAGACAATTGTTCAAAGTATAACATATTCAACGTATGTCGTCAGTTTGGTATTGACTGGACGATCAAACACAGGAACATGAGGCAGCGATTAGTAATCTTCGCTGATTTTGATATCTTGCCTTTAATCACAACTTCTAGTATGATGACGTCATCAAATTAGAAAACATCGACATGAACTTGATAGACAATTGAAGGGGTCGATGCAATATAGTGCTAACCCACACAATGTTCATTTTGAGATAATCGCTGTTGAATGTTTGGAAAGTCCATACATTGTATATTGATAAAACATGAATGCATGCATTTTTTACCATCTTATTGGTTGAATTCAAATATGATATTTTCACGGAGGTTAGAGTGAAGGATAAGGATTATGAAAATGCTTAATCGTGTCATTAATTCCCAATCAATGACATCCCTACTATAGGCATATCATAATTTCTCATCTAAGATCAATGGTCTATAGGATTCATGCACCATTACTTGTATAGTGCATAAACTTTGCTTTTTAAGCTTTGAGTGAAACGTGTCATAGCATAATTCTGTAATTCCATCAGCAGTGATTGACATAATGAAGAAGAAATATAAATCACATTGAACGCTTAGAACCTAACGGGGGGGGGGGGGGTATTATAGCATGATACTCGGTTTTTTACTGCCCAGCTAGATGCCAACAACATCCATCACTCACGGCTACGCATAGAGAAACAGCCATGGCGAAAATAAAACTTTGCTTTCTCATAGGCACAATGACACAGAACCCCGTCAAACACACTTTTCTTGGCAGGGATGGACATGAAAAAGTTCATTACTAATACTAAACAGCGTATGCATTCCATTCATGTGGAGCTAGATACCTCTATAGCAACATAAAGCCTGTCTTCAACTCCGTTGATAGAACAATGACAACCTGAAATTTCAAAGAGATGAGCGAGACGCTATATACACCTGGCCTAGAGTTAATTTATTCAGTTCTCATTCCTACTTCAAGTTGGGTTATGTTATTGTAATCATTCCCATCTGCAGTATAACAAAACCAAAGTGAGGGAAAAGGGGAGAGAAAAACGAGAGGTGGCAAAAGGAAAACTGCATGCACAACTGCAATCCATAGCATTGCATGTGACAAGTGAAACAAATGTTTTAGTTGTTATAGCAGTGTTTTATGAGCATAAACAGACAAATAGACAGACAATGTCAAATTTAAAAACCATCAATTTAATGTCAGAGAAGATGGTAAACAAGATGCATTGAAACCGTAACTAAATCGAACATATTCAGATATAACATTCTTGAATTAAAAACAAGATAAAGAAAAATAATGTCCACGTCAGGATTAAAAAAAAAAAACGCCGCACGAACATGCATTATATTCTTGATGCAAAGTTTCAAGGATTGTCTCATTAATTTAAAAGCAATGATTCCCTTACCACCACCAGCACCACACCACAATGACGTCTCTAAAATCAATGGTAGCACATATCATTGTATCTTGCATTGAATTAGCTCCCTTTTCCTAAACTACCAGTGAAACGTGCCATATTATATGGTGTAATTCGATCAGTAGTGATTGACTTTAAAGAAGAAAGATAATGCAACAAATTGAATGCTTACCACATTGCTATAGGGCTATTCCAGTTTGGTACTGATCTGTTCTATTCTCCCAGATGCCAACAACACATATCACCTATGGCTAAACTAGTGAAACAGCCATGACGAAAATAAACGACAGAGAACCCTGTCAAAATCACTACACTAATTGGAAAGGTATTGCCCGAAATTCCTCATATAATATGAAGCAATATCAAGTCACTTCCTTCCCTGCCTGTCTTTAACTCCGTTTTTGTCAAACAATAACAACCTGGAATTCTAAACAGATAAGCGAGACGCCATACACCTGGACTAGAGTTAATTAATTCAGTTCCCATTCCTGTTAGTTATGTAAACGTACACGTTCCTAAATATCCTGCTACAGTATAACAAGAACAAAATCTAAATGAAGAGAAAAGGAAAGAGAAAAAGAATGGTAGCAAGCGTGGCACTGTTTCAAGGGGCAATTTACAACATTACGCGTGACAAAATTAATGAAGCAAACCCAACCTCCAAACTCCAATACAAAACAAGGGAAATAGAGTAGCTGTGTTCATGACATCAGAGTGAAGCTGAACTGCTGAAAAAAAGAAAAGAAAAAAGAAATAAAAGGAAAAAGTCCTGCGGGACTCGATTAACTTCTCTCCTTCCGGTCGGGCATTATAAACACGCAGCGTGCTAAGCGATTCTGCCACACGGAAGATCCGAAGATCCTGTGCGAAACTTAAATCTATCTATGTATGCTATACACAACACAAATTTACATTGATATTCAGTTTTTTGGCGATATACGTCAAGTGACTGATAGCGCTGTTCAACTTCCCACGAGTGGCCGCGTGGATTCGATCAATATACAGTTACAAAGATAAATCGGGAATCGTTTCGACCAGATTCCATTCTCATTTTCAGTGATCGACAACGAAAATAATGTTAAGTAGCGACTTGAAGTATAATATAATATTGAGAAATATTCGTGAAGTCCAATTCTTTATGCAGTCCTACATAATTCAGATGAAATTGTTTCTGTCATGCAACCAATTGAAAATTTCGTGTGGTGTCGGCGTGTCCAAGTAAGTTGATTGGAAAGGATATGTGAATGAATATTTACCAATAGGTCTTTATATTGTAAAAAAAAAAAAATCAAACATGGCCATGCGGTCTTTTAAGAGCCATTTTCACTTTAACATTTGTAATTTCAAGTCCAAGTTGCCAGTCAAAGCAATGTGGTCTCCAACACAAAACAAAGGGATATTGTGTGTGTGTGTGTGTGTGTGTGTGTGTGTGTGTGTGTGTGTACGTTTACATGAAAACGTGATTTCTACATGGACGAAGGTGAATACTCCATAAAAGAAAAAAAGCAAAAGATGTAAGTATTTTGTTTCGTGTTCTTATGGGGTTCGAACCCGTACGTGTGCAACCTCACGTATCTTGTGACGTCGCCTTTATCCTCTCGGCCATACGTCTCGACGAGAAAATATGAGGAATGTAAACTTATGTATGTGAAAGATGAATCAGGAATCGTTTCGTCCACATTCCATTCGCATTTTCAGTTTTTAGCTGCAAAATTATCAACCTGATGAGGAGATTTGAAAAAATAAAATGCATGATTACTGCAGCTTATTGTCTGAGCTACCACATACTTAAGTTTCAGAGGAAATGGAGCAAAATCAGCTGAAATAAAGGTGGTGAAACGTTGTCAAGTCAATGCATGGTTTAAAAAAAAAATCACCTCCCTTAGACATAACACGTCAACTTGTCTGATTTTGAGTCTTTACCTTTAATCACAATTTGAAGTATGATGGTAAGTCTTCTCGAACTAAGAGTGTGGAACGGAAGCTTCTACGTGAAAGATGAATCATGACGATCACCCGTGACCGACACATCTTTAAAGGGATCAGTTATTAGAGGTGGAAGACCTCGTGCCAAGATATTGTTTCAGCAATTCCAAAGCAATGATACCCTTACATTTAGGTATACCATAATTTCCCTCTGAAATCATTGGTATTATTCATGTACAATTGCTTGCTTGTCCATAAACTTTGCTTTATAAACTTTCAGTGAAAGGTGTTATAACATAATTCTGTAACGCCATTAGCAGTGATTGACTACATAAATAAAGATATATCAAATTGAACGCTTAGCGCGTATAAAAGGGGGATTTTAGCCTGATGTTGTGTTATTCACTGCTCAGATACCAACAACACTCATCACCTACGGTTACGTATAGAGAAATAGCCATGGCGAAAATAAGGTTTTCCTTTTCTTTGGCAGATAGACACACAACCCCTTTGAACACACTATAATTGACATGGAGGGACATGAAAAAGTTCATTACTACTACTAAACAGTGATGCCTTCTACTCATGTGGCACAAGATACCTCTATAGCAGCATAAAACCTGTCTACAATTCCGTTATTGGGTCAAACAATAGCAACCTGGAATTTCAAAGAGACGAGCGAGACGCCATACACCTGTCCTAGAGTTAATTTATTCAGTTGCCATTCCTGCTCCAGTTGAGTTATGTAAATTATTTTCCGACCTGTCTTGTGCAGTGTAACAGGAACAAACGTAGAGAAAAGGAAAGAGAAAACGAAAGGTGGCAAGCGGGGCACTGTATATCAAGGGCAATTTACAACATTACGTATGATAAATGAAGCAAATCCAACCTCCAGCCTCCGACAAAAAAAAAAAAAAAAGGGAACTTGAGTGACTGTGTGTCGTGGGGTAATGACATCGGAATGAGGCTGAACTGCCAAAAGAAAAACAAAGAAAGAGAGAGAGAGAAAAAAAAAATAATAGCGTCCTGCGGGTCCCGAACATCTCGTCCTAAGGTAGTGCATAATGACCATGCAGCGCGCTAAGCGACTATAAAGCCACACGGCTGTCCCGAAGATTGGATGTGAAATTCATATCTTTATATCATTTACAACATGAAAAAGTTCATTACTACTACTAAACAGTGATGCCTTCCATTCATGTGGCACAAGATACCTCTATAGCAACATAAAACCTGTCTACAACTCCGTTATTGGGTCAAACAATAACAACCTGGAATTTCAAAGAGATGAGCGAGACGCCATACACCTGGACTAGAGTTAATCAATTCAGCTCCCATTCCTGCCAGTTATCTAAACGTACATGTTCCTACCTATCCTGTTACAATATTACAAGAACCAATGAAGAGAAAAGGAAAGAGCAAACGAAAGGTGGCAAGCGGGACACTGTAACAAGGGGCAATTTACAACATTAAGTGTGACAAAATTAATGAAGCAAACCCAATCTCCAAACTCCAATACAAAACGAGGGAAATAGAGCAGCCGTGTTCACGGGTTACGTATACTTGGTAAAATAATACGATAAATGACATCGGAGTAAAGTTGAATTGCCGGAAAAAAAAAAAAGAAAGAGAAAACTTCCGCGGGAGTCGAACTTCTCGCCTTCCGGTATGGCGTTATGAACACCCAGCGCGCTAAGCGATTACGCCATATGGCTGTCCTGGAGATTCTATGCGAAACTTAAATGTATGATTATACTGTCGTGACAGTGCTGACTGAGATGGCGCTATTCAACTTCCCACAAGTGGCCGCGTGGATTCGACCAATATACAGTTACAAAGAACAATCGGGAATCATTCCGTACAGATTGCATTCTCATTTTCAGTTTTTAACTACAAAATTGTCGACCTGATGAGGAGATTTGAAAATATAAAATGCATGATGACTGCAGCTTATTGTCTCAGCTACAACATATTTATGTTTCAGAGGAAATGGAGCAAAATCAGATGAGGTAAAGGTGCTTAAACGTTGTCAAGTCAATGTATGGTTTGAAAAAAAATCACCTCCCATAGACATAACACGTAAACTTGTCTGATTTTGAGTCTTTACCTTTAATCACAATTTCTAGTATGATGACGTCATCATATATCAAAACCATCACATGGACTTGAGAGGCAAATGTTCAAAGTACAACATATCTGAATTTGGGATAATATTGAGCTTAAACAACAGAGATACGAGCAAATGAATGTCAGAAACAGTACCTCAAAAAAATCAATTCCACTTTTTTTATATAAAATGACGATTTGATGACGTCATCGCGTTTCTCTGGCAATATTGATACTTGGAATGTTATTTACAATTCATATGCTTTTGTAATATGCAATAGAAATATAGGGTCAACGGACGATTTAAAGAGCTATGACGAAATAAACAAAGACATGTTTTTTCACTATATTTGCAGAAAGACGCGCGTGCGGAATTTCAACTTTGACGCCTGTGCATTCCTTTGTTATGGGTCGAAATCGATCGGAAATCAATGGATACTGTTACTCAAAGTATCAGGAATCCAAATCAGTCAAAAAAATTGCATTTCCATGTTTCTTAAGCGCTCTGCGTGCGAAATTGCGCGGACGGACGCGCACGCGAGAAAATGTTTGAAACGCTTATAATTGTCTGAAACTTCGAGATTTCCCATTGGGAAGTCGTTTTGAGCCTTTTAAAATTTTGACGCGCGCTTACGCGCGCCTAATGATGACCTGGGTAACTAGCGTTAGAAAGTAAGATAGAGCGTGACCTGAACTTTATGTCCAGCGAAAATGATACAGAAATGACATCTAGTTATGAAGTTATGATTGATCATGTGACAAGGTCCGAAAATCACAAAATGGCGCCTAGATGACGTCATAGATATGTTACTGTCATGAAAACCTTATTGTGGCTAGATATTGTTATGAGACATGTTGACTGAAAATGTCATGTCATTCCGTGATGTCATTGTTGAGATATTGACGACACAAAATGTGGCAGAAAGAAAGAAGAATAAAAAACGAGATATGAAACTCGTCACACTAAGGACGAGTTAGGTGATACGCTTGGGGTCATCAGATGTCGGTCATCCGTGATCGACAAAGAAAAGAATGTGATATAGGCACCTTGAAATTATTCAGCGTGCATGCAAATCCGTTTCTCTAACCACTCGGCCACGGGACATCCACGGAAATGGTTAGGCAAAAAAAAAAAAAATGTATAGATATTACAGGGGGAAAAAGTCAATGCCCACTCAACAAACGGGGCCGCGTGAACATGTATTGCATTGCTAGACGGAAATGCGGCCTTGTAACGACTGATGTCGCTATGCCATTTCTGGCGACTTGGGAAAAATACGTGCCGTAGACATAAAACCTATAATCGGCTGGTTTTGATACCTTGCCTTTAATCACAATTTTCAGTGTGATGACGTCATCAAAGTACGAAACAATAAGCCAGTTCGGGGTTCCACTTTGAGCATGAGCAGAAAAAGGTCATCTGTACCAGCAGAGCATGGTGGTTTTTAAATTCACTGAGATAAGCATCTGTAATGTAATGATTATTCAACTGATCCCTGTAAGTGGTGCTTGCCAGCACATCCACATGACAGCAAAAGCGGTGTCTGACAATATCAATGGAAAGAGATTGTTAATACATTCAATGCAAAATAATGAAATGGATGCTTTCCAAAATGTCAATGGAAGGATCATTCTGGTCACCTGGTCTATGCAAGTTCATCCTTTGTTTGAACATGACTGATGAATTCCATAAATTGTTACGTTGGGCAAGCTCATGCCTTCTGTCGCTTGAAACTAGTGGAGTGCCTAATCAACTGAGAAAGAAGAAAGGTCATTTGTACCCATGTGCCCATGAGCTAACCCCGAACTGGCTTATTGACATGGTCTTGAAAGACAATTTTTCAAAGTACAACACCTCCGTCGTCGTCATTACATACTATGATCGGTTTGACAAAGTCAGCCTGCAAAAGTTTGCAGCAGTCGAAGCAATGTGGTCTCCAACACAAAAAAGAGGGATATTGTGTGTGTGTGTGTGTGTGTGTGTGTGTGTATAGGTGCGTTTATATACGAACTTGACTTCTACATGGACGAATATGTAATACACCATTGAAGAAAAAAAAGTAAAATAGCAAAGTATTTTGTTTCGTCATCTTGTGGGGTTCGAACCCGCACGTATGCAACCTCACTTCTCTGAGACGTCGCCTTTAATCACTCGGCCATACGTCTCGACGAGAAAATATGACGAACGTAAACTTATGTGTGTGAAAGATGAATCAGGAATCGTTTCGTCCACATTCCATTCTCATTTTCAGTTTTAAACTGCAAAATTGTCAACCTGATGAGGAGATTTCAAAGAATAAAATGCATGATTACTGCAGCTTATTGTCTCAGCTACAACATACTTTAGTTTCAGAGGAAACGAAGCAAAATCAGCTGAGATAAAGGTGCTTAAACGTTGTCAAGTCAATGCATGGTTTAAAAGAAAAATCACCTCCCATAGACATAACACGTAAACTTGTCCGATTTTGCGTCTTTACCTCTAATCACAATTTTCAGTGTGATGACGTCATCAAAGTACAAAACAATGACATGGTCTTGAAAGACAATTGTTCAAAGTACAACACCTCCGTAGTCGTCATTACTTATACTATAATCGGTTTGATAAAGTCAGCCTGCAAAATTTTGCAGCAATCGAAGCAATGTGGTCTCCAACACAAGAAAGAGGGATATTGTGTGTGTGTGTGTGTGTATAGGTGCGTTTCTATACGAACGTGATTTCTACATGGACGAATATGTAATACACCACTGAAGAAAAAAAAAAAGTAAAATGGCTAAGTATTTTGTTTCGTGATCTTGTGGGGTTCGAACCCGCATGTGTCATGGTATACCCTACTGTAAAGTCATGTAATGTCGTTGTGTTTCTACTGTCTTGTTCTCTCCTGTCTTTGTAAAAAAAAAAAAAAAAAAAAAAAAAAGTTTAATGTATTCACAAGAATCCTTTTGAGTGGTTCACAATTTACAAGCATGCTTTTCAGTGAACCTCTCAGTTCTTTCTTTTTTTTTTATCCTCCAAACATAACTTTGTATTTTGCCGGTATGCATGTATAATTTCGTATTTGTTAACCATTATCTACCATGTAAAGTCGAATACATGCCTATGTTATATCTTCTGATACATTTCGTGTTATGTTTGACGAAAAAGAAAGAAGGAATGAAATAAATGAAATGAAAATGAAAATGAATGAATGAATGAATGTGTGCAACCTCACGTCTCTGAGACGTCGCCTTTAACCACTCGGCCATACGTCTCGACGAGAAAATATGAGGAACGTAAACTTATGTATGTGAAAGATGAATCAGGAATCGTTTCGTCCACCTTCCATTCTCATTTTCAGTTTTAAGCTGCAAAATTGTCAACCTGATGAGAAGATTTGAAAAAAAAATAAAATGTATGATTACTGCAGCTTATTGTCTCAGCTACAACATACTTAAGTTTCAGAGGAAATGAAGCAAAATCAAGTGAGGTAAAAGTGCTTGAGCGTTATCGTCTATGCATGGTTAAAAAAAAAAAATCCCCCCATAGACATAACACATAATCTTCGCTGATTTTGATATCTTGCCTTTAATCACAACTTCTAGTATGATGACGTCATCAAATTAGAAAACATCTACATGGACTTGATAGACAATTGTTCAAAGTATAACATATTCAACGTATGTCGTCAGTTTGGTATTGACTGGACGATCAAACACAGGAACATGAGGCAGCGATTAGTAATCTTCGCTGATTTTGATATCTTCCCTTTAATCACAACTTCTAGTATGATGACGTCATCAAATTAGAAAACATCGACATGAACTTGATAGACAATTGAAGGGGTCGATGCAATATAGTGCTAACCCACACAATGTTCATTTTGAGATAATCGCTGTTGAATGTTTGGAAAGTCCATACATTGTATATTGATAAAACATGAATGCATGCATTTTTTACCATCTTATTGGTTGAATTCAAATATGATATTTTCACGGAGGTTAGAGTGAAGGATAAGGATTATGAAAATGCTTAATCGTGTCATTAATTCCCAATCAATGACATCCCTACTATAGGCATATCATAATTTCTCATCTAAAATCAATGGTCTATAGGATTCATGCACCATTACTTGTATAGTGCATAAACTTTGCTTTTTAAGCTTTGAGTGAAACGTGTCATAGCATAATTCTGTAATTCCATCAGCAGTGATTGACATAATGAAGAAGAAATATATATCACATTGAACGCTTAGAACCTAACGGGGGGGGGGGGTATTATAGCATGATACTCGGGTTTTTTACTGCCCAGCTAGATGCCAACAACATCCATCACTCACGGCTACGCATAGAGAAACAGCCATGGCGAAAATAAAACTTTGCTTTCTCATAGGCACAATGACACAGAACCCCGTCAAACACACTTTTCTTGGCAGGGATGGACATGAAAAAGTTCATTACTAATACTAAACAGCGTATGCATTCCATTCATGTGGAGCTAGATACCTCTATAGCAACATAAAGCCTGTCTTCAACTCCGTTGATAGAACAATGACAACCTGAAATTTCAAAGAGATGAGCGAGACGCTATATACACCTGGCCTAGAGTTAATTTATTCAGTTCTCATTCCTACTTCAAGTTGGGTTATGTTATTGTAATCATTCCCATCTGCAGTATAACAAAACCAAAGTGAGGGAAAAGGGGAGAGAAAAACGAGAGGTGGCAAAAGGAAGACTGCATGCACAACTGCAATCCATAGCATTGCGTGTGACAAGTGAAACAAATGTTTTAGTTGTTATAGCAGTGTTTTATGAGCATAAACAGACAAATAGACAGACAATGTCAAATTTAAAAACCATCAATTTAATGTCAGAGAAGATGGTAAACAAGATGCATTGAAACCGTAACTAAATCGAACATATTCAGATATAACATTCTTGAATTAAAAACAAGATAAAGAAAAATAATGTCCACGTCAGGATTAAAAAAAAAAACGCCGCACGAACATGCATTATATTCTTGATGCAAAGTTCCAAGGATTGTCTCATTAATTTAAAAGCAATGATTCCCTTACCACCACCAGCACCACACCACAATGACGTCTCTAAAATCAATGGTAGCACATATCATTGTATCTTGCATTGAATTAGCTCCCTTTTCCTAAACTACCAGTGAAACGTGCCATATTATATGGTGTAATTCGATCAGTAGTGATTGACTTTAAAGAAGAAAGATAATGCAACAAATTGAATGCTTACCACATTGCTATAGGGCTATTCCAGTTTGGTACTGATCTGTTCTATTCTCCCAGATGCCAACAACACATATCACCTATGGCTAAACTAGTGAAACAGCCATGACGAAAATAAACGACAGAGAACCCTGTCAAAATCACTACACTAATTGGAAAGGTATTGCCCGAAATTCCTCATATAATATGAAGCAATATCAAGTCACTTCCTTCCCTGCCTGTCTTTAACTCCGTTTTTGTCAAACAATAACAACCTGGAATTCTAAACAGATAAGCGAGACGCCATACACCTGGACTAGAGTTAATTAATTCAGTTCCCATTCCTGTTAGTTATGTAAACGTACACGTTCCTAAATATCCTGCTACAGTATAACAAGAACAAAATCTAAATGAAGAGAAAAGGAAAGAGAAAAAGAATGGTAACAAGCGTGGCACTGTTTCAAGGGGCAATTTACAACATTACGCGTGACAAAATTAATGAAGCAAACCCAACCTCCAAACTCCAATACAAAACAAGGGAAATAGAGTAGCTGTGTTCATGACATCAGAGTGAAGCTGAACTGCTGAAAAAAAGAAAAGAAAAAAGAAATAAAAGGAAAAAGTCCTGCGGGACTCGATTAACTTCTCTCCTTCCGGTCGGGCATTATAAACACGCAGCGTGCTAAGCGATTCTGCCACACGGAAGATCCGAAGATCCTGTGCGAAACTTAAATCTATCTATGTATGCTATACACAACACAAATTTACATTGATATTCAGTTTTTTGGCGATATACGTCAAGTGACTGATAGCGCTGTTCAACTTCCCACGAGTGGCCGCGTGGATTCGATCAATATACAGTTACAAAGATAAATCGGGAATCGTTTCGACCAGATTCCATTCTCATTTTCAGTGATCGACAACGAAAATAATGTTAAGTAGCGACTTGAAGTATAATATAATATTGAGAAATATTCGTGAAGTCCAATTCTTTATGCAGTCCTACATAATTCAGATGAAATTGTTTCTGTCATGCAACCAATTGAAAATTTCGTGTGGTGTCGGCGTGTCCAAGTAAGTTGATTGGAAAGGATATGTGAATGAATATTTACCAATAGGTCTTTATATTGTAAAAAAAAAAAATCAAACATGGCCATGCGGTCTTTTAAGAGCCATTTTCACTTTAACATTTGTAATTTCAAGTCCAAGTTGCCAGTCAAAGCAATGTGGTCTCCAACACAAAACAAAGGGATATTGTGTGTGTGTGTGTGTGTGTGTGTGTGTGTACGTTTACATGAAAACGTGATTTCTACATGGACGAAGGTGAATACTCCATAAAAGAAAAAAAGCAAAAGATGTAAGTATTTTGTTTCGTGTTCTTATGGGGTTCGAACCCGTACGTGTGCAACCTCACGTATCTTGTGACGTCGCCTTTATCCTCTCGGCCATACGTCTCGACGAGAAAATATGAGGAATGTAAACTTATGTATGTGAAAGATGAATCAGGAATCGTTTCGTCCACATTCCATTCGCATTTTCAGTTTTTAGCTGCAAAATTATCAACCTGATGAGGAGATTTGAAAAAATAAAATGCATGATTACTGCAGCTTATTGTCTGAGCTACCACATACTTAAGTTTCAGAGGAAATGGAGCAAAATCAGCTGAAATAAAGGTGGTGAAACGTTGTCAAGTCAATGCATGGTTTAAAAAAAAAAAAAATCACCTCCCTTAGACATAACACGTCAACTTGTCTGATTTTGAGTCTTTACCTTTAATCACAATTTGAAGTATGATGGTAAGTCTTCTCGAACTAAGAGTGTGGAACGGAAGCTTCTACGTGAAAGATGAATCATGACGATCACCCGTGACCGACACATCTTTAAAGGGATCAGTTATTAGAGGTGGAAGACCTCGTGCCAAGATATTGTTTCAGCAATTCCAAAGCAATGATACCCTTACATTTAGGTATACCATAATTTCCCTTTGAAATCATTGGTATTATTCATGTACAATTGCTTGCTTGTCCATAAACTTTGCTTTATAAACTTTCAGTGAAAGGTGTTATAACATAATTCTGTAACGCCATTAGCAGTGATTGACTACATAAATAAAGATATATCAAATTGAACGCTTAGCGCGTATAAAAGGGGGATTTTAGCCTGATGTTGTGTTATTCACTGCTCAGATACCAACAACACTCATCACCTACGGTTACGTATAGAGAAATAGCCATGGCGAAAATAAGGTTTTCCTTTTCTTTGGCAGATAGACACACAACCCCTTTGAACACACTATAATTGACATGGAGGGACATGAAAAAGTTCATTACTACTACTAAACAGTGATGCCTTCTACTCATGTGGCACAAGATACCTCTATAGCAGCATAAAACCTGTCTACAATTCCGTTATTGGGTCAAACAATAGCAACCTGGAATTTCAAAGAGACGAGCGAGACGCCATACACCTGTCCTAGAGTTAATTTATTCAGTTGCCATTCCTGCTCCAGTTGAGTTATGTAAATTATTTTCCGACCTGTCTTGTGCAGTGTAACAGGAACAAACGTAGAGAAAAGGAAAGAGAAAACGAAAGGTGGCAAGCGGGGCACTGTATATCAAGGGCAATTTACAACATTACGTATGATAAATGAAGCAAATCCAACCTCCAGCCTCCGACAAAAAAAAAAAAAAAAAAAAAAGGGAACTTGAGTGACTGTGTGTCGTGGGGTAATGACATCGGAATGAGGCTGAACTGCCAAAAGAAAAACAAAGAAAGAGAGAGAGAGAAAAAAAAAATAATAGCGTCCTGCGGGTCCCGAACATCTCGTCCTAAGGTAGTGCATAATGACCATGCAGCGCGCTAAGCGACTATAAAGCCACACGGCTGTCCCGAAGATTGGATGTGAAATTCATATCTTTATATCATTTACAACATGAAAAAGTTCATTACTACTACTAAACAGTGATGCCTTCCATTCATGTGGCACAAGATACCTCTATAGCAACATAAAACCTGTCTACAACTCCGTTATTGGGTCAAACAATAACAACCTGGAATTTCAAAGAGATGAGCGAGACGCCATACACCTGGACTAGAGTTAATCAATTCAGCTCCCATTCCTGCCAGTTATCTAAACGTACATGTTCCTACCTATCCTGTTACAATATTACAAGAACCAATGAAGAGAAAAGGAAAGAGCAAACGAAAGGTGGCAAGCGGGACACTGTAACAAGGGGCAATTTACAACATTAAGTGTGACAAAATTAATGAAGCAAACCCAATCTCCAAACTCCAATACAAAACGAGGGAAATAGAGCAGCCGTGTTCACGGGTTACGTATACTTGGTAAAATAATACGATAAATGACATCGGAGTAAAGCTGAATTGCCGGAAAAAAAAAAAAAAGAAAGAGAAAACTTCCGCGGGAGTCGAACTTCTCGCCTTCCGGTATGGCGTTATGAACACCCAGCGCGCTAAGCGATTACGCCATATGGCTGTCCTGGAGATTCTATGCGAAACTTAAATGTATGATTATACTGTCGTGACAGTGCTGACTGAGATGGCGCTATTCAACTTCCCACAAGTGGCCGCGTGGATTCGACCAATATACAGTTGCAAAGAACAATCGGGAATCATTCCGTACAGATTGCATTCTCATTTTCAGTTTTTAACTACAAAATTGTCGACCTGACGAGGAGATTTGAAAATATAAAATGCATGATGACTGCAGCTTATTGTCTCAGCTACAACATATTTATGTTTCAGAGGAAATGGAGCAAAATCAGATGAGGTAAAGGTGCTTAAACGTTGTCAAGTCAATGCATGGTTTGAAAAAAAAATCACCTCCCATAGACATAACACGTAAACTTGTCTGATTTTGAGTCTTTACCTTTAATCACAATTTCTAGTATGATGACGTCATCATATATCAAAACCATCACATGGACTTGAGAGGCAAATGTTCAAAGTACAACATATCTGAATTTGGGATAATATTGAGCTTAAACAACAGAGATACGAGCAAATGAATGTCAGAAACAGTACCTCAAAAAAATCAATTCCACTTTTTTTATATAAAATGACGATTTGATGACGTCATCGCGTTTCTCTGGCAATATTGATACTTGGAATGTTATTTACAATTCATATGCTTTTGTAATATGCAATAGAAATATAGGGTCAACGGACGATTTAAAGAGCTATGACGAAATAAACAAAGACATGTTTTTTCACTATATTTGCAGAAAGACGCGCGTGCGGAATTTCAACTTTGACGCCTGTGCATTCCTTTGTTATGGGTCGAAATCGATCGGAAATCAATGGATACTGTTACTCAAAGTATCAGGAATCCAAATCAGTCAAAAAAAATGCATTTCCATGTTTCTTAAGCGCTCTGCGCGCGAAATTGCGCGGACGGACGCGCACGCGAGAAAATGTTTGAAACGCTTATAATTGTCTGAAACTTCGAGATTTCCCATTGGGAAGTCGTTTTGAGCCTTTTAAAATTTTGACGCGCGCTTACGCGCGCCTAATGATGACCTGGGTAACTAGCGTTAGAAAGTAAGATAGAGCGTGACCTGAACTTTATGTCCAGCGAAAATGATACAGAAATGACATCTAGTTATGAAGTTATGATTGATCATGTGACAAGGTCCGAAAATCACAAAATGGCGCCTAGATGACGTCATAGATATGTTACTGTCATGAAAACCTTATTGTGGCTAGATATTGTTATGAGACATGTTGACTGAAAATGTCATGTCATTCCGTGATGTCATTGTTGAGATATTGACGACACAA
Organism: Diadema setosum; assembly: GCF_964275005.1. Lineage (NCBI taxonomy): Eukaryota > Metazoa > Echinodermata > Echinoidea > Diadematoida > Diadematidae > Diadema > Diadema setosum. Next base: position 1,707,013 of record NC_092690.1, read on the forward strand.
AATGTGGCAGAAAGAAAGAAGAATAAAAAAAAAGAGAAATTTTGACAATTACAATAGGTGATACGCTGATAGCGTATCACCTAAAAAGAGAAATTTTGACAATTACAATAGGTGATACGCTGATAGCGTATCACCTAAAGAAATAAAGAGAGATTTTGACAATCACAATAGGTGATACGCTGATAGCGTATCACCTAAAAAGACAGATTTTGACAATCACAATAGGTGATACGCTAAAAGCGTATCACCTAAAAATAAAGAGAGATTTTGACAATCACAATAGGTGATACGCTGATAGCGTATCACCTAAAAAAAGAAAAGTCAAGAATCTGTACATTAACACTCGGCAAGTAGTGACCCGTTGACTTCTTTAACTCATTCAGACTATTCTTTTGTTCGGTTTGGTTTTTGGTGTAAAAAAAACAGCGACCTTCACAATGTCGTAACTCCCCAATTTTCATATGATTTTTTTATTTAAACCGAATTTTTTCTGCTGTGCTGAGGAAATTTTACTCTTCCCTTTAGACCAACTTTAACTGGCCCGGAATTGTTTTACGGTGGAAAATACCCGAAAGACTCGAACACTGTATATTTCTTTCCACCTTCGTCCCTCTGTTTCCTAGGGAATAATCATGCTGATTATGGCCACTGACATGGCTCGACACTCTGAGATCCTGGATCAGTTCAAGGCACAGGTTGAGGGCGGCTTTGACTTCGGCAACCAAGAGCACCAGAATTACGTAAGCAGTTTAAGCATGTTTTCAACATGTGTAGTTTATTATTTTTATTTATTCATTATTTTCGTTTATAATATTCTTACCATTTATTAAATGAGTATCATAGGTCTCTGCTTTTCGACATATTGTATATGAAAAGCTTGCTTCCAAAAGGCGCTATATAGATCCAATGAAAAATGATGGATTTAGCGCCATTTGGAAGCAAGCTCTTCACATGTGTCACTTTTACCTACAGACAAGTATTCAGAATGTCTATTTCTTTCTTAAAGCATGGTTCGTTTATGAATTTATATTTTTGTTGAAAGAAACATGAATGAATGAATGAATAAATGAATAAATAAATGAATATAATCTGAAGCATTAACCGGCCGTATACAAATGGTTGGTAATGTTGGTAACGGTGTGAAATAAAGCTTTACATAGTGTAATCCAGTCAAGTATTATATGTGACAGTGCACCTCAAAACGAACATAAAGTCGCACACACTGATTTTGCGTGAGGACTGAAAATAAGTGAAATGGGTCAACCTAGCCGAACTTGCCTTTTTCATATTTTCTGAAAGAGCAGGTCTTCTTTTACATTATGCTAAAATTTGGTATCATAAAACGGGCAGGAAAGTGTGTTTTTTAGCAGTTTATCTTGAACATTTTTGATAGAATAGTGTGATTAGGTGTGTCTTCAGAATCCCTTTTTCATTTCTGAAAAACCTTGTCCACACTCTTCACTTTCAACTCTAATAACTTTTGAAAGAATAGTGCTACTGCTTTGAAAGTTGGCATTAATTATGGACAGAATGTGTTAATGAGGCATGCTTAATTTCAGTTTAATCTGATAATCCCTTCATTGTTGTTACTCCAGTGGTTTACTTCCTGTTTTTTGTCCCATTCATCGCACAGCCAGCACGGTTTGGTAAAGATTAAGCGCTTGAATAGACACTGTACTTCAGAGCCTCTTTTCTCAGTTCACACTTTTCCTGAGGTTGTGCTTTCTTTCCAATATTTAGATAGGTTAGGAGAGTCCATTTGATTTGAGTTATACATCATTTTAAAGCTTAAAGTCTGCTCTTTCAGAATATGGTCTTAACTAAAAATTCATGTCTGGCGACTTTTTGTTTGTTTTGAGGTGCACTGTCACATATTGTCTTTAAAATTGTCTTCTTTCCTTTTATGAGTGTTATTTCTCCTTCTAGATCGACATAGTTAATAATTTTCCTACCTTAATTTTACTAGTTAAATTTTATTTGAAATGAACAATGAAGGTTGTTATAAAACGATTCCTTTATTGTTCCATCACCATTAAGACCATGACTTAATAGGTGATTAACCACAAAATCTTCACGTAACTATCATTTGTGTGTGTGTGTGTGTGTGTGTGTGTATGTGTGCTTCGTAAAATATTTCACCCACTCTACATCAATTGTATCAGTAGAAAAAAAAAACAACAACTGCATTGAGGTGATTGATTGCGATCGAATTCACTGTTGTAGCCCAGTAATCCAGAAATCAAGTTTTAGGACCAAGTCAGGGATAAACGTTCATCTTGAACATAGTTGATTGAAGACGTGCCAGAGTGGAACTCGACGTATGAAAACGGTTGAAGTTCCTGACAAGGTTACTTGTCTTCACTATGTAAGTTTTTGAATAGATATTCGAATCAACTTTCCGTGGTAATTTATATCCATGGTATGCAAGTGTGGATGTGCATACTAACATCATACTTGGCAGTTGCCAACCACTGCAGTCTCAGATACCAATTGTCGTAGTCTATCAAAGTGTAAAGTCGCCATGTATACATCTATGGAAACTGGTTTTAAGCAACCTCACCTGTCCCTATAGAGTGTTTATGCGTGCACCTGGTTCCAGTCTAACCTATGACGAAAAGAAAAACACAACAAAACAAAACAAAACAAGCAAAAAAACTACGACATCATTACTTCGATACTCTATGGTCCTCTGATTATTGTATTACATTGGGGTTTTCTTTTTTCTTTTTTTTTTTCTTCTCACGGCTCAGCTTCGCATGGTTTTGATCAAGTGCTGTGACATCTCTAACGAAGTTCGACCTTCCGATGTCTCCGAGCCATGGGTGGACTGTCTGTTGGAAGAGTATTTCATGCAGGTAAACATCCATTCGTGTGTTTGTGTGTGTGTGTGTGGGGGGGGGGTGTTCAAATAAAAAAACATAAAACAAAAAAGTGTGTGTGTGTGTGTGTGTGTGTGTGTTTGTGCGAGTACGAGTGTGTGTTCGCTGAGTTCATAACCATGTTGATACTATAGGAGGCTCCTTCTTTCATGTAGGGATCAGTTCTCTGTGCGAGAGCATCAACAAAACTTCAGTTATGGAATTGGAAAAAAAATGAAAGAAAAAAGCAAACAAAGAAAAAAAAGGCAAAACACACACAAAAATAATAATAGTAAAAACTTGAAAATGCATATATTTCGAAAGGGAATTTGCGTTGTATGACAAAAACAGTTACAGCTCGTTATTCCGAAGGTTCGGTATTCCGAAGGCTCTTCAGTCCGAAGATTCGTTATTCCGAAGGTTGGTTATTCCGAATTTCATTTTCGGATTAACAAATCTTCGGAATAACGAACCTTCGAAATAACGCCACAAATATTCGGATTAACGAACCCTTTTTCATTTTCGGATTAACGAACGTTCGGAATAGCGAACCTTCGGAATAATGAACAGCACCCACAAAAACAAACCTCGGTGGTCTAGTGTAGATGACGCCTGTCCGGAGATCTGGAGGTCGTAGCTTCGAATCCTGCTCGAGTGTACTCCCATGATTTTTTATCATGGCTTTGCACTACTAAAACACTGATCAATTCAGTGCTTATTTACGTCGATGTAGGGTAATTTGTCAATCAGTTGAAACGACAAAAACAAGTTCAATAATTTGGATCATCTTTAAATAAAAATGAACATACTGATTACTGTCAGCTGCAATGAAGGGCCATGTTCGCATAAATTGCGCGCATATTCATAGGAATCGGAATTACATATTGCAACCGTAATACTTATGTTACATAGTGTAGTCGCGTAGGGGAGGTGGATGTAGTGTGCATAGCTATGGGGATGTACTGGTAACAAAGATATTCATTATTCCGAAGGTTCGTTGGTTCGAATCAGCTTTGAATTTTCGGATTAACGAACGAAATAATGAACATCTTATTTTCATTTTCTGATTTACAGACCTTCAGATTAACAAAGCTTACTTCATTTTCAGAATTACGAGCTTTCGGAATAATGAACCTCCGGAATAATGCCACCTACAGAATATGATGTTCAGATTAATGACCCTTTTTTTCATTCTCGGATTAACAAATATATGTAAATGAATTTAGTGTGTTTCGGAATAATGAACCTTCGGAATAACGAACTTTACATCATTTTGGGATTAACTGACATTCAGATTAACGAACATCACCCAACCAGATGTGGCAGAAGTTTATGGTTGGAAGAGTTCTCATTTTAACTGTTCATATTGTTGTGCCTTGTCTGTTATGCATTATCATGTTTTCGAATCATGTTCCGATCTCGTCGAATTATGAAACAAACAGGATGTCACAGATATCGATATCACGTTACGTCACACATATTCACACAGAGTGATCGAGAGAAGCTGGAGGGACTTCCGGTGGCGCCCTTCATGGACCGGGAACAGGTGACCAAACCCACGGCCCAGGTGGTCTTCATCAAGTATGTCCTCATCCCAATGTTTGAGGTGGTCTCCAAGGTAAGATATAAGAAGAATACACGGAAGGACTTATACTGAGTCCTGTCATCAGAAATGATGATTTTAATTTCGTGTATACCTAACATTTATATTACAACATAAGAATTCATCTCAATAAATGCGTAACATATACGTATGTGTTTATATTAGTGGTTCTTTGCGTAATACGATTACCTTTTTTTTTTTTCTTGAAATCAGCACTTGCTCAAAAGAGCCTGCAATACGCCCTTATTAAGATCTTTATAATCAATTCTAATCTAGATGAATTTGGTAAACGAAAGAACCTCCAGAAGTCTCTATAGATCCTATTATGCATGTAACCACTGGGATCTTGCAAGAATATCGTGTGGTATTTATAGATAGCCACCATCTTCGCCGCCGGGGAAGAAAACTAAAATCCTGGCAGTAATCGTTTTATCACACTTTACGCGTCTTACTACAAATTGTGACGTTTGGTTTTCTATGATTTCCCTCCATCTTATCTCCAGCTATATCACCAGCTGGATGACTCGATGGTAGAACCACTGCGAAGAGCCCTCTATCGGTACGAAGAGCAGAAGGTCAAGGAAGACCAGTTCAAAGAGAGAATGAGAGAGGTAGACGCGCCTACTTGATGAATATTTTTATTGATTATTTTGTTTGTTTGATTGCAATGGATTTGATTCGAAGAAATATAATAATGGTTTGTTTATTACATTAATCACATAAACAAAAATTTACATTACCAATAATAACTACCTAAGCAATCATCGAGAAGGATTGCCACTATGCGCGGTTGCTTGCACACTTGACAACCAAATAAGTTTGTCGTACATTAACATCAAAGCAAGGAAATAAGGAATGAGGATCTGATTCAAATAACTTATCTTGGCAGGATTAAAAACAAACAATAATTTTCTAAAAATTCATTTTTAAAGGGGAAGGCTGGTAACTGATCAGTGGGAATCAGTGGAAATGCTGGGAGATGAGTGTTCCAATCCTTATGGGATTCATTCAAGAGTTCATTGTATATCTATTGTTGTGTGAAAATGATTTGCTTCAGAACGGTCTCATTCAAGTAATGTGCAGATAAATGCCCCGTCACTGACCAGGGACGCTAACCTGGAAGCATTAAACTGCACATTACTTGAATATGAGACCATTCTGAAGCAAATCATTTTCACACAACAATAGATATACAATGAACTCTTGAACGAATCCCATAAGGATTGGAACAATCATTTCCCAGCATTTCCACTGATTCCCACTGATCAGTTACTAGCCTTCCCCTTTAAGTGGGAGGCATTTTTGAAAGCCTAAAATGATTCTTAGCACTTCTATTCATCATTATTGAGCAGCATCATGAATTCAAGGATTTGATTCTCTGGATTATGTCAACGTTCCTGATTTGCTACATGTTCAATATCTTCCGAAATGTGGGTAAATAATGATATTGTTCCAACCTTTCGCTTTCGGATTTCTTGGCAGAACGCACGCATCAGGGCAGAGCAAGAAGAGACAGACAACGCCCTGTAAATGCCAATAGTGAGACTGAACATGGACTGATGTACCATTTATGTTGATTTTTTGTGTGTTTTCCTTTAATCTCTCCAACTCCTTTGTCTTCAGGGCGAATTGCACTTGAACCGTAGCCTGTGACTTTGGACTTTCTCTTGCAATCATTCGATTTGATTGTTAAGGACATAAATTTTAATTTTCATTTGTGTGATTTGATTCTGATTTTTTTTTCTTTCTCTCCTGTTCTCTATTAATTATCATTAAGTAACAATCTATTAATTAATAATCTGTTCCCCTAGCGGTCCCTTTAAGTACCCTTAATTATATAAATCAGTACAACTAAGGGTGCATGAGTGCCCCTAAGGGTGCATAAAGTACCCATGATGATACAAATGAGTACCCTTAAAGGTACAATAAGTACCCCATAGGGTGCATGTATGCACCCCAGGTAGGGGTGCACACTGTGTACCCCTGTATGGAGTACAGATGTGTACCTCTATGGTGGCTTGTATAGGGACAAGCATCTGTACCCCTAGGGGTACATATTTGCACTCCTATTTTTTAGTGTGTACAGGATGGTTATCAAAAACACTGAGAAGAGGAATGAAAGTGTATCATGTAAAGCATTCACCTTAGACAAAGTTATATACATTTGTACCTAGTTACACTCATTTCTGATTTATTTAAAGAACTTATTTATAGAACTCTCAGTAATGAAGCTTTCAAACAATTCAAGTTTAATCAAAGTTAATACTTTCGATGTATCAACAACGTTTGGTCAGTTCAGTGTGGTTTCTATCGCTTTGAAAATAATATTTACCAATGTGTACGTCTAATTTTGTTGATTTCTTGATGTATAAAGGCATTTCGAAATGCTTACATATTATTGTCACAATATTGTGTGTCGATTTTTTTTTTCTGAACGTCACAACCATAAAATCAAAAGCTGCTGATCATTCGTAAAGAAAACAATTTTGATTTTTACATATTCAATTTTGTGCCATGCTGGGCAGATTTCATCTGTCAACAAGAGTATTGTCAGTTAGTTTGTTTGTTACGAAAAACAGGGTACACTGGTAAACAGCGACTTAAGTGCATAAGTAAGATTATTAAAAGTATAACAGTGTTACTTGGCCAGTTTGGCCTATCATTTCTTCATCCAAATGTTTTGATTAGTTACACAAGTATTACTGGGTTTGTTTATCTTTTTCATTTCTTCTGGTATGTGTATGCAAGCACTAGATATAGTTCGCGTGCCACAGCACTACCTACAATGTTTGAGACAAGTTCTAATCATTTGACGTTCTGTGACATAGTTATATTTTCTTCTCTGTATATCTATATTTAGGCGCATTTGTCTGTTTAGTGCATATGCGTGTTTATGCAGACAGAATAAACTTTAAAGCACGTCCTTAGTACAAGTTTTCCCGCCAATTTTCATCAGATTTCCATCCGATTTAACGATGTGATCATTCAAGTTCGAGTGAATTTTATGTTCACCAAGAAGTTTTTGACTGTTTATATGTTATGTCTGGTTTAATTGTTTAATCTAATACGAAAAAAAAAGAGAGAAAATGATACTAGAAGTTGTGGTCGTCTTCTTTCAATTCATCTCATTAACCTGTTGAAACAATAAGAACATGGGTACACAAATCAATTCATGTGAGGTCGGGCGTTATAGCACAGAGAGCAATCACAGTCGTGTTCAATGAATAGTATAACATTTGAAAATATCATACATAATCATATTAAAATAAAGTGTAGTCAGTGTGGGGCTAAGTACAATGGATTGCTGTGCAAGTTTTGTTTATAGTATTTTGAATGTTTGTGTGTACATTTACATGTAGTTCTGTGTATACAATATACATCAAGACACATTTGTTTAAGATAGTGGCACTTCCATCCATTCAGAGGACAACCATTCATAGTGTCTTTACGATGAAGCCCTAAAGCGCTTCAGGACTTCTTGTTGCTGAAGCCATACAAAATGTATTGCTCCCATTCTCATTCACTTTGCATAACACAGCTTGACTTGCAGATGAAGAAAATGTAAACTGAAGAAAATCCCTGGAACATTATTGGGAAACATGGTTACCACTATAGAGAGAAAAAAAAAAGAAAAAAAAAGAGAGAAAAAAGAAAACCTGACTGTGTTCAAGGGGTGATTGGCTTATACAGTAGTATAAGTAATAAAACGTGTCTTGAGACCATGATGTACACTCACTACCAAACCACAACAAAAACCCCGCCAGATTTGTTTGTTTATTTGTTTGTTTGTTTGTTTGCTAGTGTATGGCAAATATCTAACGATAAGATTCTAATCTGTATTATTTGGTTATGGTAAATCAGGAATGTGATTTTATAATATCACCAATACAGGAAAGCATTGAAACCTTTACCTCCATCAATATCACTTTAGAGTGAGAAAGAGAGAGAGAGAGAGGATCAGAGTTAAAAAGATGAAAGCGAATGGGCTTTGGAAACACACTAGCTCACTCTAGATCTATTTGTATGAACTTGAAGTCATTAAAAAGTAACAAAAGAGCTAGCAACCACTATAGCAATATCCGAAAATATTTGATACTCATTAAGCACACTATTTTCTTTGTTTTTTTCTTTTAGACTCTTAAAAAATCGAGTGAAAATGTTCACTCTTAAAGGAGTGAATAACAGAAAATAGTGCGTTTAGAGTGAAATTTGAGTGACGAGTGATCGCTGAGGTCACTCTATAATTAGTGAAAATGAATATTTTCACTCAAAATTCACTTCAATTTCACTCTAACCTCACTCTTTTGTTATTCAGTATAATAATTATATGAACATGGTGACGATCTTTGCGGTATTCCCCACTGCTTTTCCTGCATCAGCACCAGTAATCCTGGTTCAATTAAGGGAGGCAAACGCTTTGTCCAAGGGTGTGTATGTGGGCTATGTAATGCTCAACCCCACGATCTCGGAAGACTCAATCTCAGACTCAAAGCAATATTTACTATCTACACCATCATGCTGTCCAGATAAGAACGGAATGCTCAAGAATTTTGTTTCAGTTTATAATTATGACACCTACATTATTTTATGCATCAATTCAGAATTCAAACATCAACAGGAAATACGGCTGATTCAGAGACTCCAACCCCAAGCACCTTCTGATCTGGAGATTCTCCCGCCTGAGACCCCTAGCAAACGGGAGACTCCAAATTGCGCAAATCACGAGCGGAAAGTCCCTTGCGGTCTAGGGTTCTAGATGCTCTCTCGCGCTATTTAAGGCCTATTTTTCAACATACAATGAAATTAAGTAAGAAATCATTTCAAGCGGGAGAGCGGGAGATTCTGCAAAAATGGGTTTTCGGCGGGAGATCTCCCGTCGAAAGCGGTAGAGTTGGAGTCTCTGCTGACTGCATAGACGACGAACTGAGGGATCGAAATAAAAGCGAGATGATAAGGCGAACAAATGAGAGAAACGGCAGGTGGGTGAATTCAGCCTGAGTCAGACTAAACAGCAATCCATACCGCCTTTCTATACAACAAGTAGGGGAATTACGCGCCTCAAGGGTACTTATATTTACCAGAGAATTCAAAAGAATATCGCTCTATCAATGTACCGTTCGGAAACGACCTGATTTCTATCGCACACACACAATGCGAACTCTGTACAGTCAACCACCTGTAGGACCCTGTGCACCCATGTAGGCGATTATACTTTGCACGAAGTGCAGGAACCAGTGGGTGTGCGCGTTGATTACTATCGCAGCTAGAGAAGTCACATTTTTAGGTGAGTTTTGACTGTTTACTGTTTTATTCCAGGCCTTGTTTTTCAATGATACGATAAATTTCTTCTCCTAGACTTACGAAAAAGTGACTTAAAAATGTAAAACAGAGGGGCTGTCTTAGACTAGAAAAGTAGACGGTGTGATTAATTCCGATTGGGGCAGCAATGCTATTACTGCGTTGATACTGATACTGATAATTATAATCATAATTATGCTGATTGATCTACTCATTTTACGCTCTTGGAAGGTTCTGGGTACGGTCACAGTGGTTTACTTTCCAACTCGCAATAAAATGTACTGAGTATTTTTACACAGATGGCATGAACAGTTGCTTGTCACTAGGACGGTAAAGGGAAAGCATTCATTACCACGTAATGATGAAGGACCGTTATAACATTAACGAACAAACGACCATTAACTCCGAGGGAATGAGTAATAGCGGCAAGTTGTGTTTGTTTGTTTGTTTGTTTGTTTGTTGTTATTTTTAATCTGGCATCATGGCTGGATAGCCTAAATTCAGCTGCACTAGCTGGTCGTCCACGGAGTACGTGCAATAAGTTATGAGAATAAATTAGGCCTACAACATGCGGTGTCTATTGTGTCTAATGCATCTATTGTCTCTTTGTGTTTGATCTCTTTTTTTGCATAGCGATTACTTTGAATGCACAGTTAGATGTTTACATGGCGTCGCCTTATCATTTCTCTCGCTCACGCCCACACGAGAAGTGAAAACAGAAAAAAAAAAACTCCTTCCTATCTATCCGCCACTCGCCTACACAACGTATGGACAGCTTTTTACAGGGTGTAATACTCACTCTGAAAAGTAAACAATCCTTTGTGTTCCTGATAATTACGATCAAATTTATTCCATATTCAAAAATGTCTCGTTGATGTTTCCTGATACGAGACAACACATAGATATTGCCCAGAAAAGAGCGACAATACACAAGATTAGTACGGTTCACCATAGTATGAGAGGGTGTGCTACAATTCTTAAACCCATTGAGGGCGAGTACAGAGTATACTCGGGCAGAAGTCTATGTTAAATTCATGTTGTAGCACAATCAGCCTGTCCTCAATGGGATAACTATGATTTGTTCGCCGATTGGCAAGGATGTCACGGAAACTAATCACTAATGAATAGAGATTACTTAATCCCCGTATAATCCCTTTTGTGTCAACATTGCCTTCTTGCTGGACTGACACACAGTACGTGTACACCTGAATGGGTTCGCTAGTCTACTAGGTAATCAGGTCAAAATGTCTACGGAATAAACTGAATGAAATGCTTTGCAAGGTATCAAACTACAACCGTACGCTCCTGGGAACATAAGGATAGATATTGTCAATGAGCTAGCTTTTAGATTATATCTTAGGTATAAAGAGATAATGGTATTATTTAACACAATCATGTATGAAATGTGCACGTTTGCTATCCTCCGTCAACACATACGGTATAGCAGTGAATCACACAAATTCAAACATGCATGCATAATACGCAGCAGAAACACCTACAGTCACCCATATACAGAATGAGTAAGGGAAAGATGACAAGGATCTTTACCTACCGGGTATAAAAGTAATTATCTCCAATAGCGACCAACACGTCTAATGCACTGATGGGCTCTCGTACAGGTTTTCACCAAAATCCAGTTCTTTTTTTTTTTTCTTTTTTTTTTTGGTGTGTGTGTGTGTGTGTGTGTGTGTGTGTGTTTTCATCCATCGTTGTTACCTCTCACAGCAGTTACGCTGTTCTACTGTCATAGATTAAAACTGGAAAAACAAATCATTAAGTTCAGTAATTTTCTACGAAGAGCATAAGTGTACAAACATAGCATGAAAACAAAATATGCAGAGATTCAAACATATATTTTGAAGATTGAAAAAAAAAGTCAAAATACATGGTGGCAATACCCAACCCTCTACACTGCAAAAACCTACATATCATTCTAACCAACTGCCTTTTCGTTTACAGCAAAAGCGGCAGGTAGAATTCTTTTGAAATACCGCTTGAATTCTAGGTACATTGTTCGCAATCGTTTACACATTCAACAAGTTAACGGCCGGGTATGTTTAGGATGGCGTCACTGAGCACTGTGACAAAAAGTCGCCATGATCACGCTCTGAATAGCACCCCGTCGAGACATTGAATACAATGCCACCGGTATGTGCGACGGTATTATCAACGCATCATGCCAAATACTTGACGGATTGAATCATCCGTATCTTCCCATGGCCTTACATTGAAAAAAAAAAAAAATTACCAGGCTCACTGAATGACGTTCTTCCTTTAAAACAGGGCACAGATGAAGCAAAACGCGCCTTATAGAGGGAGTACCACAGGTCCGCTGGACAGGTGTACACCAGTACAAAGTCGAAAGGTCGGGGAGTTGACATTTTTTCCTTTATACTAATAACTCAACATGCACTATTCAAAACTCTATGTACTCCATAGAGGCCACGGACCATCCCCACTCCTTACCACCACCACCATCACCACCAACAACATTACCCCCTACCCCACCACTATCACCACCACCAACATTACCCACTACGTCCACCACACACACTTCTGCTCTTTCGCTCTTGAAAAAGAAAGCAAAACATAACGGGAAAATGCAACAGACACACAAGTTAAAAACCACTGAACTTGACCCCTGCCCCCCCCCCCCTTCCCAACCCCCCCCCCCCCACACACACACACACAAAATATTTCGCAGCCATGCAGCTCCAAGTACAGTGTAAATGAAGAGAAGCTCCGACAGTGATTCAGCTATGGTTGGAGTTTAATTTCATTCACATTGAGTCTGGAGGGTAAATTCCGTCTGTTTTCAGACAGGACTTGGTCACTGTTGTCCACTCCAGAACCAACGCACATTTCAATAACCTCAATAGGTGCCTGGTTGGTTGACCCTTCCGCCATTCAATTCGTAGAGAAAAATAGGCGGACGTCAAGGCTTCTCCTTGGGGGCAAGCTGACACCAGTGTCATTCTCTTTCATTATCCTTAATAACCTATTCCCGCGGAGCTAACTTTGTCCACTCCGGGAACCAAGCACCAAACACAAGAGCATCAAACTTTCTCCTTTATCATAATTGTATGTAGAGAAACTCACGTTTATGTGGATTGCGCTGGGCATTCTATTTACAGCTGCGAGAACCCGATCGGTGTCACAAGCTGCATTACTCCAAAGGCACTTTGTCATTATGTTCACACGGCAGCGATTGGTGGACAGGTGACCCAACTCCTCCAAAGGGCAATATATTGAGGAAGAATAATGATTCGGTCCCAAGTCAAGAAAAGTGCGAGAATTTCCAGTACTGAATCCCCGTACTTATTTACTCTCTAAAAGAATCGAGTGAAAACATTCACTCTTAAAGGAGTGAATACAAAAAAGAGTGAATTTAGAGTGAAATTGGAGTGAATTTTGAGTGAAAATGTTTATTTTCACTCGTTTAAGGGTGCGTTTATCAACTCCTTTTCTCGGCAGAAACAGGCTATCCAAACAGCTTTCAAGGAATTTTTACGAGTTGATAAACGCAAAGCTGTTTTGAAAGCCCTTTAGGAAAGCCTTTACGAAAGGGTGCGTTTATCAACTCTCCTTTCTCGGCAGAAAAGGTTATCCAAACAGCTTTCAAGGAATTTCAACGAGTTGATAAACGCAAAGCTCTTTTGAAAGCCCTTTAGGAAAGCCTTTTCGAAAGCCCCAAATTTGTGGCGATCCAAACAGGTTTCCTAAACAGGTTTTCAGAAACCTGTTTGTAAAAGCCTTTTGGAAGTTGATAAACGCAAAGCTGTTTTGAAACGGCTTTGTAGTCTTGTACTTCAGGCACGCCTTATGACCTCTTCTCCTCTGGTCGAATTGCGCAATGCAGCTGTGCAGTGACAGGCCAGTTAAAAAAATCGTGTTCGCGAAGAGAGTTGATAAACGCAACTATTTTGAAAGCCGTTTCTAAAGGGCTTTGGAAAGGGCTATCGAAAGCCGTTTAAACAGGGGAGAGTTGATAAACGCAGCCAAAGTCGCATGCCGCCACTCAGAAATATTTGAAGTATGTGCTAAACTGGAGCTGCCTCACAGATACGAAGACAATTGATTCATGTGGCATTGCATCATGACTCGTCACTCTCAAAGGAAGATATGTCTTTATCATGGCAATTGCTTTTCGCCGTCCCTTCTTAGAAAACAAGCGGCACATTAATAGTACAGGCAGTCAGGGCTTTGGAAAGGGCTCTCGAAAGGGCTACGGAAAGGGCTTTCGAAAGGGCTATCGAAAGGGCTATCGAAAGCCGTTTAAACAGGGGAAAGTTGATAAACGCAGCCTAAGAGTGACCTCAGGGATCACTCCAAAATCTTCGAGTGATCCCTGAGGTCACTCCAAAATGAGTGAAAATGAACATTTCCACTCAAAATTCACTCCAATTCCACTCTAAATTCACTCTTTTTTGTATTCACTCTTTTAAGAGTGAATATTTTCACTCGATATATATTTTTTTTAGAGAGTAGTGCCCGACGGTTCAGCGACAGAATTGAACTTGATTAATCATTTTGTTGATAACTTGTTGATGAATTGAAAAGCCATGAATGTTATCGTCCTTTTTATTTTCTTCTTTTCATTATTTCAAGTGATCTCATTGTATTTGTTTTGGGACTTTCAAGAAACTCTCGATGTGCTGTCAGCGGCACTAAAGATCGAAATAAAGAGAGGTAATAAACTATGGAAACAAAACGGATGAACAGTTCAAAGGTCAATTCAGACGTCATCCGGTGCCTGGTCTATGGTGTGAAAACGTCACATGACATATTTCACTGGAGAAGTCTATCCCTTAAATCCCAACATAATTGGAGGGCGCCATCAATGCTGTTTTCCTGGCAAGCCACGTCCTGTTGTCTTGGCGGAGAATAACAATGGCTTCTCCGCCCAACAAACAATGTCAGGCATTACGCCTTTCAGTTGTCACACCCGATCTCATTTTCATATCGCCATGCCTGGAATTCTGCCGGTGCAGTTGAAGTATAGGTCCGCCAACATGAGTGTCAGTCGTGCTGTTGTTGGATATTCTAACACGATAAAACACTCCTGCCGGTGGACATGCAGACATACTTACATTGCTATGGAGCCATACAACAGATACCATATTTGCGCGAAAACATAAAACCTTATTACTGAAAAAAAAAACTTAATTTCAAACACAATCCAATAAAAGTTCTATACCATTCTACTCTTGATTTGATATTTGCTTCTATTCATTGTCTCTTTTCTACTTACTTTGAATTTAGAGTGACATGACACTTGAAACGATACACGAAGCTAATGTTTTGAAATCATTCTTTTTTTTTATTGCGTATCTAAGATGGTTTGGGTATGCATGTTGATGATACCTGGTATCGTGAATTTGTTGTCTGACGGTGATTTTTTTTTTTGGGGGGGGGGGGGATGGGGGCGGAGGTTTTGGGTTATCGGATAGAATTTGGGTGCTAAGAATATATTATTAATTAGCAGTGCAGTTATATTTGCTTTTGTGGGGTTTTTTCAGAGATGTACTCTGATAACACTTTTTTGGGGGATATACTGGAGTGACTTTTTTATGGGGGGGGGGGGGTACAATAATTTACCTGGTGTACATGCTCAATTTGAAATTATTTGTATTATTATCTACTATCATTATTTGTTATGTGTGTGTCTTAAAGTACTTCCTGACGTTGAGTTTGATTGCTTTTTTTCCAATCCGGCAACATAGGGAAGCTCACCATCAGGGAAATCCTGACATCTTGTATCCTTAAAGTAATTTGTTTGCTTTGTTTGTTTATCTGTTATCACTTGTATTGCATTGCAAATGTCGAATGAATAATGATAATAATGATAACAATAACAACTTCGTTTTATGTTCAGATGTATTTTTCTTATTATGTGCAAACATCTAAGATTAGATTCACAAATTTATACACAAAACATACATCAAATGAAACCCTCTGTTGGTTGTGATTCATCCCTTTTCTCACCATTAAGTTCTTTAGGTGCCCCTTCTTTTCTTGCTTTTTCATGTGATCATTCAATTTCATGTGATGGTGCATGTCCAGAAGTAACCACCAGGTGGACCATGAGACTACACTCTATTTTGCTTTATGGACTGTCCACCTGACTGGCCATGACAGAAAATTCAATGTAACATACCGTTAATAAGGCACCTTTTATAGAACAATATTAACGGATTCAATCAAAGATACATGTCCAACAATGAATTCGAGACAACTCA
This sequence comes from Diadema setosum, assembly GCF_964275005.1. Classification (NCBI taxonomy): domain Eukaryota; kingdom Metazoa; phylum Echinodermata; class Echinoidea; order Diadematoida; family Diadematidae; genus Diadema; species Diadema setosum. The sequence goes on from NC_092690.1 coordinate 1,723,011, forward strand.
CAAGCGCGCATACATAATCAAGAAAGACAGTTTTCCTCTTTATTATTTTTTATTTTATTTATTCGTTTTCCACTCATGGGAAGAAATTGCCCTTTCACCTAAGTTAGGGCTGATTTTCAAAGAGAAGCATGAAAAGTAGGGGCAGCTAAAGAAACATGCGGTGAGAAAAGAGATGAATCATAACCAACAGAGCATTTCACTTGGTGTATACATTGTGTAGAATATGATTATAAATTTGTTAGACTAATCTTAGATGTTTGCATAATAAGAAAAAAAAACTTAGAACGAAGTATGTAGCGCAATGGTCTGGTCATAAATAATAAACAAATTCAAAACAGAGTCTCTATAATTATATAGAATTGCTGAAAAGGTTTGGAAATGAGAAGGGCCTACATTGAATAATTTGCCAGTTCCATCCCCACCCCTAAGAAAAGCTATGATTGGTACTATTCTCCCTGTTGTCCTGGTACAGTGACAAAGGAAACGCAACTACTTTCGCACTGTTTTCACCGACATTATGATTGGTGAATTTGTTGAAATTCGAGGATTTCATCTAAAACTATTTTCTTAGTTCATTTCAGTTTCAGTCGGAGAAGAAAGAGGTTTTCAGTAGATGGAAATATCGCATAATTACGGTCGGAAGTCTCTACAAACTTGTCGTTTCGCAGCAGAGCACGTCGCTACAAAGAGCTACACGTCATGAGCCTGCTGGATAGTTTGATGAGGTGCGTAGCATATCGTAGCCAAGGTATAGTCTTCTTCTTCTAGACGCTGAATAATACCGAACCGCTACCACTGATTTATGTGTCAAAATAAAGTGGCCGTTGGGGGCGGTTTTCAATATCCCGTCGCTCGTTGCAAATGGAAAATGGAAAAACGAATATCGAACCGATATCCTATTTTTCATTTCCTATTTTTTGAAATGTTCAGAAAATAGGATTTTGAGTCATTTTTTGACATTTCATTATAATGAAACGCGAAAAACAGAATTTAAGAGCAAATCCATTATCCTGTGTTCCATTTTCAGTTGAAAATAGGATATTGATATTTTATTAATTTTTCCGTTGGAGTAGGCGACTGGCGACAACCACGCAATATTCGATTTTTCGACACCAGTTTTCGACCGGTTACTGAATGGTACTTTAATACCCTGATTCCAACTGTTAAATTCTTCCTTCCTATCCAACCCCATCGGATCCTCCCCACCCCACCCCTATCCCTCACTGCCGTCTAGGCGGGGGGGGGGGGGGGGGGTGAGACGACATCCCTAGTCTCGGGCAGTGTAATCGAACATTCAGCACATGCGAAGTCGAGACATTTCTTTTTCTCTGTAAAATGTATTACACTTCTGTTTTTTTTTTTTCAAGACATGGTCGTGGAGTCACGTGGGAATCTCATCATGTTGTGGTTGATGGAGAAGAAGAGTGAACTTGACTCCATTAATGTCATTATGTGCACCTGTTTCTACCAGTCGGGGCAGATTTATAGCTTCCTCTCATGTCCAGGGTCATAGTCAAGGTTAACAGCGCCCCCCTGTTTTTCTCCTTCTAATGAACTAGAATGACAGACGGACGAAGAAACATATCATAGCTTGGCAGACACAGGAGGGAAAGTCTAGAGAGGGAGGGGGAGATCTGGGCCCCATTTCATAAAAGATGTTAAGATGACAACTCTTGCTGGAATGACAACTTCCAAGAGCAACAGCCAATCAGGAAGCTGGATTCTTGTCGTTGCCATGACAATTGCCATTCCAGCAAGAGTTGTTATCATATCAAGTTTTTATGAAATGGGGCCCTGATCACAACCAATGAATATAATATGAAATAATACTTCCATACAAAACTAATTGTATTATGAGAAAGAAAATGTATTATATAAAATATTGAAAGGTGGAAGATGCATGGTAGAAATAGAATATGATAGGAAAGAAGTTAGAGGAAAAATTAAGAGAGAGCGAGAGACAATGAGGAGATCTCATAAGCAACAACTTGTATGTCATTTTCAATGGAATATAAGGAGAAGGAAAGTTAATATATACGAAATATAAAAGGAGTGAATATAACATATTCACTCCTGTTAAATGACCTTTGATATGGTATATAATACATTGATTTTCATCGAAGTCTTCTATGAAAATTATGTACTTGAAAAGGTGTTTATTTCTTTTTTCTTTTTTTTTTTGCTGAGTGTACATATCATTCCCTTTATATTTCATAACATCTATACATGCTATTCCCTTTATGTTTCACAATGTTTACTCCCTTGTGCTCTTATGATAATATCATAAGATATATATATATATGAAAAAATTGCAAAAAATTACATATTATCTTTCATTTTGCAAATGGCCTTTAACATAGCAATGATAACAAAAAATCGTTTAACGCAATAAGAGACATGAATGAAAGAGCAAAATTAAGTTTTCCTTCTGTTTATCTCTCTATAACCTCAAACAAAATCAAATGGGAAACTTATTCAAAAGGGAAAATGAGAATTTTCTGACATCTCAAGCTTCAAATGACATAGGAAATAAGGGCACAAAGATAATTAAATGAACAGAATATCTTTATTTCATTCATTCAATTTAGTTATTAAAGAATTCATGAGACAAATTCAAGAACCAAATATAATTTACAATTTTCCTAATTTGAGAAATCAATTCAAAATCCCACCATTTTTTATTTCAATATTGCTTCTTCTCGCAATTCATTTGAATTGGAATTTGACAGAAAGTTCTTCATTTTCCTCCATCATTTTTAGCCTTTATTGATGTTTGGGGCTTCAAAGATATTATAGAGATCATAGATAAATTTTTGCAACTGATTTTAATGTGTTAAATTTGTCTTCTGTTCTTATCGTTTCATGGAAAAGCATTTACGCATGAATGACAATTTGTTCATTTTTGCAATTTTTACTCTTGTGTCTTGGAATAGTAAGACAAAGATGTTCACTCAGGCGTAAAGTTTCCCTTTTTATTTACTTACCAAGTTGATAGCTAATTAAATTACCTTTCAAATGGTATATAATACATTAGCATTTAGCCAAAAATTCAATGAGAAATATAAACTTGAAAAGTGTTTACTTTCTTTTCTTGCCGATTGTATATGAAATATAAAGGGAGTGAATTCGAAAAATATAGAGCAAGGTGTATGAGAGAAAAAAGGATATAGGGAAAGGAATTTCAGGAAAACAAAACGAAGTATGGAGAAGCAAGAAAGACAGAGTCTGAGTGATATAAACATTTCTCGTTGTGTCTACATAGATGTGTTAGATAGCACTGGCTGCTACGAGTTTATGATCACGTGACCATACACATTGACACCGAATTCCTCGTTACATTGTGCAGGTGATATTGGAAACGAATTATTGCCATGGAAACGTGGGGAAACTGTTTTGAAGAGAGCCTCACTGAATAGCAAGGGCTAAGCCCTCAACGAGCTGGCCTTTGCGCCCCCCCCCCCATCTCTCTCTCTCTCTCTCTCACTTTCTATCTCTTTCCCTCTCTCTTCATTTCTGTTAAAATCGGATATAACTTATTGCCTCCATTTATTAATTTATTCATTTCATTTCCAACAGACATACAATTGCAAATGCCATAAGATATTTGGATAATATAGAGTTTTATGTAATTATGTTCAATCATGTGGAAAAATGACACACCCAAGTATGGGTAATTAATGTAGTTTGATAAGAATTATTATACATAATATATTCAAATGTCTCGTTGCAGCTGGATATTTCTTTTTTTTTTCGGAAATTAAATTAATGAAATGAATGAGATGAAATCATTGATAAACCCACCGCCATCCTGCCATACGTGCGTAACAACGCTTAACAAAATGTACTTAACGTCATTGTTTGTAATACATTCTCATGACTGCGTTGATACCATGGGAGGGGCTGTTCTCAAGCCTGTACGATATTGTTAGAGGTTATTCCACTCTATGTAAGGACAAAAGCGGACGAAAGTCAAACAAACAGAAAATGGATGATTTTATTGGAATCGGTAAGACATGTAAGAAAGGCAAGACATTTAAAAATATTCCTTGTTTTCTCAAGACTATGGTATTAATTTCAATAACACCAACAAAGCTATTAAAGCAGCAATGGCATCACCTCACTGTCCTTAAACCAGGTGTCTGTAAAAAAAAATAATAATAAGTTTACGAAGTAATAAATCATTTCATTTTACAGTTTAGCACACGCTTATTTCCTTGTAAGTAGTCATCACCACTTTGTATCATTAAAGATATAAATGTTTAATGAATGAAGCATTTGCAATTACATTGCATCATGAAAAGAGGTGTGTAAACATTGTGGTGGATGAAAGGAGGGAAACAATCTGACTGTTGGTCCTGAATAATGCGGCAGCCGTTGCGGTAATTTAATAGATTAATGATATTTATTAAAGGGATGTTGGTCCTTCCAATCTAGTGATATTAACCTGTGCTGTGGCATGAGTAGAGTAATTGGTTCCAGCTAAAGTTTCTCATTGCGCCTGTCTCCTTTCGTTTTCCTACTCGAGCAGAACAGCGGTCGGATTCTTTCAAGACTGCCTCACTCCACAGCATTGGGGCGATCCTCTTCCGTCCTTCTTGTTCCCCCGTTCCGGAGAGGTGTCGCGCCCCGTACATCACTCCTCATCTACGCGCGTGAACACTATTCTACCAGTCAGCCAGCGTGGTATCATAATAGTCGGCTCCACGTCTCGGAGACATCCGCGACCTTTTGCAGCGAAAGTCATCATCTCTCCGAGCTTCTCGTGGGAGTAAACTGTCCCCAGACATATACATGATTCCGCTCTTTTAGCCAAGAGGAAATTGTTTCCTGTGCTGAAATTCGCAAGTTTTCTTCGTGTGCCTAGCTCAAGCAGACGTCGAAGGCTAAGATGGGAGGATGCATGAGCCGAGATGGCGGGATGGGCGGTGAGTAGGGCGATGCCATGCCTCCTTTACTTGTTGTTCCACTGCGTCTGTCGTTCTTGTCAAGTTGACACGTTGTAATATTGCCGGACAGGTAGGAATTAATGTGCACTGCGCCTGTGCCCATCTCGTATACATCAAGATATCCTTCATATTACAAACCATACGATTAGCTCTATTCACCATTCATGACGAGCTTCCAGTATAAGTAAACTTATTAAAAAACGCTAATTATTTTGTCCAGATATGCAGCGACTTCAAATAGTTAGCTGGTCCTATGGCTTCAGCAATCACCGTATCTTGGCAGCGGGTTTTTGGCGAATAAAATATTTTCAGTGTTAATCATCATGCTCATCGTATCGATATGATGAAGAAATGAAAATAATGATATTCGCAGATGGTCGGGTTGGGTAACAAATCTTCGCTATATAATCTAAATGTCAGCGTGATACAAGTGATATTGAAAATTGCAATGCTCTTCATGAACACTTAAAAAAGCCATAAGTTCAATATTAATTCTACTGACATTTTAAACTGACAATATCACATTTATTGGATATAACGGCAGTACCTGTTGTCCCCTATGATATAATCTGTATCTTATCGGTATAATCCCATTACATAACGATTGCATTCATGCTACTCTGTCTCACCTCCATGGTTGTAAATCCGTTTATATTGTTCCTTTTCCTTCTGTTTCACCCTTCGTTATAGAATAATGCGTTATGGGAGATTATGAGAACAAAGTGGAATCATTCCTTGTTGAAGCAATAAGAGTGGAAGAAAAAAGAAAGAAAGAAAGAAAGAAAGAAAACAAATACATTAATCGGATACTTCCAAATGGAGGCACATGCCTAAATGTCTAAGTGGTATTGTTATTGAAGATATACTGTAACTAGCATAGACCCAGAGGCGTTTGGACACAATGGTGAGCTTCTACTTGTGTGCAATGCCTCTCTTGCTGCGGATGTATAGCGGTGTCACAGTTGGTCTACTTCCCCTAAATAGACAGAGAATGTTTGATATCTACTTTGAGGTATTTTGTATACATTCGGAGAGAGGAGTAGAGAAGAACCACATGGTGCACTCGAGTCAATATTTACTCATCAATGGAGCGTATTATGTCTGTGCATATAAAGCATATACAGTGTAGAGCATACCACGTTTATTGGACCATCCACCCCTCCGACACGCCCTTCCACTCCAGCACACCCCCCCCCCATACCCCCTCCCCTATTCACACCCATCCCCTCTCCACACCCCCTCCCCTCCTCACAGCACCCCTCCATCCTTCTCTATTTTAAATACTCTCCTTACTGGCTTCAATACCTCCTCCCTCCCCTCTGCACCCCTTCATTTCTTTGCTCCCCCGCCCCCATCTTTCTATCCCCTCCGTTCACCTCTGTACTGTCCCTCCCTCCCGCTTCCTCCCTCTCTCTCCACACTCTCTGTGATCCCCTCACGTAGGCGACCCACTAATCATGCCAGACAACTTGCGCGATGTTGACGGGTCGTGCATTACTCATTCAGAAAGTATTTACAAGGCATTCGAAGCACAAACATTCGATTGTGTCTGTGCGAGTTATTCCCAGACAGATAAACCTCCAAAAATTAATCAGGACCATTGGGTCAAGAACTTGTGCACCTAGACTTCTATCCAGACGCTTTGGGTTTGTTTTACTCCTGCAAGGACCATAATTGCAGTTTGGCAATGTTTTCTGTTTGGAAACCTTTGAGCTGTAGGGTCCTACACGTACTACGAGCGCTTCTGATAACAGACTACATTGTATAATTATGATAGGATTTGATTTGACCTGATTTGACTCGATGTATTCTCTGTATGGCATTTCTTCACAAGTAGGCCTACATAGGTTTGCATCTCAGCAATCAATTCCACAACATTATATGAATATGACATTACACAGTAAAAAAAAAAATCAACAACTTTCACAACACACACACACACACTCACACACACACACACACACACACACACACATGCACATCAAGATTGTGTAGTAATCTCAAGTTACATCTTAATTTTCACACAGAGTAATTGAAAACAATTTCACAAAGCTTGGCTATTTGACAATCGCTTTTGAAGAAGAAAAAGCGAATCCAACAAGTATTTGGATGCGTTACCCCACGCAAGAATTCCATAGTGAAGATATGGGGAAATCATGGTTGAATATACAATCTGCAAAATATGGTTGGGCAAAAAATGTTTCAGTTTGTTTAGGATTCCTGTGTTTCGTGACAAAATTTTGCTTAAAAAAATAAAATGAGTTTTCCAGGAGAGGTCCATTCTTTTATCTGAACTCGAGAGCAACCCGTCCTCGAATTGGCACAAACAATCTTGTACTAGTGCTTATATAGGCCTTATTATGTTCCTCCCTATCACGTTTCTCATTCCTGTCTTGATCCATTTACCCTTTCTCTCTTTTGCACATCAGCAAGATATCAAGCGGACCTAGCCGGGATGTCTGTCCCGGAATTTAAAAAAAAAAATGATATCGAACCAGTCAAAAAGGTTAATACCGTCGGATCAAACCACTCCTCCTTTAACGTCGTTATTATCGGATGGATCATGTCGCTGCGCGAGTCTTCCCGAGTACATAACCGGGTTTTCTCACGGCAGGCATGTGGTAAATTCAGCCAAGAAGGTGTCCTCCTTGGTTTAGCCATGAAGCGCTACTGAGAGCTCGAGATAGCATCACGTACTGGTAGCGTGCGTGGGATGGACCAGTATAACCGTTCTCAAGCTGAGACCGGAGTAACGGGATCTATGCCTCCCACGTCTATGTCAACCCGGAGGCAGCAACATCAAACAAGCATAACAGACAATCGTCGTAAGGAGCAGTCAAGTCAATTAACTCTTTGGGTGCCACTGACATTTAGTTTGCGTACACTAGCTTGCGAAGGCGTTATTAGATGGAGGTTCGGAAAGGATTAAGCGGCGGAAATTCACGATTCATCTCAGTGAGGTTAGGCATCCTCGTCAGTTATCGATGCCCAGATTTGTTTGTTTACCTCACAGAGAAATCATCGCGCAGAACGATAACACGACACGTTGACATTATAGAGCGGTTTCTAACAATGTGCCCGTTGTGTCATGTACTGACTTATCAAAGCAGAGTTCTAGTTTGATTCCCTAAACGATAATCACGATAATTTACCGAACAGCACTTGAGTTTTCGCCAGATATCGCGTCTCTGCCGTTGCACGGTACACACATGTACAGCGTATCTTCTTCTTTAAACCACAATGGCCATGAATTCTGGTAACGTCAGAACACAAATTCGGTAGCTTCTCATTTTGCCGTCACATAACCTGCAGCGACGAATTTCGACGAAGGAAATGATAATAAGAATGAGGTCTTATTTACCCAGGATAGCCTCTTCTGTGTTGCCACTGCTCTTCCAGAGGCCCCTGCTGTTATCATTACCCTAGCGTTGCCAGGTAACCATTTATACACCTGGGTCGAGAGGGTAATAGTGGGTAAAAACATCTTGTCCAAGGACGTAGGCGCTGGACGGATTTGAACTCGGGTCCTCCGATCGGGAGTCGGGAGTCTCATCCACTATGTCACAGCGCAGAGGCTTTAATAAAGTTTTATTCTTGGTTTGTATTTGATTTGTTGTATAGGTTTCTTTTGTATTGTCGTGAATGTGATGAGGCTTAAAATGGAATACTAATCTAGGAGAATTCCGTATCTTGGAATTTCAATTTTAAAGCACAACACCTTAATTCGCCAATTATCCTGTAAAGCTGTTCAAACGTGGCTTAATTGACGTCATTCCAAGGATTCCTTTCGATCAAACAGACAAATTTGTTCTCCACAAATGACTTACCTCAAGCTCCTTTGTCTGTAGACAAATAATTCATTTATAACTTGGCAACTAGCACAAGCAACATGCACACATAAAGAATAAAGAACACGAAAATTACCAAATCCTAGGGTGATAATCTTGAATAAACAGTAGACTGAACACACCCTGCTCCCCCCCCCCCCCCCCACTCCTCTGACTCATTAACTTTTTTCCTCACTTTGCTTGCCGGGAGATGTCTACCTTTAATGTTTGTCCAGTCAAGTGGACCTAACGAAGGCATCCTTGGAATTTCGCTGAGCCGTCCCTGTCTTCCGAGAAGGCCATATTGCATGCCCTGGGAGGCATACACGCAATCAATTTTCTTTGAAACATGGGTCAGCGAATCAATTCAGATTGTTTCTGTTGTAAAGTAACTTCATTGTTTTTGTACCCTTTTGGCGTACTTCCACCGGATGTGTAAGTTGCCTAATTACTTTAATATTGTGAAAGATATATTGACAATATATGTTATATAGATATGGCGATATGGCACACAGCTGGTGAAATTACCGTTATTATTGTTAACATGAATATTCCCACAACATTGCTATCAATACGATCAGTGTTTTCGTTATAATCACTTTTTCCATATTTGTTGTCATTATTGATATGAACATTATTGTTATTATCGTCACCGTAAATAAAAGGACAATTCAAACTAACTATATAAGCGTGATATCTTAATAGACAACACGATCTAATAATGATGATGATGACTGCACCCGGATCCATATCGTTCTATATGCAAAAGGAGCATATTAATAATAATAATAATAATGATAATAATAATAATAATAATAATAATAATAATAATAATAATAATAATAATAATAATAATAATAATAATAAATAACATTTATATAGCGCTTAATTCTGATGTTTCTAAGCGCATTGATCCGGAAAAAAAAAAAGAAAAGAAGTATGACATTAAAATAAAATATAGCATTATGTAAATATACGTATTATAATATAACATGCAGTAGCAAAACAACAACAACAAATAATAATAGCATAATCGTTAGATGACCTTTTTGTTTTTTCAGGAAAATAATTCATGCGCTGTATGGATAAAACAGGATCCAAATGTGATTCTCGTGTCACATTATTATTAAAAATGAGTGTCCTCTCTTTTAAACAAGGTCATTGTAATTGCCAATGGAAATCGGGGGGGGGGGGGGTCAACGGTAAGTTTTTAAACCGATATTGCATTATGCTCACCTGGTAGCTTCTGATTTTTTTGTTTTTTCTGAGCCAACACACCATCAATAACTATCATCTATCTTTCTTTTGTTTCTATTTTTTTTTTTTTGGGGGGGGGGGGGGGCTCAACAGATTATCAAAAACAAGTCTTTGCAAAGTGAAATTTCTCATTGTATCATCCTTTCGACGATATTCAACGAAGCTGCTATAAACTCTAATCTCAAGTTGTTATTTGCTTCGATCCTTTGTTTTGAAAAGAGAATGACAACAACCATATCACCCAGAGGCCATTATGCCAGTCAAGCAAACTAGCCACTGATCACAGTCCCCTCCACATTAACCTTTAACTATAATGATACCTATTTGTTATCATTTTATCATCATTCCTTTCTCTTAAATACACTGATGTGAACGTGATCATTTATTTGGATTTGGATTTGTACAAGTAGATGAATTATAAAAGAAAAATCTGAAACTGGAAGTTCGGAAAATGCCGTGCAAATGCATGCTCACCATGAGTTGAAGGCGGAGAATAATTTGACAAGTGATAGTGACGGACGTTCAAGTAATGATGCTCTTTAAAAAGACCCAACTTATTAGTCACAGCGGGGCGCAGTAGCCATGTGTTCTATACACCCCCCCCCCCCCTTGGAGTACCAGTATTTCTACGTGCCCCAATTATCCACTCGCGCAGACATCCTCCCAGGCATCACGTGACCAATAGCTTTACCTTTTGATGTCGAGCAAAGATGTGCGTGGTGTCGCCGATGTACGGTCGCTCAAGACCATTATGTATAGGCCTACTATGTCAGAACTTGAATTGCAGGCTACCCCCTCCCCACCTCTCTCTCTCTCTCTCTTTTTCTCTCTTTCTTCCTTTCTCTCATCAATTATACCGATACTTTCATGTATATCAGTATGTTCGATATAAATTATATATCTCTCTGTGTATCTATGTATGTATCTCTCTCTATTTGATAGCTGTATTTTCTTCTCTGTCTTTATTTTTTTCATGAATTCCAAGCATGCCTAAGCCTATTTGATTTTTTACATGTGATTATGTGATATCGATTCGTGTAAAAATCCCCACACTTTCGAAAAATGATGGAGTAAATCATGACCCCCCCTCCCCCCTCCCCCCCCCCCAAAAAAAAAAAGATATTCAGAATTCGGTGAGAAGGGAAAATCAATGTTTATAAGTAAGTCGTTACGCGTAGTGTTTATATACTTTTATACTTTTACAGAGAATAGAATAACCATAACACAAGTCCGTCACAACTGGCAATTCAAACCACTTGCTGATAAATGTGAGAACATAAGAACTCACTTTTTATTTTCTATACTCCACACAACAAAATATCATACCGTTTGTCGGGTTTAACTTCCAACAATCCTCTTGTGTGCTTCTTATGATCCCGCCATTTCAAGCAATATCTAAAAAGTGTACTTTGAATTTCGTAAAGTTGTTATTGTGGCTAGAAATGGAAATATTATAACATGATGAATAACTACATTTCCCCCCTTGTGTTCTTTGCCTTCCACCCTCCCCTCCCCTCCCCAATCTATATATCTATCTATCTATTTCTATCTCTCTCTTGTATTTCTCATCCATAGGTTTCCGATCGAAATTCAGGAGAGATGCTGTGAAGGCACATAACAAATACCGCGCGATGCACGGAGCGCCCGCTCTCAAGCTCGACAACAGACTGAACAAGTACGCGCAGGACTGGGCGGACAAGTGCGCGAAGAAGGCGCAATTGGCGCATCGGACTGATCACAAGTACGGGGAAAACATCCACTACGCATACGACTCCACGGGGATCGAAAATATCACAGGTGTGGTGGATGTAGGGTGTATCAACGTGATTATAATAGCTGCACCTGCCAAGTTAATTTCTTTTTTTCTCGAGTGGGTTTATAATATTGTTGAATGACCTATGGAACAGAGAGAATGGGAATATTGCATAGCACTAGTATCTATTCATACTTTTGCGTTGCCTGGCAATCTCTGATAACGAAGAGTTGCAATTTATGTTGTGCAATTACTGTCAATACTGATTATTGTGTCAATCTTTGAAGTCTACTTGCTCTAAGAGTAGACCTTACACTATGCGGAAAATAGGTTCAACTTTGCACTTTTACCTCATCTTTCAGACCGGAATGGTGCAAAATTGCACCTTTTTAGGTTAACACGGGTCTGAAAGGTGCAAAATTGCACCCATAAAGGTGCTCCCAGTGTGGCACTACGGTAAAGATGCATAGTTGAACGTATTTTCTTAGAGCGCACTATGACTAACCTACGACTATACATTTGAAGAGGATAATGAGATGAGTAAATCTGCATAAGAACCGAGTTTCTTCAGTTAACAAGCGAAGTTTCCTTCGACCTTCGTGCGCTTTCGCCTGCTGTTTTCTGCAAGCTTCGTGTGCTACTCGCAGAAGATGAGTTATTGGCAGTCTTGCAAACCGAAAGAAGTCATGCTATAGAAGATCATGAAACAAACGAGAAACCTACCACAGGACCAAAGCCTGAGTACCAGAGAAAACCAGTTCATCTGGACATCTCTGAAGAAAGAGGAAAAGATATCACAAAAAGTGCAATCACCTATACCACACACAGGCAAATTATACATCCTTTGGTCTTACTGCACACCACTGCTTTCCTCTGAGCCCTTTAGTAAATTACTATTTGATTCTGTAGATACTACAACAATCCAAGATATTTTGGTAGATATTTTGGATCCCTTTGGTTGGTAAGTCAGACCACAATGTCCAGAATTCGGAAGAATTCGCAGAGGAGATCAGGCAGCTGACCACTGAACTTAGACAATCGTTAATGTCCTTTGATGTAGCTGGCCTATTCACTAATACACCAATCGAGCTAGAGACTGTAGTTGAAAGACCAGAACTGACTTCTCCCTAAAATTGGAGGAACATTGGCGCACCTTTAAGAAAATAAAGTAATATCACCAGATAATCCAACTGGAGTGGTGTTATATAGTACCTTGCAAGATATATCACTGATAAGTTCCTGTTATCGAGACAGGCAGAAAATTTGGAGCCAGGAAGTCCGAACATCAACAAGAGGTGGAATCAATCCTGGAAGGATCCATTTCACCAGGACCAAAGAGAACGTGGAGATGACAACTGAGCTGAACAAAGCAATCCAGCCATAGTGATCACGTTGCACATTAAAGGGATGGTATAGTTTTGGTTGAGATAAGAGTTCAGGTTTTTGTTTGTTTGTTTGTTTGTTTGTTTTTTGGTAAGATAATCAGTAACCCCTTATTAAAAAGCTTGGATTCTTAGACGAATGTAAGTTTATTTATATGAAAATCGGTTTCGAAGTGACTGAGATATCCAGCCCCCCCCCCCCAAAAAAAAAATGAATAAATAAATAAATAAATAAAATAGTCCTAATAATTATATAAGAGATGAATCCCCATTTTATTAGGAACGCGGAGTTATTTATTTTTATTATGTCAGCCGAAATCAATTTACCTCAAATGAACTTTGACTTCCTCTTATGTATGTCTTTTTTAATATTTCATAAGCATGATAAGTGGTTTGTAATAACAAAAGAAGAAAAACCTGAATCCCCATATATAAACTGTACTATCCCTTCAAAACCACACTGTTGACAGGAGGGAAAATAAGTCTGATTCTAAGGCAATAGATAAATAACAAGATTTACTACCAGCATTAATTCACATCCAACGGGGGCTTGGACGCTCAGTGGATTGCGACATGGGGCAATCGTTCATCCCCATTATTCTCTCGGACACAAGACAGCCCATACCCCCATCTACGGCGAGTTTACGCCAGTCTGGCACAGCTGAAGCTGCAGGCGAAAGCTCACGGAGATAAAACAAACTTCAGTTGTGAAACTGTTAGGGAAACTCGTTTCTACTGTAACTAGACAGATAAACTAGCACAAATATTATGCATGGACTATTGAATTGGTGTATTTAGCAAGACCGATTTAGCGGAGAAGTACTTGTGTACGTTCTGATTTCGAAAAATGTAATATATTTGTGATTGAGAGCCGAATAAAATATTAATAATGATAGTGGGTTCCTACTAAGCACGTTTGAAGAGATTCTAAATTGTATTTTCAACCCGGCTGTATGTTTGCTTTTGAGACTTGTACCTTTCTATGGTTTCATATGAGCTTTTGTCCTATATTTGCCACCCCCCCCCCCCCATCTTTCGATCCCTTTGAACTGAAAAGGCGAAAAGGCTTCTAAAGCTTTCTACGATGAAATCAGCCGTTACAACTTCTCCGGAGGCGGTGGATTCTCGTCTGGAACTGGTAAGTAGCCTCCGTTAGTCGAGCTCTTATGTGGAAAAAAAAGTCGAATACCAGTTTATGGGTGTCAATTCCATAAACGATTCCTCTAATTGCTTAATGACCCAATAGTTATTTGATTCAGGTGGAGATGATGTTATTTTATTTGTTCCCTACAAGGTGGTAAGACGCAAACCTTGCCTGCAATAACTACAGTTTTCTGTATCACTTACTGCGTGTTTTTTGACCAAATTAACCATAGCTTTACATTACACCCGGAGGGATTCTCTCTTACCCGAATCTCAGGGCCTCCCTAACACCTCCTCCCCCATTTGTCTATCCCTGTCTCCTTTTCTCTCTCTCTCTATCTGTCTCTGTCTCTCTCCCTCTTTCTCTGAATCATTACAATTTGTATTTAGTATAATATTCACGACGTATTTGTTCTCGATTTCATTTTCGGAATGACTATAGACGGCAGAGCTAAATAGGAAATGACAGAATTTCTCTCTCACAATGTTGTGACCTTTTGTTTGTTCATTTTCCATATGCGAGAGATGGCTTGATAGCCCATATTCAGCTAAGTTAAGCTGGTCTTCCAAAAGGTCCAGTTGGATGTGAGGTGGGACGACTTCACGGCCGGGTTAACCACCCTGCTCTTTGCGATGAATGAATGAAGCGGGATCTTTTACGTGCATGAGTTGTTGCTCTCTCATACACGGGACCTCCATTTTATGTCCTATCCGAGGGACAGAGTGTTTTGCCTCTTACTAGTGGGGGCGGTATGCTTACTCCAACACATAACATTGCTCAGTCCAGACTCGGGTTCCAACCCGAGCCGCGTGATCGTGAGACCGACTGAGCCAACTCACCGCCCTATAGGGTTGATTAATTGTGAAGATTTAGTGGACAAAGGAGTTGGGAATCCCCCACATGACAAACTTTCGGAATTCCATGAGAGAATACTGATTTTGAAAGATCCCGAACTGAACTGGAGAAGGTTACCAAAGACTACATCCCATGCAATAGCACTTTACTCAGATTTCTGCATAATCTGTCTGGTTTAAAGAATTGACTAGATGTGACACCTCGCTGTGTTGCCCTTTGAACTCTAATGCAGTAGTCTGGCCTAGCCAATCACGCATGTTGTACTTCCACCCCGCAGGTCACTTCACTCAGCTTGTTTGGAAGAAGAGCCGAAGGGTGGGGATCGGTGTGGCAGTCAACCCCAAGAACAGAAACCAGGTGTTCTCCGTGTTTAACTACGAACCGGCGGGGAACGTTCAGGGTCAGTACAAGGAGAACGTGCTTCCGAAGAAAAAGTAGGGGAACTCCTTCGTCCATTCGGCTGCTCGGCCTTTCGTCCCCGGCTTTTGGCTCGGCTTTCAGCTCGTCTTTTCAGCTCGCTATTATTAGCTAGTTGGAGACGTGAGCGCTTTGCTGCGGACTGCCAGACCACTTTCACAGCTTTATTTCTGTTGTGAAAAGTAGCTTGATATTGTCCAGACGTCTGTTTTAATTTCATCATTTATATTTTGTTCATGGGACGTCAAGGAACTTTCTCTTTTTCTCTTCGTTAAATCCATTGAAGAAAAATCATCTTTACTTCTTCTTTCTGCGGTCAGCTAGAAAGGATAAAGTCATGTTACAGAGGATAAAGTCTCCGTAAGATTAGAACGTTTTCTTCTAAACCTGTCCGGACTCTGTATACTATCATGTCGACATTTTATGCTCGCATTGTATGTTTAATGAAATGATGCCGCATTCAAAGAATGGAGCACTGAGAAATCCATATGAGATGTACCATAGGACCCTATCATGCACTCATTTTGTCATGAACACTAAAACTTAAAACGTGACACTTGCAACACACATTGTTTTGTCTTATTTTCCCTTGTATTTTTTTTTTTTTTGTTTGGTGGCATATGATTCTCTTTCAAAGGAAACACAGCCTAAATACTACACGGTTGTCGTTGTTGTTACTGGTAAACACTGCCTTTTCCATCAAAAAAGAAAAGAGAAAAGGGATATCAGTAAAGACCAACTCCAGTGGACACCAATTTCTCGACATGTAGATCTTTTCACGTTCGCGTTTTAATTCTAATAACACAACGACAACGCATTATATTGAATTATAGCGCGTTTATATAATAATATTTATATCCTGACCTTCGAACCCTTTGTTCTGTTGCGAGTCTTCCGCTTCTTTATCAAAATATCGTGCTATGCAGGTTGAATCTGTACATATTTATGAAGATGTTTATTCGCTCCGCAATAACTGAATTACATGGCAAGATGTGCATTTAAAATCAAACTTTCGTTACCCTTTTCTCAATTGTGCTTCCAAGGGTCGTTCAATGTCTTCCGTTGATAGAATCCTGAATATTGCTTACTTTGAAGCGACCCATATCTGTCAAAATCCTGGATTTTTATGCATTATACCATACGTTTGATATAGATACAACGTTATGATACACGTAGTGATCTCGTACGTTGAGTAAAGTTGGCACCCAAAAACCAAATCACAGTTACTATACTGTCAGTGATTCCTTTGCTTAACGGAAGAAGGCGAAAGTGATATGAAAACACGTCTTCCATCGCCTTAACTTGGCAAGTCGGGCAAGTGATACATTAACCACAAAACGTATGAGGCGATGGTTGACATTGATAATTACCATGTCATGCTAATCTCTTGCTATTATCTAAATCTGATATTTGATGTAATGTGCGATTGTAATCAACGACCAAAAAAGGAAAAAAAAAAGTTCTCCGACATACAACGTATGCAGAGTTTTCAATGTGTATCGAAATTTGCTATAAAGGAGACAATAGGTCATCATATATATTTTGCTTGTTTTGTGCACTACGGCATAATTACTCTTAATGGTCGAAACATGTGCTGTAAAACCTGTCTCTGTACTCTTAAAAGGTGTTGTGACAGGTAATAATAGTAACACCAATGTTTTTTTTTTTTATGATTATCGTAGTTTATTAACGGACGTTGTCATAGCAAGCGCCTAAGTGGTTAGTTAATGTCTACCGTATCGTGTGTATGTATGTACAGTTAAGGAGGGAGTAGCAGACAGTATGCATGAATTCACTTCAACCACTGAAAGTAAAGTAATCAATTAAGAAGACATGAAAGTCACGAGGATTCTCAAAAGTTTTGATAACGTTTCTGCTAAAGACCAAACATAGCAAACGCAAAGAGAACGGCACAAAATGATGAATGCGATTACTTTGTATAGTGAGTAAAAACACCTGTGATTTATACAATGTATATTTTGGTGTCCCCCTCCCCCCCCCCCTCTCTCTTCCTTAAGAACACGATGTTAGCGAATGGGCGGAATTGTAATTCTGTTGTTGTCCTTTGATTGATTGAGTTACGGTTTCGAACTAAAAGATGCGAATGGTGGAAAATGCTGAGATAATTTAAATGTGGAAAGTTCAGAATGAGATGTCATAAAAGTACTGTTTGATTGTGTGATCATAACCGAAAGATTTCAGTGGGAAAATTCGTGAAGAGACATTGACCTAACATCATCTTTTCCTACAGTGGTAGTATGCAATACTATCTTTCTTATAACTCTAAATGCCAGATCATTTTGCATCGTATTTTGATAGGTAAACTATAACAGGTAGACTTTTATTCATCAATCTGCCCTGCTCCTGGCGAGCTCATACAATGTAAATTGTGAAAAATATGGGGGTTTTAATTTTTTGTTATTCTTCCTCTCATTTTCTTTTTTTTTTCTTTATTATCTTTTTAAATAATTGGTATCATTATCACTATGACTATATCAAGAAAGATTATCGTTATTATTATGATGATAATGATATTATAGGCTATCATTTTTTATTGCTATCATTGTTAATATCGTTACTAGACTTATGGAAACAGTGTTTTTAAGAGATTGAATATGTCATCGTCGTTGAACTTTGTTTCATTTACTACAGCAATGGAAATGATTGATTGTTATTAGAAGATCAGTCTTTTTGAAACTACGAACTGTGTTCGTTTCCGTTCATATTTGTATACTCTATACTCGTAAATGCCGCCAACCGGCTAGAGCTACAAAAACGGAAAGTTTAGACTACGTCACGTTATGTGAGGAAAACAAACAAACAAACAAACAAACAAACAAACAGGCAAAGAAACAAACAACGTTGTAAGACATGGTATATCCTGAACAGGCGTGTGTGTGTGTGTGTGTGTGTGTGTGTGTGTGTGTGTGTTCAATTGTGTATGAGAAGTATACGTATAATTGATAAGAGGAACCAGAAATGCATTATTTCTTTCTGTTACACCATTGCAGAGCACAGGGTGTAATCACACACACAAACATAAAGAATATATGAACTTGGCACTCTTGAAGCACTATATATATTATATGATATCGAGTAGTTTGTACAGCACATTCGTCGAGAAAGATTAAACGAAAGGTGATTCAAATGCGAATGCAGTACAATGAAATTTTAAGATAAATTATGATGAATCGGTCTGTTTACAACTGCACGGACGTTTAAAACATTATACAACTAATTCAGCAGAATATTAGGGTGCGACTAGTAAAGTAGTTTCACTCAATACTTTGATATTGAAAAAGACCCATCGATTTTCTCATTCACACGCCATGTCACTTTTAATGTGATGATACTCAAGAATATGTCTGAAGTGGTCCTACTTTTGCTTTCCATTTAAGTTAAAACTGGGCACCCCGGCAGATCAATGACTTCTGTGCTTGGTACAATCCGGGAGGGATAAGATGTTTTTTTTTTTTTTTTTTTTTTTTTTTTTTTTTTTATTAAAACGGCCGTACTATTGAGGCCGCTGGGATATTTGTCTAAAGGAAGGCTTTTGCTTTTTCAGTTTCACATGTAAACATAATACGTATGAAATTAGATATAGCTATGATACCAGTGGAGAGAATGCTAAGAAATCGGTTTAATAATGGCTTTTACGGAAATTGTACGTGAACAAACTTTTGACAGTTTGTGTTTGACGTACGCATTAAATGTTAATTGGCTCTAAATTATCGGTTAATAAAGCGTCGGCATCGCTAGGAAAGGTAAAGGCTATAGATACATTATCAATTTTGATTCAAACATGAACTAGGCCTATACTAATATTTAGGACTCATGGGTATCTACGAGAGGATTGCCCTACTTCTTATTAATTGCATGGAGCCGTGGATCAAACCAGTACTTCTCACGGACATACCCTGTATGGCGCCAATGGTGAAAGTGAAGATAGGATTATAAACTTCACCAAGTACATTGTAGGAGTGGCGTTACCGGATAAAACCAGTTTAAACCATCCCAGGCCAGGGTAGACGGGTTCAAACTTATTATCGTCAAGCGAATAGCCCTAATTTTCTTTTTCCGTGCATGGAGCTACTCGATCTCTGTAGTAGTCCCATTATCTGTCTAGGCGGGTAATGATGATAAATTATGTCAGGGACTTTCACTACTAGTGCGTCACATGAAAATTCTACCAGCAGCTCGAAGGTTAGATAGTCAGTTTTACACCGCGTTTATCACAATTATCTTGTCAGTGCTGTCTATATGAGGAATACTTCTACATCCTTGTATCAGGAAAACCTTCCAAAATACAGTACGCAGATCGTCATTGCATCCCATATTTCAAGGACGCCCGGATCTAGTTTGATTGACAAAGAAGTACGAGGAAAGAATGACGATCATTACTCCACCAGATTGCACGGAAGGCAACAGCTGCGTGCATTGAGCACCATGTCGTTGATTCTACAATTCCTCCTCATCATGGCCTGTATTATAGGCCAGGCAGTAAACTGCGCTCCAAACCCGGTCCAGGACCCCACCTTCCTTGATGTCCGAGTGTCAGCAAAACATTTGCAGAGAATCCTCATTAAAGATAGAGCTTCCGTTGGGTGGTAAGAAGTACATTGCATTACCTGCACTGCTATATTGTTCACCATAACCTGCCAAACTAACGTTTTCCCTTAAGGCTGTGACGTCACGAAAAAGTTGATTTCTCATGAGTGTAATCAAATGCAAACGTTTAAACTCTTTACTCTCCTATGCTTCTTTTATTTTAATGCATGGGTTAGGTGAAACCACACATGTACTTTCAAATACTGTGAAAAAGAAACTCGTTCATAATTGTTGAGAAATTCATACTTGGGATACAACCTGAAATTGAATTGGTTACAATTCGTTCTTCCGAAGGTTCGTTATTCCGAAGGTTTGTTAATCCGAAAATGAAATAAGGTTCGTTATTCCGAAAGTTCGTTAATCCGAAAATGAAATTAATTAAGGTTTGTTATTCGGAAGGTTCGTTAGTCCGAAAATCAAATTAGTTTCGTTAATCCGAAGTTGTAAAAAGGCTCGTAATCCTTAGATTAAACGAGGTTCGTAAATCCGGAAATAAAAGAGGGCTCGTAATTCCGAAAATAAAGTAAAATTCTTGTATTGACGAAATTAGGTGTTCTAATTAATTTAGTTTCGTATGCGTGCGTTGATGCGTGTGTGCATACAGTATGCGAGTGGGTGTTGAGCTCAAGTACATAGAACCCTTGAAATTAAAAGGCCCTTCTTATCCACCCTCATCACTATTATCTGCGCCTGATAGCCTCACTTTTATCAGTATTCTAAAATTCATCATCATAACAATTCAGGAGAGGCATGTTCACTTTGAAAAGGGGATGCCAGCATCCTCATACTCTCTTTGGACACATAAACGAACACACACACACACACACACACGCACACACACACACATACATACACACACACACACATGTAAACAGACACACACAAGCACACGCGATTCCACACAGTTTCAGTTTTCCGTTTCAGTAAGCTTTATTTCTCCACTTGTACGTAACAGAAGATTTAGTATGACAATATCGAACATATTATTCACAAGTCATGAACAGATAAACAAAATGTCGCATTACAAATATATGATCAAGTGAAATTATACATAGATATCATTTCAGATCTTTAAGTGTACAGGTGGAGGGGACCGTTATCAATAAGCAAAACGATTGACTTGGACAACGGCCTCTGAACATAACATGCCTTATAACAATTTTTCATTTAACTAAAGGAAGGAACGGAACAATTATACACACGTAGAGCACATACTTTTATCAGCAAAGTACTGTAGAATTAACGCCGTCGTAATTTGTAATTTCATTTGTATACTATTGATGAAAGCAGAGGTATTTTCGCTCGCATCGGATGGGTTCGCCCTCCCCTCCACCCCCCCCCCCTTACTTTTCCTCTTTATCATTGTCAAAATAATTTCAATTATTTGAAATGCCTACCATATTCGGTAACTCACATATCTCAAGCAGAAAAATTAAACACGCGTGGACTTAAAACTAAAAGCCATATCAAGCAAATAAACAATAATGTAAACAAGTAGATTTTAAACGTAACATCCCTTTTAATAAGCGTCACTATGAAGAGTGTAATGTAATCGAAATTGTCCTACCGATCACACATTAGGTAAGAAATTATTTTTGCATGAACTAATTCAGAAGTAAAATGAAGTTCTCCGCTTTTTTTTTTTTGTGTGTGTGTGTAACATGATAACACATGGAATTCATGTCGTTATGGTAACTAACAAAATGTAAGCAAGTGCTATGTATCACTTCTAGCTCTCGTAACTGCATAATGTTAAGTAAATTGCGTTAGCACTCTATTATAACAGCCTGACATGACACAAGTCGTATTACTTTCGCAGGATTCTGAAAAAAAGTTACCACCATACATAGTCATGTTTGCATTCGGTTCAAGCCCAGGATACTGATTGTCATCTAAATACGCTCTAAAATGTGTTATTACAACCATCAAAAACACTGAATCGTTTGCGAAGAGTGGAATTTAATGGAAATTGTCCTACCGATCACAGATTATGTCAGAAATAATCTTTGCATGAATTCAATGAGAGGTTAATTGAGGTTCTCCTGTTTGAGTGTTTCAAAGGAATGTGTTTCTTTCTTTCATTGAAAAGAATGCTGCATCGCCCCCGGTTAAGATTACGTTTCTTTCTATTCTCCCCTCCCCCTTCCCCTGCCAGTTCTTCCTGGCTCTGCCGTAAGTCGTTTCATTATCGGATTAATATGAAATGCTCATACCGGTAATGACACTCTTCACAATGAATTCAGTAGTAATTATAGTTGCTATGCGTTATCATCATTGTTACCATCGCTAATTATTGCCATTACTACCATTAATGTTACTTTTTAGTCTTCTCCATGCGTATTAATTATTCTCCGTATAAGTGTTATTGTCGTTACAACTGTTGTTTTCATTAAAAACGCGAGGGCGTCTGAAGGTAAGCTATAGAAAAATCACATAGTTCCCTATGCATAAATCCAATCGCTCAGGTAAATGATTGTTCAGATTGAATTAAAATCAACATTGTTGATCTACGCCACTTCTTCACGCCACACAACGTGCTTTACCGGGACATATGCGAATGTATCATCCTCCCCAGTGAAATTATCGATTTTTTACGGGGTAATATCCTAGCATTTTTTTTTTTTTTATCATGACAACGTATCTTATCCTTACAATGAGTTTATTTCATTTTCGAAATTACGAACCTGATTTCATTTTCGGATTAACGAATCTTCGGAATAACGGACCCTATTTCACTTTCGCATTGACGAACCTTCGGAATAACGGACCCTATTTCATTTTCGGATCAACAAACCTTCGGAATAACGAACCCTATTTCATTTTCGGATTAACGACCCTTTAGAATTACAAACCCTATTTCAGTTTCAGATAAACGAGCCTTCGGAATAGCGAATCCTATTTCATTTTCATCCAAAACGATGTAATGGGGGTGGAGATTTAAGGTATTGGCCTCAGTCTGGACTCCACTCTCTTGATAGAGGTACACTCTAAAAAAATCCCGGGTCAGAACTGACCCGGAACTGGGTTCATTGGGGTCACATACCGTTCCGGGTCAGAAATGACAAGGAATGGTGTCAGATATGACCCCATCCAGAGTCATGAATTGGGTCAGGGTGACCCCATTCCGGGTCTTCATGACCAAATTCCAAATCATTTTTGACCCAGAACGGTGTGTGACCCCAATGGACCCAGTTCCGGGTCAGTTCTGACCCCGGATTTTTTAGAGTGTATGTCTTTCCTTCTATTCTTCTTCGAGAGCGACATTCTATTGACCGGCTGTAAGGGTTTGTTTCGAACTCTGCAAGCGAAGAACATATTACAATTGTATATCACATGTGTATAATTAATTTAGTTCTGTACACCAACAGGAACAATAACCAGAAGGGAACCTGGGAAAGGCTTCTCTTACGTCTTCAATGGGGACCATCTGTCTGCATCAAATT
This sequence comes from Diadema setosum, assembly GCF_964275005.1. Lineage (NCBI taxonomy): Eukaryota > Metazoa > Echinodermata > Echinoidea > Diadematoida > Diadematidae > Diadema > Diadema setosum. Next base: position 1,746,643 of record NC_092690.1, read on the forward strand.
GGGAAAGGTAATAAAAGATAACTCTCTGTGACGTCAGCTTTCCGGTTGTTTTTTTTTTTTTTTTTTTTTTCATTTCCACCCACCAATACTCCTTTATAGGGAAGACAAATTAATCACGGTTTGTTTGTCGAATGTTAATGTCTGTGTTCCTGCATGAATTTGGCAAAATCACGTTATTTCCGAGTTGATAGTTTGTTGCTTAGCTGCTTCTATTATTTTTCGACATTATTTTTGAACTCTGCGGGTGAAATGAATTGTTGTTTTTTATGTATTCATGTAATGTTTTATCATGTATGTACTTCTACAACACGAGCATCTATGAACATATGCAGCCCGGTTTCATTTTCTTGCAGAATTGTAATAACACGGCTGTCCGGAACGACTGGACAATACATGGTTTGTGGTGAGAACATACGATTTCTTTTGAACAAATTCCATTAAAGCCATGTTCACATCTATATAGATTTATGAGGTCAAAATGATGAATTGTGTCCGAAAAACTTGATCACTCTGAATCTTTAAATGGACATTCCAGACGACATTCATAACTTTCATATGATGCAGTACATAAAACAAAAGCTACATAAATTATATAGATTTGTGGATTTTATTGTGGTCCTTGAACAGAGAAACCAATACTCTGAAAAAAAAAAACTTACACAAATTACGCTAAACAGTGTTGATGACATAGAAGCCTCTCATATTTCAGAAATGTAGCAGTATTATTCCATATTAACACCGCTAGCTTTACAGGTTCACCTGTGTGAAATCTACGCACGCCTTCTTCTTTTGTTCTGCTTCCTTGAACCCGAACTCATGCATTGTTATAGTGAGGCTGTCATGTCATCATCCTCGTTCATTGCAATTTGTTATACATTTTGAAAACTTTCTTATTCCTCATCCCAATCTCTATAAATTAGAAAATATTGTAGTATTACAACTAATTCATAGTTTGTTTGATTTTTTTTTCAACTGTACAAGTCTGTAAATCATACGGAGGTCTCCTTTAAGAGAAAAGCCACTACCGGTACATTGTGAAAGTGATTTTGAGAGAAAGATATAATATCGGAGAAACATAGTGGGTCGTGATTTCGTGGAAATAGCATTACAATTGAGGATGCTTAAGATCTATTGAAACTTTTAGTTTTTTGCCTATCTGATGTACAGAGTAAGCACCCGCATCTAAAAAGTCAGTATACAACCGTATGAAGGCCTGAAGCAATCAATATGATTTCTGTGTCACCATTATACATGAATGAAAGGACACCATCACCTCACTTGATACGTAGGCCTACGTGTGACTGTGATTACTAGCACTCTTTTTTTTTATATTCAAAACTCCAAAAAATCTGAAACTGTTATGTCTGCTAATCTCCTGATTGCTCTAATTGAAAATTTTACTCTGCCGCTTTTTGCCAGGTAGAAAAAATATGAAGATGAGGGAGACTTTGCACTTTCCTGTCTTCATCTCAGCTTCATAATCATTATCTATTATCAGAAACAAAAAACCAAAACAAAAATTAAAACTGAGTTGATGCCGTGTGTCATTAACCCCCTGACTGTCACAATGATTTCCTGTTCACAGGTACGCGTGTGAGAGCTCACCTCCCTGCATATAAATGCACATTAGTTAAACTGTAAGTCAAACAAATCTAATGATGATGCATTGTGTGTCATTTCCCAGGCCGAATGCAGGTGGCAGTTCTCACGAACCTAGGAATTGTAACCTTTCCTGGCATTTGGACCTCAAAGAGATTGAAGTATGTAACAACTATATGTGACCCGCTACAACAAAAGGATCCTAAAGTCGCTGATGGGTGAGCCGAGAAAATCGAGTTTGAAGTCAGATCACCAAAATCTGTCAAAACGTTCGGATTTCTGTTTTAACATAATTTTGTAGTCTAATGTATCTTCTATCATCTGCCGAAAGAAAGGCCTGAAAATAGCATTTTTCTGGGCCATGCTTGGCTCGCCCGTCAGCGACTTTAGGATCCTTTTGTTGTAGCGGGTCACTAGTAAAAACTGATTTCTGGTAGACTGGATCTACAGCCTGATATTCACATTAGCACATGAGCCCGTAAACAAGTGTGGAGCCTGACCAGTAGTACATTACCACACAGTGTCTGTAGTTCTGTGGTATAGTGTGTGGTAATAGCACGTACCACAAAGAATACCACATGACATCGATATACAGGGTTACAGGGTATAATTATTAGCACAAGGATACCACAGCCAGCTTTTCACATTACCACATGAGCCTGTGGTATACTAACTATGGAGTCCTATGGTATCGGATATGTTTGGTAGCATTTGATACTACAGGATACATTGCATCACCACATAGATACTATATCAGACTTGTTCAGGGAAACAAGGGTCCATGTAAAAACAGAATATTGGAAGCTGAACGTACAGAATTTAGTCCACCGTGTTCATGCGAAATGTAAATGGAACCAATGCCTATCATGGATTGATTTGTTTTCATTTTAGTGTTTAAAGAGTTCAGTAAATCTTAGAGAACTAAGTAATTTGTACCAGTTGCCCATATCATTCTTGTGAAAAGTTCCGCACGTTTGGTCATAATGAGATCAACTGTGGCAGCACCGAGTGGTATTGTACAGATGGTCCTACAGTCTTCAAAGCAAGTTTCTCAATTCCACTCGGGCCCTTTGCTTTTGCCCTTAGGCAAAATATTTTGATATTATGGCGTCCCTCGGTTAATGAGAATTGGGGTTCCATCATCCTTCGTATTTAAAACATGGTATTTGTCCCACCATTGAATGCAGAAGGGGAGCATATAAAAACGGAGGCATCAGGATAATGTTGAGCCGCTTAGGTAGTCTAATGATTTTTTTTTTTTTTTTTTTCGAGAGAGAGAGAAGGCCACGGGTGGAAATGCCCCTTCGTGAGGGGAAAAATGAAATCTCTCCAAAGGGGATTTTTAGCACTTGTTCTTAACTATATAGTTAGTATACAATAAAAACTCACATCCTCACTACTGCACGAAAAACCAGTAGACGTCAGTTCCCCACCAATCTTTGGTTTGTTCTTGTTCGCACATTTTTTTTTTCTGTAACTACCATGTTATTCCAAAGAATAATCAATTAGAAAACTTTTCAGATATGGCCTTGAACAAAAATTGATTTTAAGTTGAGATACAAGGTTACTATCACTTTTATTTGTCGTACAGATTCTAGCCTATGAGATGTTTCGAGTTTTGTTATTGTTGTTTTTTTTCTTTTGTGTGTCTTCTTACGTGTAGGACCTGATCCCCCAGATGGAACTAGAATGGCCTTCGGTTAATGCTAGCTCCTCACAAGAACAATTCTGGTAATTATGTCGTGAATGTGTCATAGTAACGGGAAAAATGGTTACTGAAACGCGCTCGCTTCGCACACAGTGGTACATACAGTAGGATATCAACCCGTTGAGGACGAGTCCCGGGTACACTCGTGCAAGCTTCTGTGGGAAATACGTGTTGTAGCAAAATCAAACCGTCCTCAGTGGGTGAAAGATGAGTTCCATAATAGCTGTAACATGAGTTCCATAATAGCTGTAACATCAATAAGAATATTGGTGTTCTTAGATAGCGCGAGTCGAAGACGGAAAAAGGGTTCTCAAAGCGCTTTATAAACAAGAATAATAATGAAAACGAAAGCAGAGAGGTCACGAGTGTTGTATGAGTTTTCTTCAGTTTGTCTTTCCCAAATGAAATTTGTAGGATCGCAACTGCTGATTTACATTTGTGACAAACATGTCGGAAAAGGAGCAAGCGAGAATCGATCCTGTCATCTGCTGCTTTCTAGGCAACGATTCTACGAGCAGGCTATCCCTGGTTGCCGACTAGACCCTCTGTTCAATAATATCTTGCTTTAATTTGATATGCCTTGTACGGCTTGAAACACTTAAAGGGTGTGTACAGTTCTGGTCGAGGTGAGGATTTAGCTTTTAACGTTTTGCGAGACAGTCAGAAACCACTCTATGAGATGTCAAAGAACATGCAATTCTAAGGGGTATCAACAGTTTCTTTAATGAAAATCGGTTTTGAAATGGCTGAGATATACAAAAACAAGGTGAAACAAAGAGATCCTAGTAAAAGGCGTGGCCTGTAGTCTTTTATTATTATCACTTTTTTTTTTGATATCTCAGCCATTTGAAAACCAAATTTCATCAAACAAACGTGTTGAATCCTTCTTAAAATTACATGCTCTTTCATATTTTATAAGCGGTTTCTCATTATCTCACTTAGGAATGTAAAAAACATGAATCCCCACCTCAACCAGGACTGTACTGCCCCTTTTAACATAACAATGATGGTATTTCGGAGCTTTGGTGTTTCTTCCAAATTCATCGTACGTGGCACTGCCGGCAAACTGAAAACTAATACAATGCAAGTCAAATATAATGATTGGAATACAGAAAGTATATTTACATACAAATAACAAACTAAAATAAAGAATCATTTTTTGTTTGATAGATATTTTATTTTCTGCAAATAATATACATAAGTTCCACAATCATGAACATGTAGGGAACATACAAAGTACATTCAACACAGAGTCGTTTGACTTGCATAAACTATATACATAAGTTACATAATCATGAACATAAAGGAAATATACAAAGTGAATTTAACACAGAATCGTTTGAATTGCATAAACAACGATGTAAAGGGAAATTAATGATAAAATATACAGTATGCATGTCTAAGCAGCAGGGATTACAATAACAATAGTTAAGAAGCGATTATGCATTTAGCCATTATATGCACTTAGCCATTATAAGCATTGCTTGAAAAGATGGCCGGCCCGAGGAAAAGATAGGGACGTACTAGATTCGTAACAATACAAATTCTGCTGCGAAGATAACAGGGGAAAATAAACTCTGATGTGTGATGGTGGTGAATGTGCGTGCAGGTGCTTTTCATACAATTGTATAGATCTAGAACGTATAACAGACATGTGTAATAACTACCTGTTACTACCTAAGCGAAATAAATCAAATTTCATGTTTTTATTGTAACAATTAATGATTTGCTTGAGATCTGAGTGATAAGGGAAGGGGGTTCCAAAGGAGTGAACCATATAAGCAAGATACTAGTACCTTCCACCGGAAACGATTATATTGGTCCTTCACTTCTCTGGAAGCAGAGTCTACTAGGCAGACCATAGAGTTCTGATGGGGCATACGGACTGGCCAATTTATTCGGGTGACATAAAATAGTGGATATAATGCATGGTGGTGGTAGTTCTTGTTTCGAAATCTTCAATTATGACAGTTGACAAATGACCCACACCATTATAGGTATAAAGACCGAAACTTTGCTCGAAGGACGTCGTATAATATGTCGTGAGTAGACTGAATAAACCTCGAGTTTACATATCAGTACCGAAGGCATATTATTAATATTTGATGTGCCATATCCAAAAGCCCGAGATTCAAAACAAGTGATCTTTACAGTGATAATTACCAAACCCTATTCTGTACTCATCATGCAATTTCTCCGCAGGTCACATGAATGGGAAGCTCACGGAACATGCGCGGCTCAGCTTCCCCTACTGGTCAGTCAACACAAGTACTTTTCCCATACCCTGACACTAATGAAGAGCATAAATCTCTACAGGTAACCAAGCTATCCCCTGTGTGTCACATAACGCACGTTATACAAATGACAAAAAGTAGCCTGTTATGTTTCGTATATAATGTAAAGGCTTTTCCAAATGTCTAAATATTTCCATACATAAACAAGCCTACCAGGGAAATTTGCAATGCTACAATACCGTAAAATAAATGCAACTGCGGTTTACTCATGCATAATTTCACTCAGCAAACCCAAACTGATCGCAACTGATTATAAATTTATCATATCAACTTCAGTTTCGTAAGCTCCAACGGACTCACCAGTCGCAAAGGCTAGTTCCTGCGCAGCCTAATTTTCATACCCTTTACAAAACTGAGCAGTGCTCATTCAAGCATGAATTATGTTTAGACTTTTGGGTATTTTAAAGTTGAGTCCATAAGCTATCCATACACTTATACCCCAGAATTATATATTTCTTATTCGGCAGCCATTTCAAAAGTGTGTATGTATATATATATATATATATATATATATATATATATATATAAAGAGTTTGTTTGCAAAAACCGATAAGTCCATATTTGCCAAATGGAGATATATGCGATTAAAGGTCAAGAAAAATAAAGAGAATAATAAGAACATTTTTGCTTCTTTTGACCATAACTTCAAAAATATACCTGTATATGTAGTGACCAATGCATCATTTAAAAGGTATTATTTTGTACATTATGACAGAAATCGTACTTCAAAATCTTCAAAAATAGACTTATCGGTTTTTGCAAACAAACCCTTCATATATATATATATATATATATATATATATATATATTTGACACACAGAATAGTTTCGTCATGTGAAGCTCCTTGATTCGAAACATAACTCTCCTGTAGATTCACATTTATATGACTGTGTGTAACAAGGTTGAGAGAACAAACAAACAGCTACCGCCAGCTGTCATCACGACTTGCACTTCTTTATAAATGCCTTATTTACTCATTCTAAAGTTTGATTTTCTTCACTCGAAGAATCCTAGCCAAGGCCGGCATCAAACCTTCGAGAACCTCGCTTTACCCTTTATCCAGAGTGAGATCAGCTTTGGAAGATGCCCTAGAGAGTTCCGTCGGCCTATTCTGTTATGAAGATCAGAAGGTGATTAGTTGCATATAATCCAGTTCAGCATATTTTGTCGTTAAAGTTTGCAAAACCATTGCATTTTATAGATTTATTTTTCATGCGATGACGAGGTTTAATTCAAATATGGATTCATTTTACATGGTCTTCGAGGTGAGGTGATTATTCAGTGAATTGTTAGGACAAAACAAATTAACAACTTGCCATGCAACTTTCAAGATTGGCGGAGTCTATGAAAATTGAATATAAAAAATCAAATTACATTTCAGGCTAGATTAGGCGGAGGGATGATATTTGATTATTAGCCAAAATAATTTTTTCCGACATTGAATATATTGATATCTTGTTCTTGAAGTATCCTGTCAAGATATCTTAGGTGGGTAAAGAACGCTCTTGAATCAAGTAAAAAAAATATATCATAACGCATTCACAAATGGAAATTCCCCCTTGACTGTTTGTAAGTCACGGCTGTTAAGTTAAAGCTTTGTAAAAAAAAAAAAAAAAAAAAAAAAGTGTATATTCGGTAATAAATCGAAATTACTTGCTAGATAAGCCTAGCTGTGGCTATAATACCCAACAAGACTAGATCGGGGGTTGAATCTTCGTAAAGGTTAGGCTTTTAAATAAACATATAAAAAAGTATAGATCAGCTTTGGTTTCCAAAGCAAGGAGAGTCATTTAAGAGTTATGCTTTTGAGAGGTTTATCACCGTTGTTATTGTGGTTTTCGTTATTGAGTTCTTGGTTGCCAGGACATTTGGAATTATCACCAAGCTCTGTATACAGCTTTATTCCTGCACTTTGTGAAGTTATATCTGTAAAGGTCCTCATATTACTGTGGATGATCATAATCATAGATAACAACAGACAATAACAGATGCCAATGTTGCAAACACATATTATTGTAAATTTTTGTATAATGTTTTCTGGGCAGTCTTTGAATATCTTTCATCCAAATATTTGAGATAAGATTTCTACCGACAGTCCAATCAAAAGCAAACGGAGAAAGTGGGAGAAATGTTATTCCCTGTGGAAATCATCGAGTTATTTAACGTTCCAGTTTCTCTGTCGGTGTTTTTGTTTTGTTTTTTTCGTTGCAAAATGAATATTGTGCAGTATATTGACAAAATTACAACTACTTGCAGTACTTGATTAAAGTAAGTGTACTTTTTAAAAATTGATCTGCATGCAAAACTTTAAATAAAATAATTATATTTCTCTCTCCGTTTCTCTCTCTCTCTTTTAATCTCTCTGTCTATATATGTACGTGCATCACAAACTGAACAAAAAGTCGCACCCCCTGATTTTACATGAGGACTTAAAAAACGTTGAAATGGGTCAACTGAGTCAATCTTGAGTTTTTCATATCTGTAAGAACTATCCTTATTCTACATTATACTTTGGTTTGGGATCATAACATGAATGGGAAAGAGTGTTTTCAGCAGTTTTTCTACTACCCTTTATTTTTCTGGGGGGGGGGGGGACAGAATGATTAGGTGTTTCTTAGAGACCTCTTTTCATTTCCTAAAATCCTGTACACACTCTTCACTTTCAAGTCTAATGACTTTGAAACTTGGCGTTAATTATGGACAGAATGTGTTAATAGAACATGCTCAATTTCACCGTAACCTAATCTCTTCATTGTTGTTGCTTCAATGGATTACATCCTGTGTTTTGTCCCTTTCACTGCACAGCGAGCACGGCTTGATAAAGATTAAGCGTTTGAATAGACCCTGTACTTCAGAGCCTCTTTTCGCAGTTTCCATCTTTCCTGAGTGTGTGGGTTAGGGGAGTCTATTTGAATTGAGCTATGCATCACTTTAAAGCTTAGAGTCTGCTTTTTAAGAATCTGCCCTTAACTAGAAATCCATGTCCGACGACTTTTTGTTGGTTTTGTGATGCAGGGTCACATACATGTACGGTTATATAATACATAATACACTGCAATCATTATGTCTTATGAATTGACAGAATGACCGCAACTACTTGACTGAGGTGGAAATTTGTTTCAACAAGAATCTTGCGGTGATTAACTGCACGAATAATTTACCCGACTGTCAGTGCCATCCTTCCATGAAAGTCAAGATTCCTACCAAGGCACAAGGTGGCGAAATAAGAGCTGGAAGACTGACTTAGCTTTGGAGGATGTTGGTTATAGGCTCAATATCGAAAAAAAAATGGCACCTTTGTTTATATGAAATCGATGTATAATAGAAAAAGGAAATGATGCTTTGAAATCATGCAGAAAAAAACACAAAAAACGACCAAAAAAAAAGATGCAAGTTAATTGTACTGTTGAGTAGGAGAATATTCTGAAAGGGACAGTCCAGAAAATTCATTATTTTACACCATTTTACATTCTAAATAGCGTGTGTCTTGTATGGATTTGTGGAATTTATGAACGTCCATGAGCAGATCTCTGAAAAATCCAAAATATGATCATGATGACACACTGAAGAAGGATGATGTAATGTTTACAACTTCACTTGTGTAGAATTTATGAATGTTCAAGTTGCAATGTTATCATTCTCGTTCATTGTGATTTGTTATGAATTTTGAAGAAAAAAAAATCATGTGGGTAACTATAAATTCTTAGCTAACTTATATGTGTTCAGACGCAAAAAGTATCATCTAAAGGTCTCCTTTGAATGCATAGCCTTCATAGTCGTTTATCTTATTAAAGTTAAGATTGGTCAGAAAAATTAAGAGATATTCATATATTGCTAAATAGATCCGTGTCATTTGATTGATTGTTTGATATTTATCATCTGCCCCATTTTACTGTTAATAAGTGTTATGCCAACATTCATCTACTGTGCAATCTTGGATACATGCGAATTGCTCCATTTTTACGTACGCCGAGAGCCCGGCACACTATAAAATACGTACAGTACGTAAAACGCTTGTGTTTGCAGTGAACATGGGATCAAGATAATGGAATTGACGGACAGCGCGGCAGCGTATAACCCATTATCGACACTCTCTCAATTTTAGATCTCGTGTGAAAGATGAAATTATTGATTCATTTAACTCGGCTGCACCTCGTTGAATGGACCATTTTTTATCTTTCACTTCATGATTATTTTGTCCATTAATAAATATTCCTTATTCATACAATAACACCGTTTGGTGGTGCCAAATAAAGACAATCGGTATAAATCATACTTGATTGTTGTGTCATTATAAAATGGATCATTTCAACTTTCACTTCATGATTATTACAAGTGTATGTTTATTGATAGATATGTGTTATTTTGTATAATAATATATTGTTTGGTGGTGCCCAATAAAGACGATGCGTATAAATCATACTTGATTGTTGTATTATTGTAGTGTTATTTTGTGTGTCACGAAATTACACTGTTATTAAGTATATGGGTATCGGTTTATATTGCAAGCAGGTTTGGTCTGTTCATATAGGTTGAATTGTCCTATTGAAAGAGAGAACAAGCTCAATCTGCACAAGGAAAGAATGAGATTTTTTAAAGTGAACATTCAAAGAAAATCAGTATTTGGCATATATTTATGTGCTGCGTTTATAATAATATAGAACTCATTCCTCTTGAGCCAACTTCAAAACCTTAAGGGGGATGGCGAGTAACTGATCAGTGGGAATCAGTGGGAATGCTGGGGGATGATTGTTTTAATTCTTGTGGGATTCATTGAAGAGTACATTATGTCCATTGTTTCGTGAAAATCATTTGCTTCAGAATGGTCTCATATTCAAGTAATAATTATGCAGTTTAATGGTTCCAGGCTAGCATGCCTGTACAGTGACGGGGCATTAAAGGGTGTGTACGGTTCTGGTCGAGGTGAGGATTTAGCTTCTAATGTTTGGCGAGATATTCAGAAACCACTCTATGAGATGTCAAAGAGCATGCAATTCTAAGGGGTATCAAAAGTTTATTTGATGAAAATCGGTTTTGAAGTGGCCGAGATATCCAAAAACAAGGTGAAACAAAGAGATTTCAATAAAGTTGTGGCGTGTAGTCTTTTATTATTATCACTATTTTGGATATCTTAGCCATTTGAAAACCAATTTTCATAAAATAAACGTTGAATCCTTCTTAAAATTACATGCTCTTTCATATTTCATAAGAGGTATCTCATTACCTCACTTAGGAATGTAAAAGACATGAATCCCCATCTCAACCAGTACTGTACAGCCCCTTTAAACTGCACATTACTTGAATATGAGACCGTTTGGAAGCAAATAATTTTCACACAACAATAGACATATAATGTACTCTTCAAAGATCCCACAAGAGTTGGAACAATCATCCCCCAGCATTCTCAGTGATTCTCACTGATCAATTACTAGCCATCCCCTTTAATGACTTCTTTCCAGATTTCCAGGAAACCACATGTGTTTATCCACAGCAAGGCATATTTAGCAACAGTTCTCATTTACTTTCGAGCATAGGCCTATCATGTACTTCAGGTTATTACAAATATTATACGAAAATAATGATTATATAAGGTGAAAGGGCACACAAACACACAAACACACACGAAAAAAAAAAGGAAGAGGTCATTTAAAAGGCAATTTGATAAAGATCTTTAAAGATTAAAGATCTTTGAAAAGACACAGGCACTCTACGTTTGCTACCCAACGAGCTTATAAAACTTTTAAATGATGTTTTTATGTAATCAGGTCATTCCTATTGGGTGAACAACATGAATGCTTGACACTAAAATGTTAAGGACAGGAGTTGTGCGCCAAATACAATTTTCAAGCCGTAAATAGTGTTATCTTGGCATGAAATAGCTCTACTTTGGTAAAAATTTGTTTCAATAGACACAATCATGTAAGATATGAATAGACACACGGTATGGAAGAGGTCTCCTTGGCTGCCAGAAATGAAAACAATAAAGCAAAATATATACTTCTTGTCAATGCCTGCGTTATAGTTGGCAAAATTTGAACTGCTCGTGGCATGGCCGCCGTTACAGTGATAGGGACCAGTCTATGGGAACAGGGACGTCGATTCATTTCGAGGATAGGAGGGGGGGGGGGGGCATTTCGTGTGGCAGTTTATTGTGTTAAAAAAAAAAAAAATTGGCTGGCAGGCAAAAACAACAACAACAAAACAAACAAACAAAACAAAACAAAACAACAAAAACGGGCTATTTTCTTTTTCTGGCGCCACTTCCGGGGTTAATCGGTTGACAAGAAAAAAAAAAAAACAAAAACAGAATGACTGACAAACTTCCCTTCATGTCACTCCGGGTACCTTTTATAACATCGGCTGCTGACATGCAAAGATAAACAATAAAGCGCCAGTCCCTATTTATATTATATTGAAGTTAATTTCTTTACGAAATGATCCCTTCATGGAGGGTTTATCTTTGCAAAAAAAAACAAAAACAAAAACAAAACAGCAACAACTATATATATATATATATATATATATATATACATATATATATATATATATATATACATATATATATATATATATATATATATGTGTATATACTTATATATATATATATATATATATATATATATATATATACATATATATGTGTGTGTGTGTGTGTGTGTGTGTGACCCTGCGCCACAAAACAAATAAAAAGTCGCCAGACATGAATTTTTAGTTAAGACCATATTCTGAATGAGCAGACTTTAAGCTTTAAAATGATGTATAACTCAAATTAAATGGACTCTCCTAACCTTAACCTATCTATATATTGGAAAGAAAGCACAAACTCAGGAAAAGTGTGAACTGAGAAAAGAGGCTCTGAAGTACAGTGTCTATTCAAGCGCTTAATCTTTACCAAACCGTGCTGGCTGTGCGATGAATGGGACAAAAAACAGGAAGTAAACCACCCGAGTAACAACAATGAAGGGATTATCAGATTAAATTGAAATTGAGCGTATCTCATTAACACTTTTTGTCCATAATTAATGCTAGTTTTCAAAGCAGTAGCACTATGCTTTCGAAAGTTATTAGAGTTGAAAGTGAAGAGTGTGGACAAGGTTTTTCAGAAATGAAAAAGGGATTCTAAAGACACACCTAACCTCACTATTCTACCAAAAATGTTCGAGATAAACTGCTAGAAAACACACTTTCCCGCCCGTTTAATGACGCCAAATTTTAGCATTATGTAAAAGAAGACTTGCTCTTTCAAGATCGGCTAGGTTGACCCATTTCACTTATTTTCAGTCCTTACGCAAAATCAGTGTGTGCGACTTTTTGTTGGTTTTGTGATGCACGGTCATATATGTATATATATATATATATATTAGTTTTGTGTTGTTATTGTTGTTTTTTCTTGCAAAGATAAACCCTCGATGAAGGGATCATTTCGTAACGAAATCAACTTTTCGTCGACGAAAAGATTCTTCGTGGGAACCCATGTAATCTTTAGTCTGTCGCCTTGTGACCACACCTTTAGGGACCAAAGACTATAGATGGTCGAGCAGTTATGTGGGCTTCGTTTTTTAGGATGACCGCTCTTTTTCTCTCCCCCTCCCCCCCCCCTCTCTCTCTCTCCCTCTCTCTTTCTCTCTCTTTTCTTCTTCTTCGTCTTCTTTTTTTTCCCTCTTCTTCTTCTTTTTCTCCCTCTGTCCCTCTGCTAGTAGGAGTGTAAAGAAGTCTAGACATGTATATAGTATTGAGACCATTAAGATTTATATACCCAGCGATTATGGCGAGATATAGGCAGTCCTTATGATAGCAAGTAACATAAACACACACACACACAAACACACACACGCACACACCATATATATATGAAGAGTTTGTTTGCAAAAACCGAGAAGTCCATTTTTGAAGATTTTGAAGTACGGTCTCTGTCATAAAGTACAAAATAATACCTTTTAAATGATATATTGGTCACTACATATAAAGGTACATTTTTGAAGTTATGGTCAAAAGAAGAAAAATTTTTCTTATTATTCTCTTTATTTTTCTTGACCTTTAATCGCAAATATCTCCATTTGACACGTATGGACTTATCGGTTTTTGCAAACAAACTCTTCATATATATATATGTATATATATATATATATATACATATATATACATATATGTGTGACAGAATATTTTGCATTTATAACTTAATTTCCGATTGCTCACATTGGTACGCCGTTGTGACATTCTTTGATCCATCGTGGTCAAACTGTTTTCTGATTCTTGCAGAACCTATTCAACCGTTAGGCGTATCTATTATAACGCTAAGCTTAAGCATGGTTAATTATTATTACTGCTTCTTGAAACGACATTAAGCATCACAGTGACCTTCTTGTAATATTTTCTCTCTCTATTTATTGTAAAAACATACACATAGACAATAATCATTCTCTGTTTTATGCTATATACAGTATTTTGACATCTATCGGTAGTGTAGCATGAACGAAAACATATTTCAATAATAGTATAACGTGGCGCCTTCCACTGGTATCTTAGTCCACACAGTCAATAATAGAAACATAAAATGGAGTAACCATGTGAAGGGTTTGTTTGCAAAAACCGATAAGTCCATTTTGTAAGATTTTGAAGTACGATTTCTGTCATAATGTACAAAATAATACCTTTTAAATGATACATTGGTCACTACATATAAAGGTATATTTTTGAAGTTAGGGTCAAAAGAAGCAAAAATTTTCTTATTATTCTCTTTATATTTCTTGACCTTTAATCGCAAATATCTCCATTTGGCAAATATGGACTTATCGGTTTTTGCAAAGAAACTCTTCATGTACTGTACTATATACTATAGTACTAGGCACTCATTTCTTCTTTACGTCCTCCTCATGTTCCTCGTTCACTGATCGTTTGCCAGAAACCAAACCTCATTTCGTCTATTCATGAAAGTGTAAGGACCGTCATAACCGGCTGTGTAGTAGAAGGACGATTCGTATGCCTTATTCGCGCTGGTCAACTCCCTGGCCAAGCGGCGGGCATTGGAAGCATAGGTCGCCCCGGACGCAAAACCGCTGAAATGCCTGCGAAAGAAAATATTTACAGAATGTTTATTGCCAGCTTTGAAAGAATTGCCTTTTTTTTTTCTAGTTTGAACGACATTTTATTTTATTTTTTTTTTTTTTTAAGCCCGGTGTGAAACAACATCTGAACTCTACAAGCGTGACAATGGTCATGTTTTTATACATAATGCCTATGGTAATTCGGGGAAATCAATTCATTGATATGTAATGGAATCAATTTGGTAAAAGTTTTGCCTTCTGCATATTAACTCAATCCACCAGTTTATAATCAAGTTTTACATAAAGATGATTATATCGACGTGCGTTATGATGTGGTTTGATTAGAATTTGATCTAACGAGAAGATCAGTGTCTTACTAAATCCCTATCGATGTATTTGTGTTATATGCATGTAGTTTTATATCTTTATATTTTCCTAAAGTATCTAGTTAAGTATTTTACATGTATATGTTTATATCTTAATAATTCACATTTATGTATGTATAAAATGAGTAAGATACTCGTATTGCCACTTACTTCACATACACCCTCTGAGCGGGCATCTCAGTGAAGACAACGTCAGGATTGTTTGGCAGGGGCGAGTTGTCGCTGTGCGAGGGCGGAATGTAGAAGGACATGGTGTAGCTGGCTCTTTGGAAGAGGCCGGTGCCCGAGCTACGAAGCCGCATTATGACCGGAGCTGTCATGGCAATGGTTTCGTCTACAGTACAAGGAAGTGATGTAAAGGTCATTTACCTGATGATCCTTGTTACTTTGATTCCAAATACATAATTATTATCCTCATACAAGGCCCCACACTTTACATTACATACCTTTACGTTTTGTTATTTAAAGACAAGGTAGTCTGCGTTTTAATCATCGCATTTTCCCTGCGGTTCCGTTTAAGATGTTTTTATCTTTTCATTTATTTATTCATTTATTCATTACCTCGTTCATTCCAGCAGAAACTCATGAACATTTTACAGAAATTGAATACATACATTACACCAGAATGCATGATATAAGATAAGTTTACAGAAAATTATGTAAATGGACGGAAATGCTGGAAGTGTATATGGAGAAATGCGAAAAGCAATTGCTTGTATAAGGGTGCATTCCCCCATAAGTAATAAAACAAATCGTTTGATTAATATACTGTTATACATAAGAAGCGGAATTACAAAAAAACTAAGATATGAAAACCTAAATCATCCGAAACAAACACCCTGGACAAATCCCTACACTAAGTCCCTGTCGTGCAGTAAAGAGAAGGACGAATTGTAATCTGAAACGCAGAAGAGTTACAGCTTAAAGGGGCATAGTCCCGGTAGTGTAGAGGGCGCTGTTGATGATACTGCCGATCACCGTTAATAAACTGTGTCATGTCTCTTATCACTAAACGGATGCTGCACTGAGATACAGACAGAAGTATATCATGTCAAGAGAAATTCATATATCCATTTGATAGAGTACTCTCTACTTGTCTTGGGAAGAAAAAACAAAAAATAGAAACTCTTTGGTTGTTACATCTATACACAGTTACTGTACAAAAGCCAAATATAACGAAAGTCAAATCAAACGAAACAACACTGATATGGCCATAGAATGAGAGTTAGGTGTTCTTCGTGACCTGCATCAAAGAACCATGTAGGTGCCAGATGTAGATCGATATGTACTTACTTCTCTTGTTATCGCCTTGGATGTATTCGAAGAGCCTCCTAAAGCAAGTGTAGGACGCACTCCCGTAGAACCGGCTTCGTACTGTCGTGGACACCCACAGGGATGGAGCGTAATCTCGGACTTCGTATTCCTACGCAAAGTTGGATTGAGAGGAGGATAATAGTGGTTGTTAATTACCTGAATTACCTGAGTTACCTTTATGACGCCAAGTGAGTCAAAGAGTTGTAAAGAGCCATTAAACAAATTATATCCTGAGCCTAAAACGAGGATTCTATTTTTCTTTTTAATCGCTGGACTTGAAGTTAAATTTTGTCATATCATATGAGTTCGAATAGCTTTAAAAGTATACCTCATCTTAAACTGGATTCAATGCACTCCAGTACAAACGTAGATTCATGAAAATTCATGAAAATACTCATGCATTAAGTAAATAGCATTTTACAAATTGCCACACACCGAATCTTATTAATTCCATCAATTTTAAGATTACTGTTGTGTGACAATATCATAACGATAATGTTACAAACAACAAACGCACACAAACACACACAAGTATCCTACGTAATCAAGTGCATCAATGATGACATTTGTGTGTATTTTTTAATCATGTACATATTCCGCCACCCATTTTCATCTAACGCATCGTTGTTCTGTATTTTAAGTACGCTGAATTGAAAATTAAGAATATATGAGTGTCCCCGTTTTCATGTCTCCGTTTCTTTCCTTTCCCCTTGTCCTTTCCCTTGAATTTCACTCGTTTTCTTGTTCTTCCTATCCATCTCTCCTTCTCTTCCTTCTTTTAAAAGATTGTTTGTCTAAATAGATTTTTTTTTTCTCGAATTTCCAGACATGCATATCATACTCACATCGGTGGAGGAGGCGACGGTGAATTGTGGGCAATCAAGCCCCTTGCAGAAGGCTGGTCCGTCAGTCTGGGCGGAGACAGGGCAGAGGAAGAGGAGGACTGCAGCGGACGCCGCAATAACTGCCAAGGTGGAGTGTTGCATGCTGATAGGGAGGTGACAAGCTTTGGGGTCACAGAGATGATAATAAAGAAACGTTGTGTTATTCAAAAGACACAGACATTTGGATGGGATGGCAGCAAAGTTACTCCCCCCTTACATTTTTGTACTTTTTTAAAAAGAAAAGGCTAGAAAAACATTGCATGATGTAAAGACAGCGTATGTAGCAAAATGTCTTGCGAAAAAAGACCAGCCTGACAGACTTTGCAGCAAAACATGCACAGGAGGAACATTTCGTGAATTGTTCGAAAAAAGATTTGAAATTACCCCTAATTTAAAGAGTATTTCGGGGAAAATACTAAGAGACCCCCTAATTCAAAATGAGTTCTTTTTCGGTATTTTTTTTTTCGAAATAAGACCCTAAAATTTACCCATTTTCCCAAATCGGAAACGCGCATGCGGTAAAGATGCGCACATGACGAGGGCGGGGGTAGCAGTGGGATATTATCTAATTGGAACGTTTTTCAGAGCATGCAAAATGTTCTCAGGATAAAAATTACACAATTCAAAGTTAAAAAAAAAAAGTTGATTTTTGTTTTATATGGTTTATTTTCAGATGATGTGATTTTACTGGTACAGACGTGGGCTACTTGTAAATACTCGCATGCTATAGAAAAGAAAATACATTGTCAGTGAGGGATACACGCCAACTTAAATGCAATAATACATGCATTTATTTTCTTATTTCATTTACTTTGTAACTTCTCAAAACTTTTGTCACAAACTCTGACAGAATCGAATGAAAATATTGATATGAAGTAAAAGAATTGACAAAAACAAAATCAAGAACCGTGTATGTATAGTATGACGATAGGCCATACTATTTTTTCCCCTTCACCATTCACGGTATGATTTTTCTTTGCAGTACTTAATTGCCTTGAGGTGGATGATTCAAGAAACGTGACTGAAAAGTTGCGAAACTAAAAGCAAAAAAACAAAACAAAAAACAAAAAACAAACCAACAAAACAAAAAAACATACATTTATATCAGTTGATGTACACTAACTACTTACTTGGGAGCGAAAAGATTCAGAGAGATGGAAGTCCCTTTGTGCTTCAAAACGGTAGAGCTTTTACTGGAATAGTCGCGAAACCCTTGCCGAATTCTTCTGAAACTCTGCGTACTTTGAGAACTGCTCGATATAAGCCTGCATTTATATGGATCGTTACTATCCCGGTCTTACGCAACTCACTCGACATAACATAAGAAAAAGCCAGCAACAATACCAACAACAACACTGAAAACGAAAAAGCACTCATGACAAGACCACAAGAACAATGGAACACGAAAGAAAAGAAGAAAGAACACGCACACACACACATGCACGCACACACACAAAAAAGTTAGTCCGCTTTTGCTTTGAACAACGCGGAATGTTTAAACTCGACCACAGGTCAGGAATCTTTTAGCGTTGTTGCCTCCTAAAAAACTCTGACATCAGATGAAAAAAATACTCCTAGAACTGTCAATGCTTGTTGCTACGCAGCGGCCCCATCACAATAGTATTGTTATATTTGTTATTCAGTTCAAAGGTCTCCCACTGTTTAGGGTTCTTCTCAGAATGTTTACCAAAGGATCGCCTTGCAAGCTGTTTAATTATGCAAAGCCCTCCTTCAAGAGGTCTTCGGTAACGCGCACGTGGTGTTGCACGCCGGAGGACTAACAATGGAACCTTTTGGGGCTTCGTCACAGAGACTCTTCGATCCACGTGTGCGCGCACACTCGCCAAAACAAGTCAAATACAGAATCTTATATAACCTATTCAGTGAGTGGATAGATATCGGGATAGCTGAGAAATGAGCCCCTCTTGTGCTTTTCATGCCGATTGGCACCGAAAACCCCATAGCATTGTACATCCTGTCCGAAATCGCCGACACGGAAAGGCTTAACGCGTCATAATAATTATGGTGGTGCCCCTCAAAACCTCGTGCCATCATATTTGGGCACTTGTTGGTGAATAACGCTCTGTCCTGCTTTCATCAATGACACCGACATATACTCCTTCCATAGGATTATATTTTATTTCATAAGTTGATTGATTAATTCATTTATCATTATTTATGGGGGTTGGTCATTATCGGTACCTCTCCTCTATAGGAAAATGCGTTTTCTCATTAATTAAAGGACAAGTCCGCCTTCATATACACAAGGATTGAGAGAATACAGCAATATTAGTAAAACACATCAGTGAAAGTTTGAGGAAATTTGGACAATCCGTTCAAAAGTTATGAAATTTTCAAGTATCTCCTCCGTCACTGCAACTGGATGAGAAGACTACTACAGTGTATGATGTCACATGCGTACAACGATATAAGGAAAATAAAAAGAGAATTTCACAAAACTTTACTTTTTGAATAAGGTGGACATTTCTTCGACTTGTTACTGACGTATGTTAAGGGTAATTATTATTCCCTCTGTCTTCTGAAAGAGAGAAGTCGAGTGTTCTTTTGCTGTGCGAGAAAAATGGAAATACAGCTGTATTTTGAATTTTCTTTATTCTTTCTTTATATCGTTGTACACATGTGACATCACAAGCTATAGTAGTGTTTTCATCCAGCCGTGACTGAGCAGAAACTTCAAAAATTCATAACTTTTGAACGGATTGTCCGATTTTCCTCAAACTCTCATTGATGTGTTCTACTAATATTGCTGCATTCACTCAACCCACATGTCTATGAAGGTGAACTTGTCCTTTAAAGTAATTATCAAAGAATGTTCGCATTTAATCTGCTAAATTGAAGAAACGAAAAGAAACTTTCAGACCTTTTCCATGACCCAACAGCATGTTCAGTCACCGCCACTCTCTCTCTCTCTCTCTCCTTCTCTCTCTCTCTCTCTCTCGTCATACGATCTATCATGCATTGAAATCGAATTTGCCTACATTATCTTTTTTTTTATTTGTATGTGCAAATTTGAAGATAGAAAAAAATGCAGCCCTTGTATTCATGATGTTTAAATGGCAGTTTATCAAATCGGTCCGGACGGAAGAGATAAACACTAAGAACAAGACTCATAACCATGATAACCTCATGCGCTCACATACACAATAATGCTCAGTAAATAACACTTCAGCCTGCGATTCTTGTTATATTACTTTCACTAGCAATTGAGGTTTGTTCGTGTTTTGTTTATTGGTCTGTTATTTTTTCGTCCTTTCCTCTTCGTGAAAGGTTGTGCAATATTTCTAACAATGGTCTGGTGTTTGACAATCAAATTCACATTGATTTAAAAAGAAACATGTTTGACAAATTAATGCCACCTACTTTTTTCCTTTTTGTTTTCATTTCGTCGACAAGAACGCACAACATCTAAACAGTCCAGTTTTTATTGGTGACCTACGAAACACTGAGATGTTGACAGCTACATTCAGTTCTCTATGTGTGATTTTATTCTTTATTTTTACGTTGATTCCTTATCCAAAACATTTTATGATAGTTTAGAAAGTCACAATCCACACACAGGGATTTTTCCATGATGAATACATTCTGCTAGCTATATGAAACAAAAGAAAACGAATAAATGAATAAATCACTCAACCAATGCATGAATATTACAGCTCAAATACGTATGCCCAATCTTAATAAAAGTATTTAATAAGTAGCATGCCAGAAATGAGATATTCCAAGCCAAACTCCATTTTGGTTGTGTTTTGTTTAAAAAATAATAACGTTCAGATAAATTTTTAGCAACCATAATCCTACTCGTAAGCTCTTAAGTGAGAGTGTTAAAGCACTTCACTCAACATTATGGCAGTAATCATCAACACTAAGCTCAATTTTCACTGGTATTGCTCCATCACTCCATACCGCTATTTCAAAGAATGAATTTCAGTAAATGCCATGATTTAAATTTGCAGAACGAATTTCTCAAAGTTGAAATTTACGTTAAGGTTTACACTAAATTTAAGAAAAGAGGAAACAAGAATACCTTCTCTCAGACAATTGGAACAGATGTTAGGTCTTGAAACCACCTGACACAGTGTTTAAAGCCGTTTATACCCCTTCATTGCGAAAACTTCCCTGGATATAGGCACTCCTGCATTTGTTTGAATATTTTTTCATTATTTATTGTGTTACCATACATCGAGACTCGTTTGTATATTATACAGAAGTCTATCCCGATAATAATGTTGGCCATTTACCAGAACTGACAAACCATCAAATACCATTAAACTGCAATATTAATGTGTTTGTTTCTCTGTTTGTTTATTTGTTGTTGTTGTTGTTTTTTCAACTTCTAAAATAAGGACGCATCTAAATGAATTCGTTTTGTACCATTATCTCACTTTACTATCATAATTATTCTTATATTCTGGCAACGTTGTGTAAGTGTGATTTTCCTCCAAGACTTGGTAAAGGAATCATAGAATTTACTTAATTCTCCTCCGAGACTAGGAATGATTATGAAATGCGTAAATTCTATATGCTGAGCAAATCATTTAATCTGTCATTTTTTTTTTTTTGTGGTCATATCTGTTTAATAAACACTGTCCCTATTATGACTAACTAATTTTGCACATGAGGAACACTCCAAAACTATGCTTTTAAACATCAACTACTTGTTATGATGATGTATGATTATCGTGCATACTGTACACTGTTAAGGACTTAGTCCAGTGGCATAGTGATAATTAATGAATATCATCGCTCCATATCTTAGCATCTGCTGTATGGACATCCAAATGGCTCACATTGTTTCATAACTACTTCTCTACTTGTCTGTTACAACGACAAACATGCTCACTCTTTTCAACTAGCTAATAACAAAGTAAGCATGCATACAAACAACCAGACGTACTCATGCACAATGTAGGCGGCTTTTGGTTGCCACTGGCAACTGTGCCTTTCAGTCCTATCTTCCATATTTTGATGATTTTCACAAATTTTAAGATCACGAAGGGTCAATACACTGCATGAGACTGTTTTACCTGAGAACAGCTCTAGTATGACATGTAAGAACTTAAAACTCGGGTTAGTATCATTTTGCAATTGAGTATATGAATATAAGAACGACCCAAGTCCAATTTTCGGCTAAATTCAGTTTGACATGGGAAATTGTAGCTTATGCATGGACTCATCTTGTGTGTAAATGATAAATCCTAATTACCCCCGGAAGTGCCTGAAATGAATGAGTTAAATCTTATATTAATGTAAGAATAAAGGACTTGGGTCATTCTTACATTCATATAATAGCGCCCTCTCTCATCCTTCTCACATCTCTATAGCAGAATATCATGTATATGAATCAAAGAACGACCCAAGTCCACCACACAAAATGGCCTCTCCACAATTAATGTAAATGTTAATTGTCATAATAATATACACTCTTAAAAACCCCGGGTCAGAATTCTAACCATTTTTCCCAGTCAAAAATATCTCACCCTTTCCGGGTCAATGTGACCCGGAAAGGAGTCGACTGGACACAAGCTCTGGAGCTCCAGCACTTGAATAAATGCTTGTGACCCCGTTCGTGGTCAACGCTTTGCAGACGTTCAGGAGATGCAATTTGATTGGAGGAATCTTAGTAAAGCGCGAGCCTGATTGGTCCTTTCGTTCATTGGCCTAAATCCCATCAACATTCATCATGGCGACGCTGCACGATAATGCCGTGTGTCAGGAGGCTGCTTGAAACCTGGGGTTTGGAGAGATTTGCCTCAAATTTCGAAGGTACGTAGCTATGATCTGACAATTTGATACTCTATATTCATGTTCTGATTTGACTAATCATGGAACTAGATTGAGCTTTGGTTTTCTGCGGTAAACTTAACATGTTATTCATCATGCGAAGATCAATGCGATTGGGGCAAACAGTGTAGACTATGTGTACAATGCAGTCTGTACACCCGGGATGGATCACCAGCGGCAGTGCACTGGATCAAATCGGGACGAACCGAAAAGTCATGGGTCTTATGGTTATTATCTTTTTGGGATTGGGCTGCCACTCTCACATATTTCACAAAATTCTCACGCTCATAAGAAGATGAAAATAACAGAGATATGCCCCCAAATATGCCTGATGGCTCGACTTCGATTCTAATCTCTCAAGAAAGACACTATCTTATAGAACCTACCCTGCGCCTGGCTGTTGTGTTGTTGCCCAATCCACTGTGTAAACAGCAGTGTACGCACTGTAATGCAGCAGCTACTACTCTACTGTATACTACTAGTTACGTCTCATTTCACGAGCGCCGACTAAACTACGCGCGTGTACGGCAGGAGATCTTCAGCCTGGATAAGTATCGAAAGCATGGTAGATTCTAGGTAGGACCTAGCGTCCTTCGTAGGCCTAGGCCTATTCAAAAGTTGTATTTTCTTACCGTAAATAGTAGGCCAAGAGGGCCTAAAGTGTTAGAGGATAAGGCTAGATCTATTTCTGTTAATTATCGCCTTGGCTTGGGCTTTAATTGGCCTAGGAATACAGTAGGATCTTAGTTAGTACCAAGTAGCCTATAGGCCTAAGTTAACTGTTAGACAATATAACATAATTTAACATAGAATCTATTAGTATTAGCTAGGTCCTACCGGTCGGGTAGCTATAAAGACCTAGTCTCTAGCTATATAGAGCTCTAACTTTAAAATTAGATCTATCTGGTTGGCTTCAGACTATAAGAACAAAGTAGGCCCTACAGTTTTAAATATAAGTCTTTTTTTAAAGCTATAAAAAAGCCGTAAATTTAGAGGTATTGGTAGGAGGGATAGCTAAGGATGAGGATGCAGGCACCCCTAATGTCAGTAGAAACTCTCGTGCAGAGACTTATTGGCTATAGTTTGCTCGATCAAATTTGTTTCGTCAGTAAGGTGCAAATTAATTCCCCCAGCTTAGTCCACTCAACAGTAGAGCCTATCTAACGTGGTTGCTGTCTGTCAAGCGTACGGTAGGCCTATCTATCCATGACTGGCTGCCAGTAGGCCTATCTCTACAAGTCTGTGGTCTAATATAGTACTATACACACTAAAAAATAGGAGAGCAAATATGTACCCCTAGAGGTACAGATGCTTGTCCCTATACAAGGAACCCTAGCGGCACTTATATGTACCCCATACAGGGGTACATATAAGTACCCCTACCTGGGGTACAGATATGTACCCTATGGAGTACTTATTTGTACGTTTAAGGGTACTCATTTGTATCATCATAGGTACTTATATGTTCCCTTAGGTGGTACTTATATGTTCCTCTGTATGGGGTACATATAAGTACCCCTGTATGGGGTACAGATGAGTACTTCTAGGGTTCCTTGTATAGGGACAAGCATATGTACCACTAGGGGTACATATTTGTACTCCTATTTTTGGTATGTGACTGCCTAAGTAAACAATATGACACACACACAAACACGCACACAAACACATGCCTGCAATCTATGAGAGTAAGTTCACAGCATACAACTGTATGTATCAGACATGCTAAGGTGTTTTTCCTTGATATACAATGTACAAATTATATGCTTTATTTACTGGAAACTTATAACAAAGCAAAAGCATCCACGTGTTGAAATTGCACTACAAACACAGAGGGCTATACATACGAATAAGGTTGTTGCATTTAAAAATATACATGTACACGATGTAGTAGTGCATTGTACCAAATAAGTTGCCATTTTTGTGAATTTGTGAATCATTTTTGGTTGGCAAATTTACCAAGCAAAATTCTCACCAAGCGCTACTGGGGTACAATATTTAGTGCATTTAAGATGGTCTCAGTGTCAATTCACGAAAATAAGATCTTATGACAATTCCTGTGACCTTCTCATTCACAAAAATATTTATAAAAGCAAAGACGAACAGCTTATGCAGTACAGGTAGTTGAGACTGCTTATCTTTGGCACAATGTACAACAGTGTAGGTACCTACAGGAATACATAACAATTGCACAACAAAGAAATATGTCATAATATACACTCAAATATTGAGATTACACAGCCATGAAATCCATACATGCTCAAAATTCACATTTCCATAATTTCTCATGAATCATAAGTTGGCTTGAAGAACATCTTTCACTTGTCCAAACATTGAACATCCTACACAATCATATCAAATGAAATATCACTTGATTTAATTTGTTTGTAAATCACTTCAGTTAAAATTACAGAAACAGCTGTTCATAATCTTTAAATCAAAGGTAAAATCTTTGACAGAAAAACACTGTGGCACTTATAGGTAAATATGGAACGAAATTTGGCATCAAAAGGGCAAAATGAAACAAGTATATCAGAATTGCTCTGAATTAAGAAGGGTTTTGTTTTTGAAATGGCCTTTTTAAACCTTTACCTTTGAATTTCAAGAGAAATGGAATACATGTAAAACTAGAAATATTGCTATGGTAAGTGGTATACATCCACCATAATGCACGCTTCTCCCAATAGGTCTATGTTATGTCTTGATGTGTGACGACAGTTTCACATAAGTGGCAAAATAGTAAAATGAAAAATGTTACAAGTGTCACAAATGTGTTGAGTGTTTACTTTCCTTGAACTAATGTTAATTGGATAATAGCTAAGAGAGAGTCTTATAGTCTAAGAAAGCAGGTATTTGGGGATCGAGGAAAGTTCTTTGCTTTCATAATGCACATGAACAGATTTTATGTCCCGTGTGTATATCCACTTCTTCGCAGTAATAGATACTTACTGTCAATACACTGTTAATGTCTGTCTACCTGTGCTTATCAAAATTCCTCTTACTCTGTCACGAAGAAAACTACATTCAACTTGACGCATTATAAGACAATGTACAGTGAGTTTTGATTAAACCAAAGTGATACCCCTTGCTCTTCACACAAGAAACACATTTGTATCTCAGAAAAAAAGTAAACAGATTATGCACATTAAGAAATGGGTAGGCCACAGATATGAATTGGATGGCGGTAGTAGACATACTGCATGTACACGTATTATTATCGCACTGTTTGTCACCATCAATTATATTTTAAAGTACAATATTTCTTCCTATAGAACACAATTTTATATACTTGCGCATTTAGTGAAAGAGATTTGTATCTTCATTATGTAACAGCACACTGGTCATATCATAATGTAGTATCAAATCCATGTAGTGAGTGCTTGTTTTGCACGCTGCGTAAATACAGCTTTATATCCGACTGGAGAGAAGTCATGACCCCCCCCCCCCCCCCCCAAAAAAAAAAAAAAAAAAAAAATGAAGATGTGTGAACCCGCTGAAAAGTCATGAGTATACTGAGGCAAATGTCTATGGGAAATGTGTGTTGTAGCAAAATCAAACCGTCCTCAATGGGTTAACATGGTCTTCTCTATCAGTTCACCACTGAACAGTAACTTTTGGATGAGGATCACATTTCTATAAGTAAGTTTTGACCATCAGGCTAAATCTAATGGCAATCTCCTTACAGTTCTCCCATCTGTTGAGGTAATCTCACTTTGCACAACACTGCCCACTGGCACTGGTAAAACAGTCCAGGACCAGTGAAAATCACCGTTGGACCAGTATCAAACTGTTCAGGAATGGACCATTAAAGATGGACATACTGGGTACCTACTGGTCAAACAGATGGGTATGGCCAGTAAAAAGAAAAAAAAAAAAGATGGGTTAGTGTGCAGCCATGTCATGCAAACCATTCAATTGTCTGCTCATGTCTCGTACACCGCAGGTACTACTGTATGTATATCAATCTGTTCGAACATACTACAACACACTGCTCAAATGTAGTGAATGCTCTCAAGGAAATAAATAACTTAACTGAATATCGCTAGATCTACGCAAGGTCAACTTAAGCAAGGTTGATTGCACTTCATATTCATTCTAAATAAGAAAATATAGATTTAGAAACGGCAGTGGCAATGACAGGAATCTTCATGAAAGTAAAGCTCATGCTCATGTATTTTTTCAGATTACTGGGAAACACGTAAGATCCTATTGTACATAGAATCTATGTTGAAGTTTGTGTTTTGCGTTTGTGTGAGCTTGGAGATTTAACTTCAATATAAGTAAAGAGAGGGCAGGTATATGATTCAAAGTGACCAAATCCTCATCCTGTTACTCGCAATGTAAAAACCTCAAGAGTGATTTAGTTTTCCACTACCATCTGAACCTTTAGAAATTCTTGACTCTCCTTTGGCTGTAAAAATATACACTGCAGTCAACCTATATTTGTATGGTCAGCACTTGGGATTAGTATCATTTTGGTGAACTGCTTCAGTTGCCAATATTCCTGTATCAAGTTAGTAGGCTCCGCCTGCAAAGAATATGTACACTACAAACACATTTTATAACAGATTTTTCAATTGATACTGCATCTGGTGCATGTGTACATAGAGTACCTCAAACGGGGAAGGCAACCTTTACTATGATTTGCAATGAATTCAAGCAACATGAAAAGATTTCCTTGCTCATAACTATGATGGAAATCACACTTTAAACTCAGTGTTAAGAGGCCAGAGACATACAATCATTGTAAGCAGCAAAACAAGAATTGTATTTAAGGATATTCTTTTAAATTCAAGTTTACATACTTGAGACATTAAAGCTCCAAATGAGAATTTGTTGCCTAAATTCAGCGGAGGTAAAAGGTTTCTGTCCTATCAATGGGCCAGAAGAAGTAAAACCACCATGAATTTATTGGGATATAACGTTAATCAACTTTCCTATCTTAAAGAACGAATTGCTGGAAATATTCAAAGCAATTTCCAGAATTGACCTGAATCTACTGGGATATTTAAGTTGATCAATCTCTGTACCTGGAATGGTAATTACTTGTAATATATCCTAATCTTGTGAGACAGGGTTGGATGAAATATTGGTGCGCTCTTCGTGTTGGGATATTCCAGCCCAAATGTGCACTACACAGCCAAAGTTGAAGCAACCCCTGCAGAAATGTTGGTGCAGGTGCAGACGCGAGAACTGTTCCTTCCACCTCCATGAGAAGGCCATCTGGTGCAAAAGGAATCCCACATATTACTAATAGGGACTTTCTGATTGTGTGGACATGGCCATTTTTCTTGTACAAGAGTGGTTCCAGATTGCTACAGTTCGTTTGTCACATCTGGGATGATATTGCCCATTTTGATTTCCAGTGCACGTCGTTCACTACGTACTGCTACGACGTCATGGCTCCCTTACCTCCAACAAGCTGGCGAGTGGTTGAACTAAGTGATGACATCACTCGTGTTCTGAATATAGGTGGCCATGAGATCCTTGGCAGACGCGTTTGCGATTCAGGCGTTGGGATGTACTGGAGAACATGGAGTATGCACAGTTCCTTAAAACGACGTCATTACTTCGACGTCGACATTCAGGAGGGGAAATCGAAAAGTCCCTATCGTTGGATGTGGTCCCGCAGGTTTCTGGACAAATAGTGAGGAATGAATTCACAACAAATTTGTTAATAACAACAAACAAACTTTTATTCACATTTTATTAACTGCAATCAAAAGTGCAACATTCAAAAACATTAAATTATCAGTTGGTTTCAAACCCTGGTTTACATTGAAAATGTTACTACATGTATTATCTATGCTCAAAGTAACCATCACCTTTTATATTATTTGAGGTTGATGTGAAAAAAGAAGAAGCAGCATAATTGCAAAACTTATCACATTTGCTTCAATAATAACTATCAACCCCCTTTTTTTTTGGGGGGGGGGGCAAATAGTTAACTTACAACTCTATAAACATTTACTTTCCACAAAACATTTGGAATGTACAAAGGCTCTTCTTATTTTGTGACAAAATATCCAATCAAATATGGACTCATTCCCTTTCAAATCATATTTCACTTTACACAAACCTGTGGTATTACAGCCAGGGTCTTCCAAGATGGGGGCCCTTTTGATGAGAGTCCTTGCAGCTTCAGAGTATTGTAAGGGTGAAGAGAACCCAAGTGTGAATCTATGGACAGAGAAAAAGAAAACAGGAAAAAAAAAAGGGGACAGTTTACCTCATTTGAGATAAAGGAATTGGTCACTTTATCTGATTGATTATTCATAGGAATTACAATCATGTCATATACGTCCTACATATAATCTAATAGGAAAATCATAATGTACAATACTTGCAAAGTCATTCTTTCTGCAAAGGTATTATAAGAATTTATAGTAATTCAGAGCCTATCATGGACCACACATACGTGTATCTTGCCACTTGTTAACTGATGCTACATCCAGCAGTCATGGGGCCATCATGCCACTGCCACACAATCAGTAGTGCTGATAAGTATAGGCCCTACCCAAAAATGGACATGCATCTTCTGGTGTTACAAGTCACAATTTATCAAATGATAGTAAGACCCAGGGCTGAACTCATGTAACTACGTGTACATCATGTAGTATTGTGCTCTGCATGGTTCTTTCTCGTTTTAACTACAGTACTTATGTGTCATTAAAAGACTTACCATTACCAAGTATGCTTGATAACGTCCTTGAAGAATTCTTGAATAATCTTTGCTCTCCACTGACTTCCAGATGGTTAGAACAGATGTATTCCTCACCTCTGTCACATCCATTCACATGTGACATGAAGTTATCCACAGCTTGGTAGTGGAACAGCTGCATTTAGCTGCTTGTCTAAATAACAACAACAACAACAAAAAGAAGTGTGTAACTGGTAGCGTTATAATGTGAGGTTTAGGTCTTACATCAGTTTCTTGTAAGTGTTTATTGCCTTGTAAATTCAGAAAGGGAAAATGTTCGGGTCACAACTGCTTCCAATAAGAATAAAAGTTTGCGAAGGTAGGAATGCATTGATGAATATTGCAAGTGACATCAACAATAGGTTCATACATTTTACTGGAACTACCCTGTCATGATCCTGAATGTTACAGTCCGCAGCCCCATTACACTATGCGTATGGGGCTGCCGGTCGCAGTTAGCACAACCCTAACCCAACAAGACGCCAGGCAAGGCATGGCGTTGTGTAGACTACAGGCTGTACAGCGACAGGACTGTACTCTACCTCACCGATACATTTACTAGTATTATAGCAGTCCAGCCAAGTCTAGCTGTGTGCAGCTGCTACATAGGATTAGACATGTTTCAAGAAAGATCAAGGATTGATGCTGTGAATTGAGATCAACATAATTAATACTATAGGTTAGTCATGTTTGTTAGTTGTCTTTGTTCTGACATCAGATTCTATACTAATCTAACAAAACAAAACAAAAAACTGTTAGATGTCAACTGGCATAATTTTCAAGCTGTGGTAGTGGTACCATTATCATGTAGTACCGGTAACTCACTAACCTAACTTAGTAACTGCTTTAAATTTGTGGCATGCACAATTGTCTCGATAATGGTGTACTGTCACCATATGGTCACATAGACACGGACACTATACAATACAGTACAGTGCAGTGCACTCCCTCTGACACGACCTGTATAGTTTGGCTGTAGTAGTGTTATTGTTGGGACTTAGTATAAACAACATTTCGACAAACAGGCCTTAGAACTGTTAGTGGTCTGCACACTATATACTAAGAACATTCTAGCTAACAATGTTTTTAGATCCTCAGACAGACTCTAAGTCAGTTGTGATCCGTCAAGGCGTCATGATCATCATACACTCACTCACCGTGACATTACGAGAAGTGGTCAACACGTCTGGTCTAGTGCCGAAGTTGTGCATCAGTTAATGGCCTTCTGTCGACTGCGTGCTTGAATTGAAGATCCTTACAGTTGCACGTTTTTTACCAGCTGAAGCGCGATAATAAATGTTTAATCTTGCTAGTCAGCTTGATACACTTGATGATCGACACATTTTGGATCAATACAAAAGTTGCTCGGTTACATTCGGTTACGTGTAAGCTGTATGCAGCGCGATCATCCTGCGTGAAAATCTACCGCTCGGCGACACGTACGTCGTCGCCGCTCCAGACATTTGAATGAGTGGCCAATTTGGCTAGTTGTACAGATGAGGGAAAAAAAAGAATAACTAAAATAATCATACGTAAATTTTTAAGTGAATAAATCATTATAAATATTTTGTAAACATTTTTATTAATTTTTTATGTGATTTCGTCCATTAATTGGGTATATCATTCAGAAAATTACACTGGTGTTTGATAATCGCAGGAATTGATTTCTTTCTTTTCGCTTATTGGTCAACCAGTTTGGCGGTAGGTATTCTCGTTATCAGAACGTGAATTTAATAATCGTAAAGCCTCCGAAAAAACAGTTCCAAGATTACAGGTGTATTGACACTTTGTCTTAAAACACGTACTTGCAAGTTTTATGTATACCAAGATATGTAAAATGTGTTCTTTGAAATAACCTTTGTATCCACTACCAAGTCTTCCAAGATGTAATGTAACATGTACATGCATAATTGGTCTTTGTTACAAGACTATTCAGGGTAACGACAAGTAGGAAGACCTACGCTCAAGGATGCCTACCCGTTCCCGCACCAACGAGTACTCCTAGATGAACTTACTTGCTCACAAGCCCGATACTGGCACACAGGCAGAAACGCCTACCCCAAATGTACCGCTAGTTTTTAGTGTGTAGTAGTAGTAAAAGTAGTAGTAGTAGTAGTAGCAATGATAATAATAAGAATAATAATAGCAGTAATAATGATAATGATGATGATTATAGCGCACAGGTCCAGCTTAGTTTCAGTGCTCATGGTGCTTCAAGAATTAAAAGATATAGAACTAGATCTTTACATTTGTCTTGATAGATCTATGTTCAAACAAGACAACAAAGAAGACAATGACATACCCAGTACAACAAACAAACATAATAATAAAAGAATACAGCATATACCAAATAAAGAATATTTTTCCGAACATTAATGAGAGCAATTTCGGTCCTCAGTGTGATAGGAACAGTACATTGTAAGATTTGAATGTCTCTGTAGATGACAGTTGCTCTTACTGAATAGGTAACTGGTTCCACAATTTTGGTTCCATATAACGGATCGGATAAAGCACGATCACCCTGCATCAATGATTTATTCCGAGTGTAATTTCCACTTGAAAGATATGAAAAGCTCACGATTCACTTTATCTTTCTGCGTGCGAAATTTTGTACCATCGCACTCGTGTCCATTCACTTCTTGTATAATATTGGAGTAAATGATCATTATGATGACAATGTCGATGACAACAGTTACAATAGTAATATACATTGTACCGAGATGAAATGATTCCTCACATATGCCGCTTTTGTCAGTGTTTTTATGCCATTAAATCATTTTATCTCAGATCTACAATCCATATATAACTGCCTGTCTGTTTTGATGCTATTGTGACTGGCTACGCTCAAATCAGTTACAATAGCGCACTTTTAGACAGACATGTGGATGGTCGTATCTTGTTTGAGGAGAGAATCACGACTAATTCTCATGATCAAACTCATCATATGGACAGGGAGAGAACATGAGATGCACGGCGGATTTGCAGCGTGAGATGAAAAATTGGCAATAATCATTTTCTGTTTGTTTGTATTAAAAAAAACAAAAGAAATAGAGTAACGAGAAATGACCGGCGAAGATGCCCCCGCCCTGCTGACCCACAAGCTGAACTCCTGCAGTTTGCTGAGCAAGAACAGCCTGAAGCCTCTTGGGAGCTGCTGACGATTCCTCGGGCCATCCTTGATCAATAGCACTTAGCCATCTTACTGTTGTCCACTCACCAAAGGGAATGGTCATCAAAGGTATAGACCTATTACTTTGTACGAGATTATATTGGCAGGCTGCGTACTGTTGTCCATTTACTCATAGTTTGTATTTGTTCTTTTATTGTAGGGCACTTAGAATCATTCCCTTACCAAGACAAAAAAAAAAAATGGTCACTAAAACAAAGACTAGGCCCTACACTATTATAATTGTTATTACGTTATTTCACTGTAGTTCTATATCTGATATTTGCATCATAATTTCTGTCAAGCCTATTGTGAGGTTCTCCATTCATGGTCCTGATGCGGTGTAGGCCTATTGAAAGAGTGTTCAAACTTGTTTCAATTTCTCTGAACCGTCAGCTGAAAATGTGTTTTTAAAGAACAAAGAAAAGAGGGGAAGAAAGTTTCTCGTACTACTGGATGAGAAAGCACTGTACTTGTATAGTGTATGTCTGCAGTATTCCTATAATTTTAGCATTTGAGGAAAATGTCTCTCACGTTCTCTGGTGAGGAAATTTGTGAATGACATGCAGGAATATTTGATTATTGAATTATTAGCATTATCTTTGAGTCAGGTGTGACCCAGCGAAGTCAAAGTAGCACCTGTTAAACCTTTGGCAATGTGAGTTTGAACATAATTTTATGGAAACATGACATGCATTAAGTCGGACCAACTATGGGACTATATTTATGTGGGACCAAGCAATGCAATATTTGATACGAATATGCAACAAAAAAAAAACAAAAACAAAAACAAAAAACCACTCAATAAATGACAAAATTCATTTTCTTATTACTGCATTCTTTTTGATCTCTGCTACGCATGAATGTTATTGTAAAGATTTTGCATGATTTTTTGCAATTTGCTCAGAGATCACGAATTGCAGTAAACTTTGTTAGGAACGGCTTTGGGCAGGGTAGGGCGGGGCAGCATAAGGCAGGGCATTGGATTGGGAATTACATGTTACATGTAATGCCAGTTTCTCTTCTCTCCCGCCCCCCCCCCCCCCCCCCTTTCTCTCTCTCTCTCTCTCTCTGTACAGGTATTGCGGTCTTAAAGACATACCAGTCCATTTTACACCAGGTGTGACATCAAACTTAGCACCAGCAAGTTCACTGAGCGGATCCTCACACTCCACTGCACAGAACTCAAAGGAAGATTCATCAATGATTTGACTTCATAATCATATAAATATCCCTATTTTAGGCTTTACGATAAGTATTTTCTTTGTTGTGAATATTAATGTGTGTTTTTCATTTTTTTCGATGTACATGTATACAAGTCATCGTGACAACTACCGGAAAAATTCATATAGTTACTTGAAATATGATCGCAGCAGTGTTGGTATAAGCTTTGAGCTTTTTAGAAATGTACTTTACTAAATAATTTCACAAACATTGACAAAATACTGCAAATAATAGTATATCAACCAAGGGCATGTCAGTTGCCTATTCATCACGTGTAATGGGAAAGTTAGTAAATCCTCACTGTTTATGAATATTGTTTTTTTTTTTATACAAAACAGGCCGCCAGATATGTGTATAACTTAAATTAGATTAGTGAATTGTATTAAATACAATTTTATGATGAAATAATTTCAAATACTTTGCAGTGTCATGTGAAGATGTATCGAGAGTCATGCAGCATAATGTCGCCGGGGCGATTTTGACCCCAACGGATTCGAATTCTGGATCAAACTGACCCGGAAAGGGTACAAACCAGTGACACAGATTTCCGGGTCGCTGTATAGAAACGTAACCCAGAAAGGGGTTAATATATTACCAACTCTTTTCTCCGGGTCACGCTGACCCGGATGGTGTATGACCCCAACAGACCCAGTTTCCGGGTCAATTCCGGGTCAACACAATTCCGGGTCAACAGATTTCCGGGTCATTTCCGGGTCAATTCCGGGTCAATTCCGGGTCAACAGATTTCCGGGTCACTGAATAGAAAGGTGACCCGGAAAGGGGTCAATGTAGTGCCGACTCTTTTCTCCGGGTCAGGCTGACCCGGACGGTGTATGACCCCAACAGACCCAGTTTCCGGGTCAGAATTGACCCGGAAAGGGTCAATTCTGACCCGGGATTTTTAAGAGTGTATGTTCTAATTTGTATATACAATGTTGCCTTCCCATCACACTTAAATACAATATTATTGGACAAATAAAAAAGATATGAAGTTTTTTTTTAAGTTTACTCGAAATGATCTTCCATGGACTTGGGTCGTTCTTATATTCATATACTCAATTATCAAGAGTGATAAAATTCTCAAGTAACAGGTAGCACCAGTTTTCCTACAGCATGACCAATCTAAACACATAGACACAGTACAAATCGTTACAAAAGACATTAACAAAAATCTGACAATCGAAACAAGTACTGGTTCTTTTACCTGAAGAAAGAGAAAACTTCATAGATAAGCATGTAATGCTGTAGAGAGCACGTAATAAACGATGTCACTCTCTCGTATAGTGCCCCACAGTTCATTTTGTAAATGTTGATTCTTCTGAGGTGATGAGTTTCCAGAAAGGAGGAAGCCCATTCCCGTTTGGTAAGTGTCTAAAGTCTCAAACGGCATGGAGGGCTACAAAGGAATTGTGGGGCTGATGTGACAAGTACGGGGCATCACGTTTTTACATTATACTATCATTTTGCTTAAGCTGTCGCTAGTTTGATACTTGACGATCTTCCGGTTATATCAGAAAATGAACTTATTTTCCTATATTCTTTGGTATGAATTACTGAAAAGGATAACAGTCTCGTTCATACATGAGGTAGCAATAGTTTGCATTCATATAGGGCATTATAAAAAGAAAGAACAATTCTTAAATTGATACGTGAATTAGGTTCTTCAACAATTTTATAGAATATCAGAGTTCCATCCTCCTTCAAGATAACAGGCTTAATTACAGACGTATGATGATAAATAAGGGTGAAAATATTGGTGGATTTCTGTATTCATTTGTTTGTTTGTTAGTGTGTGTTTGTTTGCTTGTTTGTTTTACAAGATGGCATATACCCTAAAATATTCAGGAGTAAGTTTATCGACTCTCTTTCCGTTGGAATTGACATTCAATATTCAGACGAGCATACTGTGCTGAGTGAATTGCTGGCCTCTCAAAATTACAATAATGATCTCTTCCATTTTCACTTTTTTGCTCTTAGTCAACTCTCTCGTCCACCAGGATTGTGATTGTCAACAAGCCTTTTACAAGGTAATTGAGGGTTCCATCTTCCACACTGCTGATTGGTATCAGCTTGTAAATGAACGCGCCTCCGTCGAACATGGCCACCTTCTCGATGGCTTCCGATTGATCTTCTTGGTTTTCAACCCTGACCTTCACGCTGCACCTGAGCAGACTGCCGAGGGATTCGCGGACGTCCACCAGGGTCAAAGAGAGATGGCTCCCCAGCCCAGGACCAAGTCCTTTCAGGTGGAGTTCCGCCTGCAGTTTGCTGGCGCACCTCAGGTCGAACTGAGGCGAGAGGATGTCCATGACGTCGAGCCGCTTCAACTCCGAGTACGGAACTACCCACGAGAAAGCAGTTACTGTGGCTTTCTTGGCAGCATCTCCACTGGAATGAAGACCGGAAGCAGTCGTTGAATGGGGGTCATGTCTTCCGGCCAACAAGTCTTGAAGCATGACTTCAACATTTTTTAGTCTGTCGTCTACCCTCTGACACCACTTGTTCATCTTGGTGGCATACTTGCTGTAACCTTTTTTCACACTATCTATTCTCTCCATGTTTTTCTGACTTTTTTCCAAGGCCATGTCTAGTGAAGAGGAGGATGGCCAATTCCATACCCTTGCAGACGCAGCGCTGCAGCAGCTTATATCGGAAAATGTACTAATTGGTAGTGACCCGACACCGGAGCCGCGACGTGATGAGTCAAGTGAAATCGAGATGATTCCTCCATCTTGAGTATCGCATTGATTTTTCCGCCAGCCACCATCGTTAAAGACAGATGAGTCTATTGGAAACAACTCTGCAGTTTTCTCTATTGGCTGACATGATCCTGCAGCTTCTATAATATCGGAGAGTGACTGCTCATCATCAAACAGAAAAAGCTGAGGTTCCTTATCCCTGTCTCCTTCTGTTTCCTTTTTATCTTCCTTCATAATATCTGCCATCGTTGAAATGTCAATCCTGTAAACGTGGACCTAAAAAGGAAGAGAAGAATCATCATAAAGTGGCGCAAAATTAATCCAATATTGTTGTATAAGCAATCATGATAATTATTACACTCTATCAATTCAGCATACCAATTAAAACTACAAGCATAATTTTAAGAGCACTAAAAAAAAAGAAGAAAAACTCGTCTTGCAAGAATGCGGAGAAAATATTCTTTTAAGACTGTAACAGTTTGAGAAAATGTGTATCATATTGTATTATTTGTTTAATGCTCTTCGTATTTATGTCGTTTACCATGTTTTATGTGACGTCACAAATGACGTGAATGTAGTCTTTGTATTAAGTGATAGGCGGCACGAAACCTGTAAACATCATACTATTTTTCAAAGAATTGTCCGATTTTCCTCGAACTTATTCACTGATATTGTGTTCTCCTAATATTGCTGCTTTACTCGATCACAATCCACATGGTTCCATTCCCCTAACTATTGGATAAATTGCGTCTATTCCCTTACAAAAAAAAAAAAAAAATGATGTACTATGGACATCATCATTCATATATAATACTCGTTTAAGCAAATGTTAAGTATATATCCCACTTGAAACATTTCGGTTTCGAATGGGTGTACCATTCACTCAACCATGCATTCATACCTACCACAACTAAACCCTTTATTTACCATTCACCATTCAGAGTTACTATTCAAACTGATTTAGATGCATCTAATTTGCATACCAGTTTCCATTAATTCTACCATTCATTTACCTTTCACCCTTCATTTACCATTCATTTACCATTAAACCCTTCAGTTACCATTAATTTGCCATTCACCATTTAGAACTACCATTCAAAACTAATGTTTATTTATTTATCTATTTTTTGCAGTTCTTTATTCAGAGTAGCCTGATCAGCATAAAAATATATAAACAACATAAAATAGACAAATACATTTCAAAACAATATAAAGTAGTCACACACATCAAGATTTTAAATAAAATAATATCATACAATCATACAGATTTAAAAATGGACTAGCTGCCGGTCTTCCTCAGGGCTCTGTTTTCGTAAAGATCCATGGAAACATGGACAACAACATCAACAACAGTAACAACACCAACAATAAAAGAACAATTTGTTTATATAATTATAATTGGAACTTGTCATTTACACGTACCACTTACCATTCACAAAATATTATTCAGTATACAATTCACTCTATCTTTCATTTACCCCCTATCCTTTATGTATCATTCACCATTTAGAACTACCATTCTAACTAATTTTGAGAATAACTTTGGAACATTTAATTTGCATACCACTGACCACTCATGCACAATACCATTCAGCATACCCATCTCTATTCCATTCACCATTCATTTACCATTCTCCATTCACCATTCAGAACTACCACTCAAGCCTACCCTTCAATACACCACTGAACTTACCATTCAACATTCCACTGATTTATGCTTCAGTACACCACTTAAATTACCTTTGGTCTATCCTTCATTATACCCGCCTGCAGAGCTTTGAAACCAGTTCATGTAGGCCTACCTTTGATGTGCCACTCACCCTTCACCATTCGCATACCGCTGACTTACCATAGACTTACCATTCAGAATCCATGAAGGGTATAAGAATGGTATACCATTGGCTCACCACTCACTATCTATCACATATCGCATTTCTTTTTATACACAGGACAATTATAGTTGTATTAGTTTGTACATGGTTTACTAACGACTATCATTATACTCTTATTATCAATTTTACGTAATATGATACGTAAATACCGCTTAATGAAGTTCATGATGAAACATAATGTAAATACAGTTTCTATCAATGTTAGGGTTCAATTGCAGCATTAATGTGAAAAACTGCAATGTATCTTTTCCTTCAGTTGTCAATATTAAGAGTTTAACTATAAAATATGAATATTCATGATTGATACTAGTATTCGCACACCATTGGTTTACATTACATCTACAAAATTGGTCTCACGTTCATTTATATAAGGCATATCAAATATTATATTTCTAAAGTGTATACATATATTGCATTCTATAATGTATACAATGATACCAAAACAGGTATTCATATCATAATGAAAACAATAGGAAAATAGAAACAACCACAAGAACAAAACAAATCACAAAAATCTATTGGCGTCTAATACTTATCCAATAGATACCCCAAAAACAAAAAACAAACAAACAAACAAACAAATAAAAACAGAACTAACATGATAGCAGCATGCTACCATTTAATCATTAAATTGGCTTGACCCTCCCCCCCCCCCAAAAAAAAAAGAATAATAATAATAAAAGTAATAAACTCACCAAATCATGGCATAGTCGTTTATTTCTCTGAATGACTTTTGATTAGATTATGGCGACGCGTGCATGCGCTATTTACGCCTCTGCTAAAGAAAGAGAGAGATAGAGAGAGAGAGAGAGAGAGAGAAAGAGAGAGAGTAACCGCTGACCACTTGAAACCTACCCGGGCTTGAAATATACCTTTCACAATTGACAGTCACCACTGGATATTTTAAAATCTACCACTAATACCTTTCATCATTGGGAGTTACCATTGACCACTGTAAACATACAATTGTATACCATTAAAATCTACCATTAGCAGCTACCACTGACAACTGATGGAGCCTACCATATTATACCTTTCACAATGACAGTTTACAAGGACCAAACGTTCCACTGAAATGTCTTTTACCACTGACATCTACCACTAACCACTCGAAACCTACCATTCAAATACCATTCATTATAGTTACCACTGACCACAGGAAAGCTCTACAATTCAAATACGTGTACTTTCACCATTGACAGATACCACAGAGCACTGGAAATCTACCACAGGAATATCTTTCACCCCTGGCAGTTATCACTGGAGAGCTTGTTGAAATCCTTTCACCATTGGCAGTTACCTCTAACCACTGGAAAGCTATCATTCAAATATCTTTCACCATTTTTTTTTTTTTTGTGCACATGAAAAAAAAAAAACAACAACAACAACAACAACAATGAAAACGGTAACAACCTTGCACGAATGATCCCTAATGATTACGGTGGTGGATCTCATGGCCGGGGCAACGGGTGGTATTGTTCTCCCTATGTCGTCCTAGTACTATACTACTGTATTATACTAACAACTTTGCAATAAGAGTGCATGTATCTGAAAAGTGCTAGTTGGGCTTTTACAAGGTCTACACCTTTCGGTGAGCAAGGACCCTGTCATAGTCTGTTCCCGAAGTTCACAGTCGCCCAAAGGGAAACAAGCAATCAAGTGTAGATTAAAATTGGTTAGAACAGAAACACGATAGGTTTTCACATACACTACTCTCTTACCTTGCACGGAATCGCTTTTCTAACGTTTACAATCCAAATGTAAATCGTACTGTGACGTTGCGTGCCAACGAACAAAATAAAAACCCAAAACGATGATAATAAAATCTTCAAAATGGCGATTCGCCTGTGTGGTGCTCGGGGAGTCAAGGATCGAAGAAGAGGATATAATTAACTTTGTGGCTGTTATTGGAACGTCATTTTTTTTTTTTTATAATACTTACTTCCTCAGGTGAATTTGCAAGAATCGAGGCCAGATGACGAATGTCTGTCTTACGTGGAAGGCGCTGTACTGAAGCAGTATGTCCAACAAATTATTAGTAAGATAGAGAACCCGTACGGGGTGAGTTTTGCTGTATCATCACTGCATACTGAACATTGGCATTCATATGTCGGAAATCCCCGAACACTACTACTTTTTAGGTACTGTTGGAGCGATTGTTGATGATCATTCAACCCGTGATACCTATTGAAAATTTGGGTCTGCTTACGCCTCGGTTCTTTTCTTTTGTTACAACAGGGGTCACGGAACCAGAAAGCATACATATTTTATTTATTCTACATTGTATTTTTTTTTTTTTTTGTTTTGTTTTTTGTTTTTTGCTAAAAAAAAAGGGGGAGAGGAATCGGAACTGAACGCATTACTCTCTGAGGTTTAACTGGTTTGTACGGCTGGAGATTTTATTTGTCCTGATGAAGGGGAGGGGACCATTGATCCTGATTCCCCCAGCCTGCAGCGTCCCCCCCCCCCCCGCAATCACGAACAGACACATGATTGAAAAGAACATAAACTGAACTGAAGCTGAACCACACAAAGACACACAAAAGCAGATATTAAAAGAAAACACACAAAATAATTAAAAAAGAACACCAGCAACATCAACATCATCAACAACAAAGCTCTCCCTAGCGGTCCCTGCATATAGTAGTCAATGTGTGTTTACAGCAGGCGCGATATAAGCGGTGCCCCGGTGCCCCGGTGCCCCGCTGGCCAGGTGTCCCTGAAATTTTGATGCCCGCAGCCACCGAATTTCTAAAGGCCAACCAAGTCTCAAAGATGGATTGCAAATAATGCTTCATTTTATTTCGGGTTGTTTTTGGGCCGACAGAATTTCAAACATCAATACCTAATAACATAATTGATTCAAACATCAATACCTAATCTGCTTGCCCGAACGGGCAAGCAGAGGAAAAAAAAAAAAATGTCCAGCCTTTATAAGAAACTGGTGTGTGAAGGTTTACAAAATGTATACCTATCAATGTGTTTGTGTGTGTGTGTGCGTGTGATTTTATGATTTTAATTTGTAAAGAGAAAACGAATAGTATTATACCTAAACGGTCCAGGTCAAGATTGAGTGTGGAGATTTTTCACCTGAAAACGATTCTAGAGTTGTCATTGAATTCAAGGAGATTTGAGTCGTATCGATTATAAGTATGCGAGTCGCTGAATAGATAAATAGAGAAATACACACGTTTAAATGAATATATGAATAAGTAACGACTATTCCTATAGATTAATTAAAAAACACAAGATAAATGATAATCATAGGCTTATATCAAAACAATTGACGTCTGTATCAAAACATAAGTGAATGGTAATTAAAAAGATAATAAAGGATAGCGAAGACAATAGGCGTTTTCACATCAGCCCGATGTTTCGAAATAGCGCGCTATTTTCTGACTTGGGAAATTAACCCAATCACGAAGTAGCGCGCTATTTGATAATATGAACACAAATTAGCGCGCTAATTGTATTGCTCTGATCGAGAAAATTTCTCGAGTCCAACTCGGGAAATTTCTGAAATAGCGGGATGGTAGCGCGCTATTTGATAATGTGAAAACGACTCGAGAAATTAGCGCGATGCATCCAATCATGCCTAGCGTGTGAGACCCGATTGATCGAGGCAAACTGCACACAAAT
Organism: Diadema setosum; assembly: GCF_964275005.1. NCBI lineage: Eukaryota > Metazoa > Echinodermata > Echinoidea > Diadematoida > Diadematidae > Diadema > Diadema setosum. The sequence goes on from NC_092690.1 coordinate 1,788,991, forward strand.
CATGAGGAATTTTTGAGAGGGCACACACATTAACTGATGCTGTTTGCACATACTCAGCTGACGAATTAGCTCGAAAAAAAAAAATGCGGGCTAATTCTCTTTGGGCTGATGTGAATAAAAAATGAAATAGCGCTCTAATTCGCAATCGCGAAAAATATCTCGAGCTTGGATTTTTATCGGGCTGATATGAAAACGCCTAGTATATGATTACTGAATGATAAAGGTAAGCGGGAGATATTAAGGAGACTGAATTGCAGAATTTTGAGACTAACAATACACTTGTACATAATTACCAGAAATTAATTTTTTACACAACTATTTGAGAATACCTGTCGAACCATGATAATGACTCTTATAGAAGAAATCCACTCAAAAGTGTTATAACTTCAATAAGAAAGAGAAAAAAGAATCCCGGCCAAACAGCGGAAAATGAACAAAATCGGATAAAAAGTAAGGTTAATACATTATGTTTGATTTTTTTTTATTTTTTATTTCGGAAAACATTTCTTCACCAGTAGTTCTGAATATTCGAACAACTTTGTGCAGTGTCACTGAACATGATAATTATGGCGACATCCTTTAGGGATCAATGATGGATATACAAAAGCACACACAGAATTAGCTCTATGAAATCGCGTCTTCCATGTGGACTTTATGCAACGTGGGATGTATAGTAAATACATTGAATGTAGAACAATTTAAAACTGCAACTAATCAACAAATTGCGCTACATCGGCATTAAAATGAGCACTGATTGATCAGTGTTTTTAGCAGTAGACATAATAAAAGGAGTCATGGGCACATAATACTCGAACAGGATTCAAGTCTATCTCTATGAAATAATAGAAAATGAATTCATGAATTACATCAATCAACCATTGCATAAAAAAGAAAAAAAACTTTTCAAAATACGCCAGTCAATCTTAACATAAATACAGTATTATTTTAATAAGAAACATTTATATTGATAGACATAAAATTTATAGATATAAAATAGGTATATATAATTCACGATATGAGATATAAGGGCTTACAAGCCGAACTCCATTTCGGTTGAGTAAAGAGAGAAAAAAAAAAAACATATTAATGTTAAGATGAAATTCAAGCAATCCTGCAATTACTCGTAAGCTCTGAAGTGATAGTAAAACAGTCCGACAATAATCATTACCACTAAGCTCAATACGTACCACACTAATAGTGGATGGTGTAAGCCGTGCCTTTCTATACAAAATGACGGTAATACACGTGCCACAAGACGAAGCATGCACAATGCTCAGAAATTCAACCAGTAAATTGCTCCATCATTTCATACCTCTATTTCACAGAATAAATTTCACTAAATGCAATGATTAAGATTAGCCGAACGAATTTGTGAAAGTTAAAATTTAAGTTTCAGGTTTACACTGAATTCAAGAACAGAGGAAACTCCTCCAAGACTTGGTCAAGGAATCAAAGAATGTAAGACTGCAAGACTTGGAATGATTATGAAATACTTAGATTCTATATGTTGAGGAAATCATTTAACCCGTTCCGTACGGGAACCTGGTGGCCTGCGTATTAAGCCTGTGGGCATTTCAGATTTCAATATGAAACGGGTTAATAACTACTCCTCTACTTGCCTGTTTATAACGACATGATACATTTTTCACTCTTTTCAACTAGCTAAATAGCAAAGTAAGCATGGATACAAACAACAAGACGTAGTCATGCACAATGTAGGAGGCTTTTGGTTGCCACTGGCAACTCTGCCTTTCAGTCCTATCTTCCATATTTTGATGATTTTCACAAATTTTATGTACATGAAGGGAAGGAACAATACATTGCAGGAGACTGTTTTACCTAAGAACAGCCCTGGTCGTGCTGGCAAGAACTGAGAACTCAAGTTAGTATCATTTTGCAATTGACTTTACCACTGATAAAATTCTCTGGTAAAAAGTAGCCCGAGTTTTCAATGGTAAGAAGTGTCATGCAATAAATTTACTTATTGGCCCTGCTTTGATGTGTTTTTTCTTCCTATACAGCATTACCAATCATTTAAACACAGAGTACAAATCTTTACAAAAGACATTGACAATAATCTGACAATAGACACAAGTACTGGTTCTTTCACCTGAAGGAACAGAGAAAACTACTACCTCATCCAGTTCAGTTGATGTTAGATTGTTGTTTTGCTATAGAGCACACGTAATATGTAAACAATGTTACTTTCTCGTATAGTGTTCCACAGTGCAGTTCATCAATGTTGATTCTTCTGAGGTGATGATTTTCCAGAAAGGATGAAATTATCACCCCGTTTGTTTATCATTCCCGTTGGTTTATTGTTTAGGGTCTAAAGACTCAACTGACATCGGGAGCTACAAAGGAATGGTGGGGCCGATGTCAACAAGTACGGGACATCACGTTCTTATGTCTCCGCCACGAAGTGTCGCCGGAGGCATTATGTTTTTGGGTTGTCCGTCCGTCCTTCCGTCCGTAATCAATTTTGTAGACAGCGTGACTAAAAAAAAACGTTTGAGATATCCTAATGAAACCTGGCCCGTATATGTATGAGTGGGCGAAGTTGTGCCTATCAACTTTAGGGTTTCCATGCTCAAGGTCAAAGGTCAAATGGTCAAGGGCAAATGCTCAAAATTTCACTCTATCCCCCATACCTATGCAATGCCTGAAGGTATTTGCTTGAAACTTAGTGTATACATGTACTACCACATTAAAAAAAAAAATCCCCAGAGAGTTTTAGGTCATGAGGTCAATGTTCAAAGGTCGAAGGTCAAGTGAAAATGTTAAAATTGCACTTTTTTTCCATATCTTTCCAATAGTGCAAGGTATCTTCATGGAACTTGGTACATATGCATGAACTTATCTGCAGTGATTATCTAGGGAATTTGGGGGTCAGGGGTCAATGGTCAGGGGGCAAAGGTCAAGGCCAACTCCTCAAAATTTCACTATCTCCCTCATATTTATGCAATGCCAGCAGGATTCTTCAAAATTTATGTGTACATGTATTACCCAATAGAGATTCCCTGGGAAGTTTCTTGCCAAAAGGTCAAAGGTGGAAAGGTCACAGCTCAAGTGGAAGAGCTGAATTTCACTTCTTCCTTCATATCTCGAAAGTGACTCAAGGTATTATCATGAAACTTAGTACATAAGAAGTGTCAATACAAGTATTAACTGACTGTGATTCTATTGGGATTTTAAGGGTCATAGGGTCAAAGGCTAGGCTGAAATACAAATAATTTACTATTTAGTACTGAAATTACACATTTTCTCAACACCTTGAAAATTTCTCAATACGTAAACTTATAAAAAGGTCAAAAGTCAAGTAAAAATCCTCAAATCCCCAAATACACGTACATGCACGCTCTGACAATATAGCTTACCTAGTTCAAGGAAAGTGAACATTCAACACATTTGTGACAAACCTGTCTTTTCAGTATTTTGCCAATTATATGAAACTGTCATCCCACATTGTCAAGACATAGTACGAGAGACCTATTAGGAGAACCATGTATTATGGCGGAGGCATACCAGTCGCCATAGCGACATTTCTAGTTACATTATACAATCATTCTGTTTGAGCTATCGCTGGCCTATTACTTGGCGATCATCTTCCGATTACATCAGAAAATAAACATATTCACCTGAATTCTTTTGTATCAATTACTGAAAATGATCACAGTCTCGTTCCTGCATGAGGTATCCATAGTTTACATTAATGGAGGGAACTATAAAAAGAAAGAACCAATCTTAAATTGATACGTGTATTGGGTTCTTGAACAATTCTATAGAATAGAGTTTCATCATCCTTCAAAATAACACGCTTGATAACAGACGTATAATGATAATCAAGGGTGAAAACATTGGGGTTTTCTTATATTTGTTTGTTTGTTTGTGCGTGCGTGTGTATGAGGTTTTTTTCTTTTTCTTTTTTTTTTATAAGATGGCATACCCTAAAAGAGTCAGGTGTAAGTTTATCAACTCTTTTTCCGTTGGAATCGACATTCAGTATTCAGATGAGCATATACCTTTTGTGCTGAGTGAATTACTGGTCTCTTAAAATTACAATAATGATCATTTCCATTTCCACGTTTTTTGCTCTTTCAGTTAATACTAGTTAACTCTCTCGTCCACCAGGATTGTGATTGTCAGCAAGCCTTTTACAAGGTAATTTAGGGTTCTATCTTCCACACTGCTGATTGGTATCAGCTTGTAAATGAACGCGCCTCCGTCGAACATGGCTACCTTTTCTATGGCTTCCGATTGATCTTCTTGGTTTTCAACCCTGACCTTCACCCGACACATGAGCGGACTGCCGACGGCGCCGAGGGATTCGCGGACGTCGATCAGGGTTACGGAGAGATGGCTCCCCTCCCCTGGACCAAGTCCTTTTAGGTGGAGTTCCGCTTGCAGCTTGCTGGCGCACCTCAGGTCGAACTGAGACGAGAGGATTTTCATGACTTCGAGCCGCTTCAACTCTGAGTACGGAACTACCCAAGAGAAAGCAGTTACTGTGGTTTTCTCGGCAGCATCTCCGCTTGAATGAAGACCGGAAGCAGTCGTTGAATGGGGGTCATGTCTTCCGGCCAACAAGTCTTGAAGCATGACTTCAACGTTTTTCAGTCTGTCGTCTACTCTCTGACACCACTTGTTCATCTTGGTGGCATACTTGCTGTAACCTTTTTTCACGCTATCGATTCTCTCCCTATTTTTCTGGCTTTTTTCCAAGGCCATGTCCAGTGAAGAGGAGGAAGGCCATTTCATTACCCTTGGAAACCCACCGCTCCAGCTTACCTCGGATGCTGTACTTGGCATTGAACAGGAGCCGCGACGTGATGAGTCAAGTGAAATTGAGAAGACTCCTCTATCTCGGGCATCCCAATGATTGATCTCCCATAAACCATCGTTAAAGTTTGGCGAGTCTTCTGGGAATAACTCTGCAATTTTCTCTGTTGGCTGATGTTGTTCTGCATTTAGAATCTCTAGCTTGGAGAGGGAATGTTTTATTTCCACTATCGCACGTGCATCCCCGAAGAACTCCCTATCAAAGTTTTCTTCTGTTTCCCTCTTGTCTTCGTTTATATCTGCCATCATCGAAATGTCAGTCGTGTGAACGAGGATCTAAAAAGAAATAGATGATACATTATGAAGTGGAGCAAAATTAGCAAACATAATTTCTTATTATACTATATAAATTCAGCATACCAATTAAACTTGCATCAATAATAAAGAACACTTTATAGAAAAAAAAAAACACTTGACTTAGAAGAAGGGGGGGGGGGGTACCATCCCTCATAGCAGACTGACGTTAAAACGACGTCTTAATTTGGTCACAACTGGTCTAACTTCACCACTCACACGTCCGCATGTAATAATATATAATGACCAGAAAATGACGTGATTTTATCATCTCTTTGTAACGTAACCTGAAACGTTTGTTTTACATCAGATTTGCGCCGTATTTATGACGTCATATTAGCGACAAATTAAAGACGTAAAATTTACGTCAGTTTTGCGACATATTCATGTCATATCAAAAACGTATTAATGACGTCAAATTCACGTTTTGCTAAATATCTATCACGTCATTTTTAGCAACATATCAGTGACGTAAAATTTACGTTGCTTTGCGACGTTTTAATCACCTTATATAAGTTACGTAATAACAAAGTAAGATTTACGCCAGTTTTACGACGTATTTATGACGAATTTAAGAACTTTACGTTTAATTTTAGCGACGTATCAATAATTCAGTTTAGTTTTATGACGTATCTATCATGTCGTATTATTGACGTTTTCATGAACTGGTATAGCTTATCATTAAATCAAAAGATGACAATTCCTTATGGCGTAGGCCCTATAGGTCTATTGTATTAATTAAGACGTCCTTAACTGAAAAAAAAAATGCGTTAATTCATTATTTCTGTGACCAAAATATGAGATGAACTTTACATTAAAGGCTTAATCAAAATGATTGTCCATTCTTTTGTCCTCTTTAATGATTGCTTGATAACGTCTTATTTGAGCGTCAAACTCTTTCACCACACATCACATGGACTACCAAATCACGAGGTTAGATTTTAATGGACAACTTTGAATAGCATGAATAATTTCCAGTTGGTTTTATGTCAACATGAAGTGAATTCTATGGAAAAAAAATACGTTTTTTTTTCCCCATATAATTATGTGTCTTACGTTGATATTCCTGTAAGTGTCGAGTGTAAATTGCTCATATCGTTAATCGTCATATAAACTATACTTGCAGAAATTATGGCGAATTTATCTGAACAAATGTTAATTATGGCAATTATGACGTTCATTTTTAATATCATCAACCAGTAGGTTGCGTCCTTTAACCAGAATGAGAGATGTATAGACTTCAGTACTTACGTCACTTTTACTCCATTTTATTATTGACCAGGCTTTCCAATTTCTATGTTACTTCAATATTCGGGTCAAGAAAAAATTTGATACCACTTACTGGTACCAACTGGTCACAGTTCAATCCATTTGATCTTACTAGTAGGCCTATATGTGCCAGTTTGTTTCACTGGTTTCAACTTTAGGCTACTGATTCACATTATGGACGAGTTCATTCTGGTTGAAACCAATGTAATCAACTGCATGGGAAGTTGTGATTTTGTGTGTGGTGGTGGTGGGGGGGGGGGGAATTGAATCATTTCTTCATCAAAGAAAAAAATATTTAACATCAGTACATAACCAGGTGATTATACATACGTCGAAAATTGAAAATCACAATAGGAAGAACATAGATGACATCAATGAAATTAATGTGGCAATGTCAACAATGATATTTAACACTAACGATCATCATAACAATTATATAAATTTTGTAAACCAAAAAATATATCCATACAAACGTGCAAACCTTAGAACATATCGAGGGAGATTAACCAGTATGGATACCCATGTGAAGTTTTCTTTTTCAAGCAGTAATAACTCCGAAAATTTTCCTTGGCAAATGTTTACCTGTTAATTCCAGAGGAAACATGTAAGAGATTGAGTAACTTCCATCTATACAACTGGCAGATTTACCAGTCGAATCTAGTTGAAACAAACTGCATTAACTGGCATGTCTAAAACATACCAGTTGATTCCCTTATTGAAACTAATAGTATGAACTATATCCAGTCTGAATATTCTGGACACACTTGGCAGAAATATTACTTCATTGTACTTGCAATGTAAGAATAATATAAAATGACACACTAACATCAACCAGATGATTTCCATATATAGAAACATACACTGTAAAAACATGGGTGTTAGATTTAACACCACGGGTGTTAAATCTAACACCGATCAAACTTCAATAAAGGACCACACCCACAGGTGTTAAAAATGCACTGTGATGGTGTTGAAAAGTGTTCACCTGACACTTCGTGGTGTTAATTTGACACTGTACCAGGTGTTATTTTGACACTGTACTGGTGTTAATTAAAAAATGACACCACATGGTGTTGATTTGATACTTGTTGGTGTTAATATCAATGGTTTAACACCCGTCCAGCTTCAATAAGGGACCACACCAGCTGGTGTTACTTTGGTGTAAAATTATTTTCACATTTTTTCAAAAATCTAGTATTTTAATGTAAAATTCTTGATCGTCTTGTTTAAATTAAAAATCAACAAGAAGTGCAGTTACTAAGAAACTCTTCAAAAAACAGTTTAAAATTTGGAAATGACACCCGGGGGTGTTAATTTAACACCATAAATGAGCACCGAAAATTTAACACCAGCTCGGTGTTCACTATTTAACACCGGACTTTTTGCAGGGTAGGTGCCCTTTAATACCAAATGGGATTGACTGGACATCAGATAGACTGACTAGTTGATTCGACTGGAAAACAGGGATTATGGACATACACGCTGAAAAGCAAACCAGTTTACTACAGTTAGAACAATGGACCAAACTGGCAAATTCATAATAATTGAACTCTACTGACCGGGACTGGCAGATTTACCAGATGATTCCACTTTATAATTGTGACCCTGCATCACAAAACCAACAAAAAGTCGCCAGACATGGATTTTTAGTTAAGGACATATTCTGAAAGAGCAGATTCTAAGCCTTAAAATGATGTGTAACTCAATGCAAATGGAATCTCCTAACCTATCTAAATATGGGAAAGAAAGCACACACTCTGGAAAAGCGTGAACTGGGGAAAAGAGGCTTTATAGAGTACACAGTCTATTCAAGCGCTTAATCTTTACCGAACCGCGCTAGCTGTGCGATGAATTGGACAAAAAACAAAATTAAAATGTAAACCACTGGGGCAGCAGCAATGAAGGGTTTATCAGGTAAAGTTGAAATTGAGCATGCTCTATCAACATATTCTCTCTATGATTAATCTCAACTTTCAAAGCAATTGCATTATTCTTTCAAAAGTAATGGGTTATTAGTTGAAAGTGAAGAGTGTGCAAAGGATTTTCATGAAATGAAAAGGGGACTCGAAGACATGCCTGACCTCACTACTTTACAAAAAAAATAGGGCTGTTGAAAAACTGATGAAAACAGACTATGTATTCAATTTATAATACCAAACTTGAGAACAATGTAGAAGAAGAATAGCTCTTTCAGAACACATGAAAAACTCAATATTGACTTGGTTGACCAATTTCACCTTTTTTTAGTCCTCACATAAAATTAACAGGTGCGATTTTTTTGTAGTAATAATCAAACGAAACGATAAAGCATATGCTATTGCTTAGGAAACAGAGGGAACAGAAAACAAATTATACGCACACAAACGCACACACAGACAGACACAAAGCAGCTCTCTTACGCATAAAAAGAATAAACAGGAGGTCAAAGGACAGAAAAGGGAAAAAAAGAGGACAAACAAAGGAGCAAAGGAGGAAGAGTTCAAGGGTCGATGCCAATGGACATGAGACTTCAGTCTTACCGAGATATGGACTATAGAAATAGTGTGCTATAACGACTATGCAGTTAATAAAACAAAGTTAAAAAAGGTTCAAGCAATGAAATAAATTTTCGGCTTTCAATAATGCAAGTCTCCAGTGATATAAGAATTAATAAAAGGTCTTTAATTCTAAGGTAAAAGTGTTAAAGCTTAGCGCCTCTTTTATGCCGCTATCAAGGGAATTCAAGAATTTAGGTCCAGCAAATGAGAATATAGATTTTGTAAAAATCGTCCTAGACAATGGTAAATGAAATTCATATATTGTCTAATGAGATATGAATGTACAATTTTATTTCAAATAAACATAGAATCAAACATAAAAGAAAGGGAATGATTTATTATTTTAATTAAGTACATAAACTCTCCTATTATAAACAATACAAGTCCATGATTTTTTTTTAAAATACTACTTCGATGAAAAAAGTCATTAGAACGTGTGACATCTCCAAGATTCTCTACAAATAATGCACAGAGCTTTTTTTCTGCAATAGTATAATCTTCTTTCTTAGTACGAGGAAATTGTTACCACAGGCGAGAAAGCCATAATTGAAATAAGGTAAAAATAAAAAATGAGTATACTTGGGTGACCCGCACCTCGTTATAGTTAATGTTTGTGCATATTTGAATCACATTTCGCCACTGAAATTTTTTGAAATCAAACTCACATACAGGAAAAATGCTGAAAAGTTCAATGGAATCACAAGTTCATTGATCGATGAACGATGAACGCGAACGATGCAGAATAGTTGTGCGCTAAGGAAGGGGCCCGCAACTCGTCACCACGCTCCCATAGACTTTGCTGGTAAAAGACGTGCGCGGGTGACCGTGATGCTCCCATAGACATACACGTAAAAGATGCGTGCGGGTGACAGTGATGATACTTATAACACGTATTCCTATTAAAATTTCAGATTTTCGCGAAAACTGTTCGGTTTTCAACATATATTTGCTTGGTTGTGGTAGCCCTGCTAAGTTTCAAGCGTACTGAACACAGTCCCGGGCATAAGTTTTTGTTTAGTGCGCTTAAAACCATTTTAAGCGGGGTGACGGTATTCAGGCCCCTGACGAGCTGCGGGCACCTCACTATATAACCTTGATAAGATATTTTTGGGGAAAATGAAATGAAACTTAATTGATTACACAGATATTTCTAGACATTGTACGGCAAAATTGAAACAATATGGCCTTTTTTACGATCAGTGGTGTAACTTTTGTACTCGGAGGGTCAAAATTTCAAACAAAATATTTTTTCATTATTCTGTTTGATTCCTGTTTGAAAGTATTCAAATTTTTGAAAAAATAACATTTCAGACCTTAAAGCTGAAGGGTTATTGGTGTAATTTAAGGAAAACCCTGGCACCTGAAGTAAATTTAAGCAAAATTTTGCTTTCATGAATTGCACCATATTGACAAAACTCTGTAGTCAAACTTCACCATGCAAAGTTTATATGGTTAACAACAATATATAGTTTGTGAATCAAAACTATTTGGGGGTTGAATATAAAGTGAATTAAAAAAAATGCATGAGATTTATAAATTTTTGCTAAAAAATACCAATTGACATGTAATTTTCAAGATTTTAACTATTTATTGGAGGGCAGGCCAGGTCAAACTCTTACTATAACAAGTCTTTAAGAAGGGCTACCTTCCTATGTAGGTTAAATGAAATTCCAATCATTTCTTTAAAACTTGGATTTTTCACACATGGATGTTTCGGAGGTGACAGTTAACATATTAGACTGTTTCGGAGGTGACATTAATTTTAACACTCACTTATTTTAAGAATAAGTGACAATAACACAAAAACTTCTTCTTTTTATCAATGTTTTTAATAATCATAACTCGAGAACAAGAAATTAACTCCTGTTTCAAGCAGATAAACCACACAGAACAAGTGTTTTTTTACACTTCATTAATTAGCATGGGTAGCGGTAGTTTGCCTTCCATTTGGATGAAGGATGTAAGCTAAATATTGTAATCTGAAGAAACATGGCATTCCATTTTCAGCCTTAACTTGAGATGAGGGTGTAAGATCATTTTAGTAGTGTTTCTTTGCTCTCTGAACATTTTATTCCACAACACCAGGGAAGAATCACTTCGTTTCGGAGGTGACATTCAATGTTAACATTGTGTTAAAATATTAATTTACAGTATGAATATGATGGACATAAGCTAGATATTGTAACCTGAAGAAACATGGCATTCCATTTTCTACCTTAAATTGAAATGAGGGTGTAAGATCATTTCAGTAATGTTTCTGTACTCTCAGAATTTTTTATTCCACAACACCAGGGAAGAATAACTTTGTTTCGGAGGTGACATTCTCTATTTTGCAGAAAGCCCCAGTCAATTTGGTTAAGTGATCTCAAAGAAATGTGGATTGTTATAAAGGATGTCAGGAGTCTGATTCTTCCAAGTTCAGCACTTGGATGCTCTTGGAACTGCATATTAATGTGTAAACACATGCAGAACTTGGAGGGAAGGGATTCCTCACATGCTCTACAAAAATCCTCAATTCTCTTTGACCTCTGAAGCAAATTGAATGGGGTTTTCTGTAAGGCGTGGGCAATGAGTTATAGTTTCAATCCCTTATATTGTATTTTAGATTGATTCACTATCTTTAAAGTTATTGTTGCGGAGGGTACCACTGTAATTTTTTTGGCGGGGACATACAATATGAATACCAAAAGCAGAAATTCTTATTTGACTTGTGTACGTTTTTGTTTGTACATAGTTTTATAAATAGATAATTCAAGGATGTTCATGAATTCTTCATCATCCTTGATAGCCACCATACAAATGTTATAATACTGGTGAAAGGTGTTTGGTTCATCTGGGATAAATTTTCTATACACCAGATTCATTTAAACTGTTGACATTACTAAAATATATTTTACATATCATTTTTAATTGATTGAAAATTACCTGCAAATCATGCATATTTAACAGTCACTTTTGAGAGTAAAAAGTATATGATAAGAAAAAACATTTTATTGTTTTTGAGGTGACACAACACAGAGACAACCCAACTTCTCAGGTGTTAACTATTTAGTGAACATTCATGTCTTTCCTCATGGCTTTAATTTTCAAATATAAGCTCTTTCTTTCAGTTCTTACTTGTTATTTTGTTTGGTTATTCTCTTTCATGACAATGGATACCAGCTCATATTTTGTTTGAGATTGTAATTCATACTAATCTTTAACAGGTTTTTACAGTTTGGTTAAGACAACAGTTTGTGTTTCCCAGCTGAAGAGAGCAGCATAATGCTTTTCTGTGAACTTGAGGGGAAAATTTGTTTTTGTTCAGTAATTTTCCCCATCAACTTCACAGAAGGTCCCGGACACAAACTGGTCTCAAATAAACCTATAAGGGACTGAAACTGGAAAAGGACAAGTTCACCTCAATAGACATGAGGGTTGAGTAAATATAGTAATATTAGTAAAACACATCAGTGAGAGTTTGAGGAAAGTAAGGCAATCCGTTCCAGAGTTATGGATTTTTAAAGTTTCTGCTCAGTCAAAGCTGAATGAGAAGACTTCTATAGCTTGTGATGTCACATGTGTACAAGGATATAGAGAAAGTATCAAGAAAATTCAACATTCTGTATTTTCACTTTTCTTGCATAACAAAAGAACACATGACTTCTCTCTTTTGGAAGGCAGGATGAATAATATTGCCCTAAAATACATCAGAAGCAAGTTGAAGAAATGTGCACTTTTTTCAAAAAGTAAAGTTTTGTGAAATTCACTTATATTTTCCTTATATCGTTGTATGCATGTGACATCATACACTGTCGTAGTCTTCTCATCCAGCAGTGGTTGCGCAGATACTTAAAAAAACCCATAACTTTTGAATGGATTGTCCAATTTCCCCCAAACTTTCAATGATATGTTTTACTGTTGAACATTTGCATTCACTCAATCCACATGTATATGAAAGTGGACTTGTCCTTTAAGAAACCATTTTCTTTTCCTTGAAATTCCAGTACTTAAAGCCAAATTCTAAGATAAAACATAATAACAAAACAAGGTAAACACCTCATCAAAAGTACTGAAATAGAACTACAATTTTTTTTTTTAAATCTTTCCCTTTCCAGTCCTGGGGACTTGTTCCTCTGTTCACTTTAGTTGTCACATAACTTTAATAATCTTCAAAAATACAATGTCATAAACAGTTGGTTCAACTTGGAAAATGTAATAATTATTGTCATATTAAAAAAAAAATCACATAATTTTGTTGATGATTACCACATTGTACATGGAAAAACAACAACTATGAATTCAAGAACAAGTTGTGCACCAGCTATAGGCATGTGGCCTTTTTGTGGAGTTTGATTATTTGATGATTTTTTTTTTTTTTACATTCTTTTTTTTTTTTTAAGATTGTGGACTAGGGCATGCTTGAACTACCACATGTATTACTTTGGTATCAAGGGAATTCTGGTGACCTATGTATACAAAAGTCACTTCTGTTGTGATGATTTTGTAGATATTAAATGTATTAGAAAATGTTAATAGATAGTGAAAAGGAACTGAAGTCTTGCCTTTCACTACCACATAACAATATGGTGTTAACAAACAATGTCACCTCCGAAACACAAGAAAAAGCAACCTACAAGGAAAGCTGTGATTGGTAAATCTTCACAACTAAATTGCTTGTTGGAAATCAAGCTTCTAAGATGAAAGCATCTATATGTTTACTTAACTAAAGCAGGAGAAATGATTTTGATTACAATATTATATATACAACAGATGGGTGTATTTTGTGCATTCTCATTGTTAAAAAAAAGTGAAAAAATGTAAATTTGCCCTAAAACGTACAGTCTAGTAATAAAAAAAAGAGTGAGAGTGTGGTAGTTGATTTCTCCACTTTGAGACTTATGTTACTAAAATAAATGAAACCATTGGTGTACATGATATGGTTTCTCTTCAACAGAAATGAACAAAAAATCTTGTTAACAGTGTTTTGTCACCTCCGAAACAGTAATTTTTAGTTTTTATTGAATCTTTTATTAATCCCTAGAAAATTCTCCCTTCCTGTTGCCATATTACTATTGTCATCCAAAAGAGATTCCTGTCAATTGGACAGAATCAAACAAAATTGCTTTGTCTTTGAGAAATTATCAAATATAATATGCCTGCTGTTTCGGAGGTGACAATTGTTTCGGAGGTGACAAGTGTTAACGGAAAATTGTAAATTGCTCCGAAATGAAAACAACAGGCTACATTTCTACTACCTTCCTTCAGAGATAATGTGAGGGGATATGTTACATTTCTGCAAATGTAATGTATAACTGATGTCAAGAATAAAAAAATCAAATACATAAATCTGTTGTCTCGGAGGTGACAGAAATGTTAACGGAAAAGTTACATAAATTTATAAACGCTCATCAAAAAATGATAAGTTATTTGAATTAAATAATCTTTGGATCGAAGTTAAGTCAGATTGATTACTATTCTGTTTTGATGGAAATTAGCAAAGTTGAATTTTATAATTGTGAACAAGAGCTAACTCAAAAGAGGGGTTAATTGTTAACGGAAAATGTCACCTCCGAAACATAAAGTTTGGACAATTTCAGTATTTAAAGAAGACAAAGCAGAACCTGGTAAACATAATAGTTCTTAAAGTTGGATACCTGTCTATCACAACAGCAACAAAAATAATGAAAAGGAATAAACAATTTAATATGCTAGCTCTGACAAAAATACTATGTCAGAGTGAGTACACCAAAAGTGTTGGATTTCAAGCATATAAGTGCCTGCCACATCTGAAAGAAAAAGAGAGGAAAGTTCATTAAGGTACCCAAGGTAGACATCGTGGGTGGTAAGTTTATGAGAAAAAATAATGCATATCTGTCAGTGTATAAGAAAGTTATACACCAATTAGTGCCAATACTGCATTTTACACCACTGATTGTAAAAATGGCCATATGCAAATTCCAGGTGAGTTTACTATCAAGAACCAAACCTAACTTATCCAGGAAAATGTTCCGGGGTAATTCTTCCGAAGAATTACTGAAATCATACATTTAATTCGATATTCAAAATATCAATCAATAACTCAGGATCAGAGCTATAAAAAAAAAATGAATAAAAGAATTAAAAAAAATACAAAATAAAAAATTGAATCATCAGCGAATAATAATTAGGAAAGAATACTTGAATTTTCTAGATATCATTGATATAGAGAACAAAATGAAGAATAAGAGAGTTGTGAGTTGACATAGTTCATGGTTTCACGAAATACTGATAGTATGTAAAAGGCCTAGACTCTATACCACGCATTATAGGCCTACGCCAGTTAGGCATGGTGATGTTATCATGACCTCACAGTCTCCCAGTACATTTCGTCAATCTTTTTTTTTTTTCCTTTTTTGCACATGAAAAACAGCGAAAAAGGTGAAAAAAAAATACATCCTTCGAGTTAAGACTAATACTTGATGATCACATTGTTGGATGTTTCGGGGCAAGGGGTTTTGTAGGTTGATCCCTTGATACTAGCTATAATGTTTACTGATAATTGTGTGATTACAGGAAGCCCTCGTTGGGCTTTAATAGGCCTAGGCCCCTATACGAAGTCTAACGTTAGGCCCTACACGTTTTGGTGTGCGTGGACCGTAATGGTACAATCTCTTAACAACCTTACCGAAGTACAGAGTCATTCAAAGGGAACCGAACGACAATCAAGTGTATCACAGATCAAGATTGTTCCACAAAAATAAGATTCCCACATGCACTGCTCTCTTACCTTGCACAAAATGCTTGGAATGTTCCATCAATTGCTGATTCAGATCGTACGGTGCCGTTAAGTGCCAAGGAACATAGAAAAAACAAATCAAAATGGCCGTTCACCTGAGAGTGGTCTTCGGGGCATCAATACCACTGCGTGGTGTAAAATTACTGATATAAGAAGGATGGACTGGATTCAGGAGCTCCTATTTTTACTTATCTTCTTCGGATGAATATGCAAGAATGCTGGCCAGATGACGAATGTCTGCTTAATACTTTTAAAGCGCAGTAGTTGAGCATTATGGCCAACAAATTGAGAGTAAGATATAGAACCCCGTACGGTATGAGAATGATAATCATCATATACATGGTACGTATACAACACTGATGAACTTTGGCCTGTACGCATCGGAATTCCCCGAATAGGCCTACGTCTAGTCTTTTTCTTCAGGCACTGTAGGAATCGTCCATGGTCGTCGTGATAACAACTGAAAATTTTCGGTGACAGCTCACACCTCAGTTGTTTTCTGTTAACTTTAACTTTTGCTATTTCCCACATAAGAATGTTTCACCAATGGGATTTCTTAATTTGGAACATGTAACGCGAGATGTTTTTCTCCCAAAATCCATGCCGTGGGACTATCACATGATATTCTAGTCTTTTTTTCGTGAGCACTTTTCACATACCCGCGATTTCTCTCGCATCTACAAATTTGTATCGGCTACACGGGTAGCTAGTATACAAATATTGACTGCTCACGAGGATGATGGTGGAAAGTATCATTCCCGAGGTGCTTTTCATACCGACCCTTCTATCACCCCGAGGCGTTAGCCGAGGGGTGATGGAAGGGTCGGTATGAAAAGCACCGAGGGAGTGATAATTTCCACCATCATCCGAATACAGAGCAGTTAATATTTGTTTTATATACCTCATCGTTTAAGACTTAACCAAGATCTAGGGCTAGGCAAATAAGAAGTAAATTCTAACTGTTAGGCCTAAACGTTAGCCCTAAAATCAGGCCACAGCCTGCGCTTGCTGGCATGGTTTTCGTGCATTTCGTACGACCCAGTAGGCCTACGCACGGTACATTGTATAGTATTACGGTAAGGTTGAGGGGTCTAGATATCGCGCACGAAAATTTGTGATGCTCTTATAATAGAAATTATTCCACAATCGTACCTGAATTTCTCAATAAATATCACGAAAATGCAGAAAAATCACCTCCCAGAATCTCCTGATGATACGATGACGGAGTAGTGCGCTGTCGCCGTTTGTATGTCGGACTTAATTTTATGCGTTCACTTTCTCGGGGTATGTAAAGGTCGCGCAGCTGCCCTATGTAGTTTCATGCGTGAAATTGTCTGCCCCTCTCTGTGGCTGTAACGTGCTTCGGCTTTCGCAGAATATTATAAACGATCGATCGAACAAATTACGAAGTCTATCGGCTACGATCATACGAACGAGACAAGCGAGACGACACGTCTAGGCTACGACATCCTTAAAAAAAGAATTTAAGCCAAGGTAGGTGAATTACAAGGTAAAAAATGGAAATTTAGTGAAAAATTTGTTCCAAAAAATTGGAAATTTAGTGAAAAATTTGTTTGAAATCACAATTTCTTACCTGCTTCCTTCTCGTGTTTAGCGGTTGTCAGGTATGTTTATTCCATGGGCGTATCGGCAAATTTTGCGCTTAGTCCTTCGCGTAATATTGCTAGCTATACGCAGTTACGCTATGCGCGATCATTAAGTCCCTGCGCGAGACCTAGTACCTTTACTATACTAGGTCTCGTGCAGGGACTTAATGATCGCCCATAGCGTAACTGCGTATAGCAATCAATATTACGCGTAGGACTAAGCGCAAAATTTGCCGATACGCCCATGGAATAAACATACCTGACAACCGCTAAACATGAGAAGGAAGCAGGTAAGAAATTTTGATTTCAAAAAAAAATTTCACTAAATTTCCAATTTTTTACCTTACAATTTACCTACCTTAGCTTAAAATCTTTTTTAAAGATGTTGTAGCCTAGACGTGTCGTCTCGCTTGTCTCGTTCGTATGATCGTAGCCGATAGAATTCGTAATTTGTTCGATCGATCGTGGAATAATTTTTATTGTAAGAGCATCACAAATTTTCGTGCGCGATATCTAGACCCCTCAACCATACTCACTCACAGTCACACGGCCTTCGGCGAGCTCCTGCATAAAATCTTGGCAGAAGATTACAGTATACATCCAGTTTCCCGTCGCTCGTGTTTTTAATTCGATATTTTCAACATGCTGAGATTTGTCTCTGCTTCGGGATCCTAAGAAATTCTGATTGCAAAGTGTACGATCTTTGATCCAGCTCACTTCAAATCACGGAGGAGCGCTCGATCACCATGCCACGTAAACGTATGCCTGCTGTGCGCTAGTGCGATGATTTTGCATGTGTTTATACGATGCGCGTAGTGAACGTCATAGTCATTGGGTGGGTGGAGGCAGTGCCGTATATTAATATACGGCACTGGGTGGAGGGGTTGCGGACACCGCGCGCGAAGTCTAGTGTACTTATTATGTGTACAAAAGTCGCGGAGGGTTTACGAATTCTATCACGAGGGTTTTGCCTTTCTATCACGAGGGGTTTGCCTTTCTATCACGAGGGTTTTGCCTTTCTATCACTTACATGAAAACCCTAAGGCAAGATAGACGGGACTACACCTTGTCACGTGATATACTTTTGACCAATCCAGTGATACGAATCTCACTTATGAGGTATATAACAAGTTCTAGTGGCACGCATCCGTGCACATTGCGTAAAATACATCAGTATCGCCTGTAGGTGTTATCGTCTTTGATAGATCTAACATCACTCTCGTTTATTCGACTGCATGCCGCCGTGCTGCAGACCGTGGTTTTACTGTACCTTTTACAACCACCTGTGTTGTAAACATCTAAAGCGATTATAGAATAAAAATCTGCATGGTTGATGGAATACAATTTTTATCAAAACAATGTAAATTTTGTTAATCGATGTGGGAAATTGTAATCCAGTATGAATGATTGAATCGAAATGAATTTTTTAGAGCAACATAAAGAGAATCTATAATTTGGAAAATACTGGAAATAGAAAATAAGACATCAATATACTTATAAAGTTAAAATTGAGTATGTTATATCAATTTTCATAATCATATTGATATGACATGATTTTTACCAGTCTTGTGACTGGTTGTAGCGACGTCATAACGACGTCATAACGACGTCATACGACTCGCTGCTGTATCGATCATGAATATTCATGAGATTGAAACTAGTGAAAATAAGGAAAAACATTAATGATTACTGTAATTATGTTGGGCTTAAACTTTAAACTGTGTCAGAAATTGTACATTTTTTATTCTTATCTTATTCGAAGTACTCAACCTTGTGTTATGGAGACAAATTTTCATATTCAATGGGCTTCTCACAAAATTGTGGTCTAGTTTAGTAACCATATCATGAAGCATTACAACTTTTTGTCCGTTTATATAGCAACGTGATACAACAGTCTAGTAATTATATAGGAATAGGTGGTAGGCATAGGCATAGGAATAGGATTTAGGACTTTATGAGTAGACGGTTAGATTCGTGGGATTGTACCTGAGGAGACCCACAATTTTCTTAGATCTTGTAATTAACTTAGTAATTAATGTATATTGGCTTAAAGACGACGTCAAACTGACTTTTTTTCTTTGTTTGTTTTCGTCAAAGTGACGTCTTTAAGACGTCTTTTTTCTGTAGCAATACCCGTAAAAAAGGACGTAAATTGACGTGTAAACGAGATGTTTTTGACGTTATTCTAACGTGATATTTTGTCTTTCAAGTAGCAATCTGAACGTCATTAAGGCGTCTTTGTACGACACCTAGACGTCAGACAGACGTCACAAATATGACGTCTTTTTTGACGTCTTCCATTTGAGCAAAGATACGAAATTTTGACGTCAGTTTAAGACGTTTAGACTCCATTATCTTTGTTTATTTACGTCGTTAAGACGACATATTACCGGACACTTTTCTGACGTATAAATATGACGTCCTTTTTACGTCTTCCATTTGAGCAAAATCATGTATTTTTGTCGACAGTTTACAACATCTTTCTGACGACAGCGCTGACGTGAAATAGATGTGATTGTGACGTGTCTCTGCTATCAGGGTAGGGGTACTAGTGAATTACATTAACAGTTTACAGGTCGCAGGACCGTCACGTGTAGCCTTTTTGGCTCCTACAGAACACGTGGCTTTCTGACGTTTAGACCTAATAATAGGTTTTCCCGGCCAATTTCGCACTTTTTTCAGTCCAATTCCTAATTTGTGCATTCAATTTAGCAGACTTTAGCCTAGAAGGCATGTTCGGTATTTCAATTTTATAATCTTTTTATTCAAATTCATTTTGGAGCATTCAAATTACATTTGACATCATTCGAATCAGTACTTTTTCAGTTCAAATTCGTGAGACAAGCACCAATTCGCAAATCGTTCATTCAATTTAGCATGATATAGTCACGTGATCACGTATACGCTGCGCTCGTTCATTCGAATTCATTCTTGGGCATCCAATTTCTCATTTACTGCAGTCAATTTAGCAGACACGTTAAGCATTTATTCCTTTTTTTTTTCCATTTTCATTCGTAGTGTTTGCAAGCATCTTAACATTTCATTTTTCGTATTCATTCTTTATTCTGATATCACCTTTGCAACAGTACTTTCAAAATATGTGTATGCGTTTAAAATGTTGGATAGCATTATTTCATTCACAGATACATTAATCTTGTTTTGTTTTGACATTAATTGGGAGAAGGAGGTTTCTTACATCTTGATTATTTCTTTCATCCGCATGTTTCATTATTTTCATCTGGTGGGTGCTATATTGCGTTAATCATCATTAAGAATAAAGTTCTTGGATCGGCTCTAGCCATCAATTTGTCAAGGTCGTTACCCTCAAATGCTTCTATGACTGTTTCCCTGTCTTCTTGAGAGATACGCCTGTATCTTACTCGTACTGCCATGACTGGACATAAGAAAGTGAAGTGATCTGGTACTGGTGCATGTATAGTTCTGATAACATGTATAAAAGAAGAGGGGCGTTACAGAACAACAAACTTGAATTATTTAGGGTCAAAGATACCTTTGCTATATACTTAACAGTGTGTGGATGAAACAAAAAGTCACCTTTAAATACGTATAAACCACGGTTCTCACCTTTTCAAAATAGAATTAACATTACGCCAATTTGAATGAACATGTTTGGAATTTGACTGCCCATACGCGAAATTGAATGACTGAAATACCATTTTCCGCCAGTGCAGGCGAATTTGAATGACTGAAGAGCACGTGCCAATTTGAATGCCCGTTTTACGAATTCGAAAGGCACATGTGCGAATTTCATTGATCGAAATGCTAAATTGAATGAACAAGTTGCAATTTTGAATGACAGAATGTGCAGTGACGAGGATTTTCGCTAAATTGAATGAACCTTTTATCAAATAGACTGACAAAAGTGCGAAATGTTATTGGCCGGGAAAACCTATATTATAAGATATATGGCTTATGATACCGCTTGAAATTTATCTTCTGTCCTGTCGAAGCGGGAGGGGTAGGGGAACACTGACCCTGATTTCCCAGGGCCTGCAGCCTCCCCCCCCCCCCCCACACATACACACAAACGTACACACACACACACACACACAAATAGATATTGAAAACAAAACAAAGAACTGTATACCGGGGGCCCGTTTCATAAAACTTGTTATCAGTGACAACTGCCACATTTCTATGACAAATTTGCTCTCAGCCAATCAGATGCAAGGATTTCAGTAGCTTGTCACATCTATGACAACTTGTCACTGATGACAAGTTTATGAAACGGGCCCCGGGTGGCTCCTATAAAGTAGTCAATGTACCTTTTATAAATTTGCAAGGCTTTACATTAATAAATGTGGCCCGGTGTGATCCCGGGCAGTAGCGCCCCTTTAATTTTTCTGAAAATATTTTGCAGGTTTTTTTTATTTTTTATTTTGTTTGATTTATTTATTCATTTATTTTTTTTTATTTTATTTTTTTTTTTTTTTACTCAAATTGATGTCGGGCCACCTAATATCCGAAGGTATCTTTTGGTACCCTATAATTGTAATTTTTCAATTTCAATTTCATTTTCGTATTTGTGTTTCTCGATGGAAAACTAGTACATAAAATATAACAAAATATAACGCTCGCAGCACTGAATCTGCTAAAGCTATCAAATTCAAAATCCGGTCATTCAAATTCACCATCGGAGCAATCAACTCCTAATTTGCGTCATTCAAATCTAAAATAGAAGCATGCATTTCAGCAATGAACATCCAAATTCATTTCACCCCGGCGCCGGAGTCTCGTCGGTCATTCAAATTTGCGAGAAAGGCAACCATGTTTCAAATAATTGCATTCAATTTAAAAGAATTAAGCCTTGCATTGAAACTGATCCCAAGGATTTAGAATTTGAATATCCGAATATTTCCGCTTGCGTGCGCTGTGTGAATTTGAATGCACATTCATGAAGTGGAATGACTAACGTATGAAATTGATCGGGAAAATCTGTATTTCGGGCAACCATTTTTTTTTTTTTTTTTTTTTTTTTTTTTTAAAGAGGCCTCAACGGGCCAAAAGAAAAGAAAAAGTTAGTGTCGAGGAATTTATGCATGTGTGTGTGTGCATGTGAGTGTGTGTTTGTGTGCTTTTATCATTCTCATTTATAATGAATGGAGAGCGAATAATGTTCATGACCCACCTAAACGATCCATGTCAAGATTTAGTGACATCATGTGAAGGTTTGTCAAGATTTCACAGGTAAGAGATTTTAGGGCAGTGTCATGGTGTCCCCTTTATATGACGGCAAGAAAACTTGAGTGATCGATTAAATAAGTATGCCAGTTCATGAATCCATCAATACATATTATTTCTAAATGGTATGAGCAACGACTCGTCTAAATTAATTTAAAATACAAAATACAAGGCCCACGACATGGGCGGATCCAGGAATTCCGAAAAAAGGGGCTTCTTTACAAAATGAAAGGGGGGGGGGGGTACACGCAAATATAGAAATAGCAAAGATTATAGAATATCTGAATAAAAGAGTGAGAGAGAAGGGGGGCACGATTATAAATTAGACTAAACTGCAACATTTTGAGAACTGCAATACATAATGATAAGCATGATTTGTAAAGGCAAGGATCACTGTTTAGGATTTCCTTTTGAAACCTAATGGATCTGGAACTAATGCACATTTAAGGACAAGTTCACCTTCATAGACATTATTGTGGATTGAGTGAAGAGAGCAATATTAATAGAACACATCAGCGAGAGTTTGAGGAAAATCGGACGATCCGTTTAAAAGTTATGAATTTTTGAAGTTTCTGCTTAGTCATTGCTGGATGAGAAGACTACTACAGCTAGTGATGTCACATGTGTACAACGATACAAAGAAAATATAAAGAAGATTCAAGATATTTTCACTTTTCTCGCATAATAAAAGAACACTTGACTTCCCTCTTTCAGGAGGCAAGGGGAATAATATTGCCCTTAACATACGTCAGTGACGAGTCGAGGAAATGCGCACTTTTTTCAAAAAGTAAAATTTTGTGAAATTCTCTGTATATTTTCCTTATTATCGTTGTACGCATGTGATATCATTCACCGTGGTAGTCTTCTCATCCAGCAGTAACTGTGCAGATACTTCAAAAAATCATAACTTTTGAACGGATTGTCCGATTTCCCCCAAACTTTCACTGATGTGTTTTATTAATATTGCTGCATTCACTCAATCCGCATGTATATGAAGGTGGACTTGTCCTTTAAATGCACACAAATTATTGAATGCATTTGTGTGATTAGGCCTATTTACCTATAAAATGCTCATGGAAAATCAATATGCTAGCAGGGCCTATGCTTGACGTAACAAGACTGGTGTGCACGTAGGGCCCTACTCACAGTGGAAATTACAATCTATTAACTATGGATTTTTTTTTTATTTATTTTTTTTTTAAATAAAGATTACTCCACTTCCCTTAATTTATAGTCGCGACCAATAAGTTTTCTGGGGACGGCTGGGACTTGCATGTAAGTACTGGCCAGAGGTTGTAGCCTTGTTGTTGTTGTCATTATTAATGCATGTTTATTTTCATTTTATTTCATTTTATTATTATTATTATCATTATTATTATCATTATTATTATTACTATTATTATTATTATTATTATATATATATATATATATATATATATATACACTATATTATATATATATATATATATATATATATATATATCCCCCCCCCCCCCCGAGCTGGTCGGGAGTATTTAACTCGGTTTGTTGGGGAAAAAAGTGCCTTCAGTTATTTTGCCCGGACACAATAGTTTGGGAATATTATATCGCCGATATCCACTTCATAAACTTTTAATTCCTCTTAGAAGTCCATGCTCTTAAATATTTCATGTAACTGGTTTCTAATTATCTCACGAAAAAAGTTAAAATCTGAATCCCCATCTCAACCAACTATTACACCAGTTGCTGCCGTCATTTGTATTTTATCTGTAAAAAAAAAAATAGTTGTTAAAATAGATAAATATAACGTATTTTACGTAATATCATCATACTTCCAAAACCCAAAATAAATTTCATGAAATTCCCGAGATGCATTTATTCCAGTGTTAAAATATTCAATAACCTCCCCGAAAATGGAAGAATAATAAGTAATTTGAAAGCTTTTGAAAGAATGTTAGAGAATGTGTTATAGTGTGGATTTCATAACTATGTTTCAGCTAATTTGTATTAATTTACGTGAACTTGTTTGTGTCACCCTCTTTGTAGCGTTTGTGTTTAGTGGTAACGACTATATTCCTCTTCTTCTTTGTTCTTGGCATTTTGTTTCTGCTATTTCGTAATGCATTTCATTATGTCATGCTTGTTGTTGTTGTTATGTTTTTTTTTGTTTTTATTGTTAATTTGCTTTGACTGGGTCAATATGTTAACTTGTGTTTTTGTTGTTGTTGTAACTCTATTCACGGCCTCTCTGAAAAACAGCCTCTCCTGGCTGATCGAGGGCATTTTATCCCGTGATTAAATAAAACAAAACAAACAAACAAACAAACAAACAAACCAAAACTTGTATAGGCCTATACCAGCCCCTTGAGTCCCTCAAATAATATTTGAGGGACTATTATATTATTTATAATACTATCCGGGGACTGTCCGGACACTTCAACGGCCGGGTATTTAAAAATGCAACTTGATGCAGGTCTCTGCTATCCCCGGGTAATACCGCAGTGACCGTACCCACAAAATAATACTTAGTAGATAGATTTAACACCGTCGGCGCCACACTTTCAAAAGTGGGGGCCCACTTCCGGGTTTCATGAGCTAACAAGCGAAAAAAAAAAAAAAATATGTATATACTAGGGCCTACACTTAGTATGTACACGCCGCTCAGGAACTGCTAGTACAGTTAGCTAGCATAAACGAGTTTTTTATAGTGTTGGTAAACATTCAACAGCTGCTGTAATCGACACGTGTCTTTACTTGCTGATGTAGTGGAGAGGACATTTTCAAATATGGGGAAGACAATCTTCGCTGACACTAGCCTGCAAGATGCTGTTTCAGAGCTCAGCAGTAAAAAAGGTGTAATAATAGGATTACTGATCGGAAAGGTATGCAGTTTCAGAGACATTTTATCGCTGTATTGCAAACAATAACAACAGCTGTTTCGAGTATTTGGGAAGCACCAAAATGTAGCTTTGTATAGTCCCATACAAGTGTTTCTGTGTAGGGTTTCACGAAACATTCATTCGCGCCTAGCGCGACTGAATCTGAGACAAGACAGGGACAGGAAGCGGACCCGGATGAATCATGGGATGGGGCGGTGTAGGAGTTCGGATATTTGTAACCGTGCTTCACAAAACGAATAAAAAGTCACACGCACTGATTTTGTGTGAGAGCTGAAAATAGGCAGTGATAGGTGAAATAGATTCTAGGTCAACCTAGGCCAAACCAGGGATTTCCTAGCCAATCTTGACTTTTTTTCATATTTTCTGAAAGAGCAAGTCTTCTTCGTTCTATGTTAGATTATCAGCACAGTTTGGGATCATAAAACGAAAAGGAAATTGGGTATTCATCAGTTTTTCTGGAACACTTTTTGGTAGAATAGTGTGATTATTAGATAAGCAAGGCATTTCTCAAAGAGTCCTCCTTTCATTTCTGAAAAACCCTGTCCATGCTCATCACTTTCAACTCTAATAAAATGTTATATCTTTAGAAGGGATGACGCCGCCACTGCTTTGAAAGTTGGCGTTGATCATCAACAGAATGTGTTAATAAAGCATGTACTATGTACAAATTCAGCTTAACCTGTTAATCCCTTCATTGTTGCTTTGGTGGTTATCATCCTGTTATTTGTTCCATCCATTCATCGCACAGCAAGCGCGGCTTGGTAAAGATTATGCGCTTGAATAGACCCTGTTGCTGTTCTTCAGAGCCCTTTTTCTCAGTTCACACTCATCAAGAGTGTGTACTTTCTTTCCAATATTTAGATAATAGGTTTGAAGAGTCCATTTGGATTGTCGCATAGTGAGTTATAATATATCATTTTAAAGCTTAGAGTCTGCTCTTTAAGAATCTGACCTTACCATAAAAATCCAAGTCTGGCGTTTTTTTGTTGGTTTTGTGGTGCAGGGTCACATTTAGTCTATGTTATGAGCATGATGAGTGGAACACAGTGTTGCAGTACCTGCTGCCTACTCATGAGCTCACGCAAGGAGCTGGCATGAACTCAGTCCGGGAAACCCGCTCATGTGGACTGCTCCCCCTGTGAGATTTTCAGAGTGAGCTTGCGCACGCACGGAAGGATACTGCATCCCATCATCATGGATAGTGGACATGTGTGTGTATTAAACAAAAAATCACTGTGCAAAGTTGCGACAATTTATACGTCAGATGTGGGATAAATAAGAAGTGAATAGGGGTCCTCTGAGGCCCTCCCCCGGGGGCCTCATGAGGCATATGAGGGGTCCTCATGAGGCGGGGCTGTCCTCGTACAGGGGAGCAGTCCTCGTGAGCGGGTTTCCCGGACTGAACATGAGTCGAAAGTCAACAAGATCGCAAGCCAAGACAGTATGATAAAGACGAATAGTAGTCTTTGACTACATGTAGTTACAAAGTTTTGAACATGATGAAGAATGTGCGATCGAGAGAGTATGGTTGGGTGTCCAATGCATTGTATTGACACCCTAAAGTTTTTCTATCAATAGAAACATACGTAATCTCACAATTTGCCTAAAATTTTACTCACATGGAGAAAATTCTCTGGACTCACAAGCGCTCACTGAAAATACGATCTGGTACTAGAATATATATGAAGTACATTGTAGCGCTCTCGACTACAGCTGTAAGTAAATTAAGCTGGCCTCTATGCGTATATGCTCTAGATAGATGGCTGCTTTGAACGCGTGGGGTGTTATTTTTTATGCACTCAGTTTCCATGTGGGTCAATCCATGTCAAATCATCCAGTGCTTGTCACCCGACCCCCTCCGATTTTCTTAAAAATCGCACCAAATGTTTCCCAAAGTGTCTGACGGAAAATCCCAAAATATT
Organism: Diadema setosum; assembly: GCF_964275005.1. NCBI lineage: Eukaryota > Metazoa > Echinodermata > Echinoidea > Diadematoida > Diadematidae > Diadema > Diadema setosum. Next base: position 1,816,297 of record NC_092690.1, read on the forward strand.
TTGCCCCAAGGTCAATTGGTTGCTAAGATACAGCCTCACATAGCAACCGGTGCGCATTCCAAAATATTAGTTAAAAGAAAATTAGGCATTTTTGATTGACTGTTTTAGCATGGGTATTAATGCAAAAATGTTCATTATCTGGAAATTGAGAGAACTTTATAGTCTTTGCAAGAAAAACTTACTGTGACGCGAAATTGACTTTTCGTTAACGTGCACGAGGTCACCGAAAATGGTGTTAAATGTTAAGTTTGAAAATTTTAATGCATATTTAGAGGCTAATATCTTCCACATTTCATCACCTTAGGTTCTAAAATATTATGCTGCTGAAGGCTTTGACTTGCTCAGTAATTTTGAAAAAAAATCAGCGCATTCATGCGCACCGTTTTTACGGAGAGCGCCCTCAAAGTTGACAAAAATGAAAAATGTGCCAAATTCAAGGTCACGGATCACCCTTCGTCCCACCTAGGAATGGCATCAATTTTTGTGCATTGATAGACATTTACCTATATTATCTTGGGTTACCAAAGAAATTTTGCTACCAAAATGTTCAATGGCAAATTTACCCCACCGAAAATGGTCGTAAACGGCCAAATTTCCATGTAATATCACATATTGGGTTTAGAGGACATTTCAAATGTCCACACTTTCAAGATGAAAAGCACTAGCCCTGTGATATTTGCAGAAGGCATAGTCTGTTATACATATTTCAGTAATATATACCACAAAACACTTTTATTACTTAATAATGACCTTGAAATTTAATCCAAAATTTGATAAAAACAATAAATTGCTCCATTTTCCTTATTGCACTGCATATAAATACGTGTTTTGAAAGACATTTCACAGAGCAATATTTCAAGAATTATGAAAGCTGAAAGCCTACCTTATCAAGGTTCTAAAGTATTTGTGCTCTTCTTTCAGATTTAGTGTCAATTTGATCACGAATGTTTTACCCTTGACCTTGAAGCCCTTCTAAAAATAGCTGTAAATTTGTTAACTACAAATTACACACACGACAGGTGTATTATGGCATGATATACTTGTGATTCTTTCACAAACACAAAAGCTTTTTATGGTGTAAATGTATATACTGGAATTAATCTACACTCAAGCTTGCAAGATATGTTACAATTAATAACTTTGTTCTGACAATGACCCTCAATTTCAATCAAAAAAGGGGACAGTAATATTTTGTGATTTTGTGTGCATTTCCTATGGAAAACAGTGCTTTGTTTGGAAACTCATAAAAACTTGACCATTTTTACTATCACTTTGATTGATTAATTTTATTCTGGTTATAGTAGAAAAGTGGCCCGTGACAATTTCCAATAAAAGAAAACACAGTTATGCTTTAGAAAATGAAAAACAAAGAAATACATAAGAAATTCCAAAAACAAGAAAATACATAAGAATTGAAATGATTTTGGAAGTTTTCATAAGGTACAGAACAAATCCCCCGAAAAAGAAGACTCTCAGTCCTTTTGATGTGCGTTTCACAGGCTAGAATAAGAATCTATATTATGTTGGGCGCAACGTCCAATTATCAACTATTATTCAGTACATAATACAGGTCTTTATGGAAAGGAATAGGCATTTCTCATGATTTTGAAGGTCATAAATTGAGGGTCATTGTCAGAACAAAGTTATTAATTGTAACATATCTTGCAAGCATGAGTGTAGATTAATTCCAGTATATACATTTACACCATAAAAAGCTTTTGTGTTTGTGAAAGAATCACAAGTACTGTATACGCTATAATTTTCGCGTACATAAATTTTCGCGAATTGCCGATGTCACACATTTTCGCGAGTGGTTAAATTCGCGATTGGGAGACCAGAGAAAATATGAATTGGCAAAGAAAGTGTGAATTTTCAACTTACTAGCAACGAATGCTACCACAGCGACTGGGCTGTGTATACTAGAGATTCTAGTAGTTAGACGAGGACATGCTATATGTACGTAAACAAGCTTAGCCAGTAATGCAATGGTCTGTTCGGTAAGCCGTAAAATGATTGTATCGTCAAGGCAAAGGATTCATTTTGGAAGGTAATATTTTCGCGTGTTGTTAATTTCGCGAATAGCTCCCGACTCGCGAAATTCGCGAAAATAAAACCCACGCGAAATATATAGCGTATACAGTATATCATGCCATAATACACCTGTCGTGTGTGTATTTTGTAGTTAACAAATTTACAGCTATTTTTAGAAGGGCTTCAAGGTCAAGGGTACAATATTCACGATCAAATTGACACTAAATCTGAAAGAAGAGCACAAATACTTTAGAACCTTAATAAGGTAGGCTTTCAGCTTTCATAATTCTTGAAATATTGCTCTGTGAAATGTCTTTCAAAACACGTATTATGCAGTGCAATGAGGAAAATGGAGCATTATTTATTGTTTTTATCAAATTTTGGATAAATTTCAAGGTCATTATTAAGTAATAAAAGTGTTTTGTGGTATATATTACTGAAATATGTATAACAGACTATGCCTACTGCAAATATCACAGGGCTAGTGCTTTTCATCTTGAAAGTGTGGACATTTGAAATGTCCTCTAAACCCAATATGTGATATTACATGGAAATTTGGCCGTTTACGACCATTTTCGGTGGGGTAAATTTGCCATTGAACATTTCGGTAGCAAAATTTCTTTGGTAACCCAAGATAATATAGGTAAATGTCTATCAATACACAAAAATTGATGCCATTCCTAGGTGGGACGAAGGGTGATCCGTGACCTTGAATTTGGCACATTTTTCATTTTTGTCAACTTTGAGGGCGCTCTCCGTAAAAACGGTGCGCATGAATGCGCTGATTTTTTTCAAAATTACTGAGCAAGTCAAAGCCTTCAACAGCATAATATTTTAGAACCTAAGGTGATGAAATGTGGAAGATATTAGCCTCTAAATATGCATTAAAATTTTCAAACTTAACATTTAACACCATTTTCGGTGACCTCGTGCACGTTAACGAAAAGTCAATTTCGCGTCACAGTAAGTTTTTCTTGCAAAGACTATAAAGTTCTCTCAATTTCCAGATAATGAACATTTTTGCATTAATATCCATGCTAAAACAGTCAATCAAAAATGCCTAAATTTCTTTTAACTAATATTTTGGAATGCGCACCGGTTGCTATGTAAGGCTGTATCTTAGCAACCAATTGACCTTGGGGCAAAATATTTTGGGATTTTCCGTCAGACACTTTGGGGAACATTTGGTGCGATTTTAAAGAAAATCGGAGGGGGTCGGGTGACAACTTTTCTGAAAATTGGATGATTTGACGTGGATTGACCCATGTACATTGAAATTGACCACCTCACCTTCTATTGACAATGAATTTATGTAGATTTCTATAAAGCGCTCGTAAGTTCCATTTTGCTAAATTTAGGCAATTTAGAGTGAATACTTGCTTTCACCTCATTTTACTCGGTAGCTTAGCCCAGTGAAGAATCCAACAGTCACACCATTGCCACTCGATTACACGTAGTCCCATGCATGCATACATTTTTGTTCTGTACGTGCAATGCTAGATGGTGGTCGGTTTCTATGATGCACAGTGTCGATGTGAGGACACCTACCATGCTGTACATGTAGCACTAGTAGTATTGTATGGCCTATAGCATGCCTAGTTTAAATTAATGCCATGGTGTAAAAAACCTGCATAGAGCAACCTGCCAAGGTTGGACCTCCCATGCCAGAATTTGACCGTTTTCGAAAGCACAAGTTTCAAGTTCTTAATTTGTAGCCTATGGTTGAATTTTGATTGGCGTTGGATCTATGCCTTATGGTCGAATTATGGGTGGCTTGCTTTGCGTCACTCATCAGTGCAGTGTACCTGCTTGCGTACAATAGTGCTTTCTTGACATCATGGGATGGAATCAAAATGGAGCAATGCACTGCTAGTGCTACTCTACTGTCTCTATGCAGTTTGCAGGACAGGATTCGTAGAAAACCAGGCCCCGGCCCAGGTACGATTGTAGCAACAGCATGTAGAAGAAAATATGGAAATAACTTGTCTCTTGACTGCGAAAACTACTTTCTAAAAGTTGATTTGATCTACAGTACTGTATAATACTTTGCATGTGCATTTATGCATTATTGTATCTTTTTATGCAGTGTTCATCACAAAAGGACACAGTGGTGCATCTAGTTCCAACACCCTCTGAACAAAGTGGAGACAGTAGCCATGGTAACCCATCATCAGTGGACAGCTACAGTGAGCAGTGGATAGCTGAGCATGCCAGACAGGTTTGTAGATTGTCCTTGTCTTCATGTTTAATCCTGAAATTTGCCCGGAATTCCACTGGTAGCACTAGAACAAAGGATTAAGACGTTGAAACATGGAGGTACCTCAATGGTGGAAATGAAGCTTGTATCGAGTTGGAAGAAAACGATAGAATGTACATTATTTGTGACTGTGCATCACAAAACGAACAACCAGTCGCACCCCTGCCTTGATTTCACATGAGAACTCAAAAAAGGTGAAATGGGTCAACCGAGTCAATCTTGAATTTTTCATACTTTTTGAAAGAGCTATTCTACATTATTCTTTAAATAGTTTGGGATCATAACATGAATTTCTTAAAATCCTTTGCACACATCAATTTAAAGCTTATAGTCTGCTCTTTATGAATTTGTCCTCAACCTAAAATTCATGTCTGGAGACTTTTTGTTTGTTTTGTGATGCAGGGTCACATTTCTTTTTCACTCTCTCACATTATCTTGTGTATTTTTTGTTTTTCTCTCTTATTTTGAAGGTGGCGTGCACCCTACCCGGTGGCATAGGCATCACAGGTGTATTCTACTCATGCCAACCTGGGGAGTCCTCACAGGGGGCCACGAGGGCCCGCCAGGCACTCTTTGCCACTTTCAAGCTACTGACCAAGAGACACCTGATGATAGTAGACCAAGGAAGGGAAACTCTAGACTGGTGTGCTCTCCATATATGCCAGGCAACAAAGAAGTATCCTTTTGCATTTCTTTGAAAAACTGTGTCAGATATCTAGTCACTTTCCTACATGTAGGTTGAGGAATTTGTAACATTCAAGAAAAATTCATGCTAAAGTATTACAAATTGAGAGGAATCAGAGGAACATTTGCAAAAGCTTTATCCCTCTAAGGACGAGTCCTGAGTGTACTCAGGCAGGTGTCTATTGGAATTATAAAGTGTGTTGTAGCAAAATCAAACCGTCCTCAACGGGTTAAAGTAGCAGGGTGGGGGAGGGGCACTTTTGTCAGTGATCACCTTCATTGCATCCCTCAATACGTGTGCTGGAGGATACATTGTACTTTTGGTTTTAATACGTCAGTGTTGCACTGCCACTGCATCTCATTTTATACATGTACACATACTGGCCTTTAGTAGTAGAATTTCTTCATGTTAGCATGGAGGTGCATCATGTATCTTGTTTTATTTTTGTCATAATTTTTTTATACATTACAGTAAATTCCTAGATTGACAAGAAGCTCGTCTTTGATATGCCGAGTTTAATACTGTATGCTGAAAATGATATTTGTCAATCTAGAACCTGTTGAGGACAGTCTGATTTTGCTATCATTTCCCGTAGACAACAGCCCGAGTATACTCGGATTCATCCTCAACAGGTTAACTATGAATATACCACACTTTTTAACCTTGCACTGTGATGTACTGTACGTTATTATGAAAGCTTTTCCTGAACACAGCTTAATACAGAACAGTGTGTAAAACCTTCAACGTCCTTGACCACAAGGTAATGTAGATATTTCTACCCAGTCACGGTATTAATAATTTCTTGTCATTGATGTGTAGTATGGCTTCATAGGCAGCATTCTCTATTAGGCATTGAATAAAAAGTAATTCTGTATGTTGATTGTTCCACTTGGTGCATGCGCGGAAAAAAAAAAAAAAAAGAAGTCAATTTGCCATAAGAGGCATGTCATGTTTGTGTTTAAATTCCCTGAGATTTGAAGCATTTAAAATGTAATTATTATTCATGTACTTCTTGTGTAGCCATCAATCTACCTGATAGCATCAAAGTGTTAATCAGTGCCTTCAATTTGGCAATAATGGTAGAAAAAAGTGAGTTAAAGGTCCTGTTTACCTTTGGGAACAGTGATTTAAAAAATTTTCAAGATATGACATTTAATGCATATGTGTAGGTCTGTTGTACCACAAAACATCCTATCATATACAATTTTTGCGATGAAGCCTATAATATAAGGAAATATCTGTATTTTTCTCAATAAACCGTAACTGTAGACGGTTTAGTCTGGAAGAATTTTTATTATAACTTTTGTTCAGATTTTGTGTATTTAACAATACTTAACATCGTTTTTACTGATTCAAATTTTTACAGTGGTTGTTTCTATCCCTAACTCACATTTTAGAACTGTTTTAAAGCACTAATGCTGGGTTTTTGTTTCATCTGCAAATGGTAAATTATGCCTTTAGTACATTCAAAGAAAAGCATTGAATGGAAGCTTCCTGGAGCATTAATTGATGGGCCTTTCTGATCACCTTGTCTGCACAAGTTAATAATTCTTTGATTGAACATGAATTCCATACACTTGGTACATTGGCAACCCTGTGCAGTATTAATGTTGCATTGATAATAAGCGGCATGCCTACCCAGCTGAGGAGAAAGAAAGGTCATTTTTCAAAATGTGCTCACAAGCCAATTATGGAATGGCTAATTGTCTGGATGCATACTGCAGTCGTACATGTACCGGTAACTAAAATAGTAGTACCAAGGAGGTTGAAGAGATGGAGTAACAACAGAGTTATTCCCTTTGATCTATGTTCGAAGCCACCGCTCAAAAATATTTGAAGCATGTGCTAAACAGGATCTGCCGTGCCGATACGAAGACAATTGACTCGTGTCTCACTGCATAATCACCAGCCACTTTCAAAGAAAGATATGTCTTTGTGATGATAATTACTTTTCGCTATCCCTTCTTATAAAAGGTAGGTGGTGCAGACACAAGGATGCGCGAACAGAAATTGAGGGAAAAATGCTGAAATGAAGATGAAAATTACTCGATTGGGCATATGTGGGCACTAATCTGATATATCTATCAATAAAGAAATATACTTGAAGATTATTACATATTAGTTTCATTTGGGGAAATTAAGTTGAAAAGTGAAAAAAAAAAAAACAGCTTTCCAGGATGGTACAGTTTTAAACATTTTCACATAATACAGCTCTGATTTACACTTATGCGCAAATTTCTGAACGGAATTGACTTTTGTTTTACATGCTTTATTATTAAGTGAAATTTCATTTCATTTAATAAACAAATAAGCAAAATATGGTCAACATTATGATAACATTCAAAATGAATCTTCAGATTGCTCGACAAGATGGCGGCTTGGAACATCGATCATAAAAGGCACAAGTGCACCTGTGGAATTCTTTTGTACATCAATAGAAATCTGACAACTGTTTGAATAATTACAGCCAGTTGGAACTCCATGTATAAAACCTCCTTGGTAGTACTGACAAGATGTAGCTTACAATGTAGATACTTTGAATATACATGTAAATGTACTGATCTCTAGGTAAAGCTGTGCAAAACTGGGAATACATTAACCTATATAGGGCGAATGCACCTTTGAACACAAACACCCAAGTGGCCCAGCACCGTTGGCGCACACACGCCGACAAACAGACAACTCTCCAAACAATCGCTCTTCATTAGCAAGCAATGAAAAAAACATAGACAAGTTATATATCATTTGAAAGAAGAAAACGATCTCTTTAATATGGTATATAACATGCTGCCATTCAATGCATAGTACAGTCATAGTACTCAGCGGAATTGACTGATGTCATTCATATGTCATTTTATTCACTACGGGATATTCCGTATGTGGCCCCTTCGGCGTTCGGACGAACTACAGAATATCCCATAGATGGCCCGATATGGGTTACGGACATACCGTATTAGTGGCAAATGTGTTGTACTCCCTTCAGTATCACTTTTACGGTTCATAACTTTCTTGTGTGTGTCTGATTTTTATTCACCATATTTTTCACTGATCTACTTCTCTGATCTGTTTTCATAAAAAGCAGAAATGTTAAGGGCAGAACTTGTGCCATTTGGGTTGAATCAATTCTCATGATGTCAAGCAATGAAATAGGTCTGTAAGGAATAATCTTATTTGTTTTTTCTTGTAGTGCACTGCTCGTCCAGCTGATCTGAAGTTCCAGTCCAATGTTCAGCAGTGGGCAGTGGTCCAGAGTAGCCTGAGACTGGACATTGGTGTCCATCTCGGGTCAGCTGTGGCCGACTGCAGCCAGTACAGCAAGCAGCTTCTTGTAAGTACCTTTCAATAGATGAGCAAATGTGACATTATGATAACGATAATGTTGATAAAAGAGATAATGATGTCTGTAGTAATAACAATAATATTGATATGGTTTACTTAATGATATTGTTTAGATGATTCAAAAAGGTGGTAATGTATGATGTCATCTGAGACCTTCTGGTGCTTAAATTGCTTTCCATCTCATAAACTGTGTATGCCGAATATTTCATGAGGCTTTTATTTTCGCAAATTTCAAGTCAGGTGCTGTATGTATTTGTGAAATTAAAGACACACAAAAATATTGACTTTGATCCCGATGTGATTGTGACATACATATACAGCTGTATATATACAATTTCTCTGTTCAGTACAGGACTTCACGATCGTGAATTTAACCATTCGCGAACTTGTCGATAAGTCGCGATTTGCAAAAATTCAGACTCGCTAAATATTTGATGTATGTATTAGTGCAATCCTTGTCATCAGAATCAAGCTTGCACCCACATAGCTTTCCATATTCATCATTCTAGCAAGAACAAACAAAACCAAACAAAAAAGCAACAACACATTACTACTCCTGTAAACTTGCACACTTCATAGTTATTCTGTGCATGTTAGTTCCAGTCTGAATGAGGTATCCTGTTTCTGTATGAGTTGTAGAGCTCTGCTTGTATGCTTTGCGTGAAATCGGATCCAGGGCACTCGCTGTATCCTCCTTCTGTGTCTCCGTCTTTTTGTTACATTAATGCAGGCAAGGCTACATCCGGTCAGCCAGATGATTGAGGATGCCTCGGCCTTGGTGGACAGTCAGCTGAGGAGAGGCTCTGATCCCCTGGAGGGTCAGCTGGCCAAGGTGATTTTGACCAAGGGATGACCATTTACCCATTTAGGATGGGCTGATTTTGCTACAACACACATTTCCCATGGACACCTGCCAAAGTATACTCTGAACTAGTCTTTAATGGGTTAATGGGGATGGCTAGTAAATGATCAGTGGGAATCAGTGGGAATGCTGGGGAATGATTGTTCCAATTCTTGTGGGATTCATTTAAGAGTACATTATATATCTATTGTTGTGTGAAAATTATTTGCTTCAGAACGGTCTTATATTCAAGTAATGTGCAGTTGAATACCCCGTCACTGTACAGGCATGCTAACCTGGAAACATTAAACTGCACATTACTTGAATATGAGACCATTCTGAAGGAAATAATTTTCACACAACAATAGATATATAATGTACTCTTAAATGAATCCCACAAGAATTGGAACAATCATTCCCCAGCATTCCCACTGATTCCCACTGATCAGTTGCTAGCCATCCCCTTTAATGTGACTTTCTGGACTGGAGGGATTAGCTCCTTTATCCTTTGTCACTCATTTCATCTCAAAATCATGAAAGCAACTCATTTTACCAGTATCAGAAACTTGTACACTAGAAATCCTCGGCAATGGGCCATTGAAAAAAACAAAAAAGAAAAGAAAAAGGAAAGGAGGGGGCTCATCGTAGACTAAACTTGTAAAATGAAACACAAAATACAATGCCCAATCAAAGCTCAAATGCAATAGGCATTGAGTTTATGGATTTGCAGTAAAGAGAGATAGAAGAGAAAGCTGACAGTGTGTAAAAGTATCCATATCCATGTAGTTTAATTCAAACAGTTTGATCTCATTGGGATGATGTGCATGCTTATATTAGGGAGTTTAATTTCAACCCATTTTTTGTTTTAATTTCATCGGCGGTTGCAGAAGAAAGGTGGGAAGAAAGGAGGAGGAGGCAGTGGAAGAAGCGATGGAGGCGTTCACACTGTCGAACTTCTGACAGGAAAGGTGATTTATTTGTTCGGATGTAGTCATGCATATTTGCATTAATTTATTGTTTATACATGTTTATCTTTGTGTGTGTGTGTGTGTTTTTGTTTTGTTTTGTTTTATTTTTTGCTACACGCTTTGTTTTCCTCTGAACAGTGTTTTATGCATGCATGTATGCATAGCAACGTACACGTTACAGTCAAACCTTTGCCGTACTGGGCACCCAAGAGAGATGAAAAAAGTGGCCTTTACAGAAAAGTGGCTGCTCTAGACAGGGTCTTTGAATGGCTCTTCATTCGGGGGGGGGGGGGGGGGGGGGGGGAGGGGGGGCGTTGTAATGGCTCTATACGACAGATGGCCGCTAAAGCAGCGGTGACTGCAACTGGATCCTTACCTGCTGTGGTCTTGTGGTTGCACGTCTCATGTGTGAGAAAAATTCAATCATCCATAGCAGACTAATAAAGCTTTGAAAAGTTTTGGTTCAATATTGATCCCGTCATTGCTTGATGAGAAGCCTTCAACAATTTTTTGATGGCACAGGTAGTAGAACGATGTGTAGAAAACTTGAAAGAGGTTGTTTCTTTTGTAATGACAAATACACATTCGTGCACATGACATGGCACTATAAGGTGATTCTAGTGCTATTGCCTTCTGAATATGGATAAGTGCTTTTTTTATCAGCTAGCAAAATGGAAATGTAGAATTCTACAGCACTTTACTGGCATCCACTGAAAATCATGCAAGAAAGGAGATTTATTTATTTTTTTTTCACTTTTTCACTTTTTGAGTTGCAAGATGAAGGGTTATCCCCTCCCCCCAAAAAGGCAACAAACAAACAAACAAACAACTGCAACACTGTGTAATCTTCATTGCCATTATGCTTGGCAATTGTATGGGTGTATTTTTGTCTCATGAAGTGTTTTTTCCAACATGATCAGAATGACATCTCAGTGAAGCCGAGCAGCGTGGAGCGAAGTTCAGTCAAAGCTCATATCCTCATCACCGGAGTGATGTCCTCCAAGGCCTTTGTCGATCCGAAGGCAACTGTGAATGATGCAGTGCAGGTGAGCTGGAGATGGCCTTTAACCCGTTGAGGACGAGTCCCGAGTATACTTGGGCAGGTGTCTGTGGGAAATGCGTGTTGTAGCAAAATCAGTCCGTCCTCAACGGGTTAATTCTTTCACTCCAGTTATCAGCAGGTTGATGTACTGATGTAGTCGATGGGACTTTATTCTGGTGGTCCTGAAAGGGTGAAGCTAAGGAGCACACCTGGGCACTGTTGCATGAATGTTTTCAGACATGGGAAGTTCTCAGTTTCTGACCATTTCAATAAAAATCTTTGTTTTGATTAGCTCTTACATTGTATTGTAAGAGACTGACAAGTTGTCAGGGCTTACAACTTTCATGAAACAGTGCCCTGATGTGCTTCTAAGCTAATTCCATTCTCTGCATGGTCTGGTCATAGTGCTTTGGTAGAGTAAGATATACTATGTACGTAGGAGACAGACCTGCCATTGAATGAAATTGTACTGTACATAATCTTTTAGTACAGCACAATTTGTTTGTGTTGTGAGGTACAGTGGCTATGCTTTAGACTTAGGTTTGCATATCTTTTGCCCCCCCCCCCCCCCCCTTAAAAAAAAAAAAAAAAAAGAAAATGAAAAATGACAATGAAAAAGACCTGTGAGTGGTTGATACATTTCCAAAAAAAAAAAAGATTTCATCACTGAACCTTTATTTCTTTATGCTTTGTTTTTGAGACATGTTTGGTTCTGTAATTACACATACTCCCTGCTTCTTCATTCATCTTTGGTTGTCATACCAATGTATGAAATTCATTACAAAGATGCATCAAAAATGCATTTTTTTTTTTACCCCATCATTGTAGTCACACTAATTCTAACCATTGTGTAGTGCAAGCAGTGTGGATGCACTCAATAAAAGTTATTACGCCCTCTACAGGCCATCAAAGAGGATCTACTACGCAGCGTCCATGCCCGCTTTGATCTCCTGACCGACGACTTGAGGCAGAATGCCAAAGCTGATGAAGATTCTGAGGAAGGGAGAACAGGTGGTTCATTGTGGTTCATTCTTTCACTTCATGACTAAAAACAAGTTGGTGTTATTTCCTTTAAAGGACAAAGAATGTGAGATTTAAATCAAGAAAATCATAATATAAAAGGTGTCAAAGCAGAGGGAAATGTCTCCTGAATTAGACTGAATGTGACTTATTAGAGAATATTTGCGCCACTGAGAAATCGCAAATTGAAACTGATCAATTCACTTCTCAATTTTCGCGTTGGAACAGCTGTCCTTTTCAAGCCCTGAATTATGGCGTCACGCAAGGTTCAAAACCCTTTACGAGTGCAGTGGTACATTGAGGCCATCATTTTTAAAGCGCATACGTGTATTCCCGGGCGAGCGAATGTAATATCTGGCCTGTCCTTCGCATCAGTTTCTCGGCTGAGCCATTAAAACGTCCAATTTTTCCCGTCAGTTGTATGACAAGACTTTGAGTTTGATATTGAGAGTGAATTGAGTGATGACAGTGACAATGACACTGATTTTGACAGTGGCAGAGTTGGAATGGTAGAAGAAGTGAGGGTGACTAAGGCGACGGAGCCCACTGTCTCTGTGTAGTTCATCCGTGTTGATGTGTTTTGCTATGTTCTGCCAAAAGGAACCATGTCTGATTTTGTTACAATATCATTTCCCTGCTAATAAATGCTAATAATTCTGAGCAAGATTTGTTCAATAAGTAAAAGTTTGCAAATATTATAACCAACTTGTACATGATTTTTTTGCAGAATTCACACTTTGAACCATGGTGCTGTGAAGCAACAGCGCATCAGCACAGGGCTGATTCGTTCCTTGCGCGATGTCATAAATTCAGTCCCAAAAATTTTGTCGTCAGATCGGGTTCTAGCAGTCAGAAAAGGGTCTCAAAACACCATCTCTCCATCGTTCTAGAGACATTTTCACGCTCTGAAACTTACAATTATTCATATTCCTAGAGACTTAAGCTTTTCAGAATGTATAATTCATTTTTTGTGAATATCGAGCTATTTTTCGCGTTATGACTGCTTAGATATTTTGATATGAGCCAGTGTATACCGCTGTTAATAAAAAATGAAAATAAAAAAATAAATGCTGATCCCTCGTCCTCATCCCTCCCTCCACACACGCATATACGCATGTACATACAAACGTAATGAACTATTAAATGAAAAGCAAATGATTGTGAAATTTAATCTTTCTTCTTAGATTAACTGTCCAATGTTGTCTTGTAATTATTTTGTTAGTGAGATGTTAATATTTCAGTAAGAGGTATCTGTTTTTCATTGCCATGGTTTTTTTTTTTTCCTTCACTCTAGCACCCCCTGCACTGATTGTGACACCCCGGCGTGTGTATGCTAGACTCCCAAACAGCCCCATCATTGTCTCAGACTATGCCTTTGCTGAGGAGGAAGCTGGGGAAGTGGCAGAGCGACTGTCAGAACTGCTGGACATCAAGGTTAACCCGGAAGATCTGGACTTGGAAGCAGAGTCATTGCCTGGTAATTATTGTCTTGCAGTCCATAAGTGACCCGCCACAACAAAAGGATCCGAAAATCGGGGGAGGTTGATTTTCTGAAAATGACATGATATGTTTTCCTTACTCTTCCACTTAACATGATTCATAAGAGTCCGTGGTCATGGAGATATCACTGATTTCATGAGAGCATGTAGAGTGGTCTATGAAATCAGCATTTCAAGAAAAACGCCTTCAAAGTTTTCCTTCCAATGCAATCATAACCAAGGGGAGGTGCAGACAGTTTCACCTCTTGACAATAGAAGGTATGATCATAGCAACCTCCGCGATGTTCATTCAAGCTTAATGCCAGCGGTCTATGAATGACCAATCAGTATTAAACCAGGATGCCATGCACTGACCAATAAGATCACTCCCTTGTTGCTCGGGGCGGAGTCTATCAGTGGGCCTAAATCCAAATCTTTAGACACGTTTCTATTCCGTATTTTGTTGAGGGCAAGTCCCAAGTATACCTGGATAGGTGTCTATGTGAAATGCGTGTTGTAGCAAGATCAGTCTGTCCTCAATGGGTTAATAATGCAACAGTAAAGTCAAAATATGCTAACGGTGTAGAAGAACAAGATGATCAAAATTCTTGTATCATTCAGGATCACAGAGATGGGCTAGATGAAGCATAATACATACGACTGTTGAATTACCATGGTTCTTTGAAAACTGAAATTGCAGTATGTGCACATCATCTCTCTAGTCAGTTTACTTCATTTTCTCTCTCTCCCTGAATTCTTATCACAAAAAATGATGATAATGAATAGATGAATTAAATAAGAAAAATATGCCCCCCCCCAAAAAAAAAAAAATAAAAAATAAATGAATAAATAAAAGAAAATAACTCAAAGTGCTTATCACATGTTACATGTATCAGGTTTCCTGCGGTCATGGAAAATCTGGAGAAGTCACAGAATTTTGAAAATGTTCTTTCCATTCCCATGAAGGTCTTGGACATTTTTCGGCTTGTATTCTTTTTGCCTTTTAGTGATCTTCTTTTTTGCAATGTGATTTTGTTTTTAAAAGAAAACATTTCATTGAATATTATGGGATTAATTTGTCCGCTAACACTAACCACCTAGGTTGTCCTGAAGTTACTAGCTGAAGAAGGCTTCTGGATTTGTAACATTGTACATGTACATGGAAAAGGTAAGAGAAATGTCATGGAATTAATTTTTGTAAACGTTGCAGGAACCCTGTAGTAAGTTTCTGGTCCAAAGTTTACCGGTGCAAATATTTCACCACGCGATGTTAGCTGTAATAAATGTCAAATAAATGCAAATCTTTGTGACTTTTTTTTACTTTTTTATTCGCAAATTGGATACAGGACTCCCAAGGAATGCAGATCACACATGTGTTGTCTTGAATTTACCGTTTCATTCGGCATATTCCCTTTCTTTTCTTCCTTCCAACAGACCCGAGTCTTCTACAGCCAGTCACCCAGTCTATGCATGACATCAACGATCCCGCAGAGAGCGGGAAGTCTGCCAAATCAGTGCAGTATATGGGTAAGATATCTTAATTCTTCAACAATACCTGAACGATGGGTTTACTGATGTTATACCTAAGTGGGGGCACATAGTAGATAAGACTCCCAACTCCCAATCTGAGGACCTGAGTTTGATTCCTGCCCAGTGCTTGTCCTCGGACAAGATGCTTTCACCCCCCACGTTTCTTTCGACCCAGGTGTATAAGCATTAAAATGAATACTTGGCAAAGATAGGGTATACGTATAATGCCAGGGGCCTCTGGTAGAGCAGTGACAACACTGGAGAGGCTACCCTGGATGAAAAGGAACTTATTTCATTAGTAGTATTACATGTATTCTCATAATGCATGTCGGTTGATAAAAAGCTATATTTGTTCGTTTTTAGCTCACCTGAGCCAAAGGCTCAAGTGAGCTATCGCGATCGCCCTTCGTTCGTTTTTTATCTTAATATAGATTTTGGCTCTTTCCATTTCCTCTTCCACTCACCAGATATTATCCGGGGATTTTGGTTTTTCCATGCATTATTTTTCTTTCTTTCTTGATCTCTGTTAAAGGGGATGGCTAGTAACTGATCAGTTGGTATCAGTGGGAATGCTGGTGGATGATTGTTTCAATCCGTGTGGGATTCATTTAAGAGTACATTCAATTGTTGTGTGAAAATTATTTGCTTCAGAATGGTGTCATATTCAAGTAATGTGCAGTTTAATGTTTCCAGGTTAGCGTGCCTGTTCAGTGACAGAGCATTAAACTGCACATTACTTGAATATGAGACCGTTCTGAAGCAAGTAATTTTCACACAATAGATATATAATGTACTCTTAAATGAATCCCACAAAAACTGGAACAATCATCCCCAAACATTCCCAGTGATTCCCACTGATCAGTTACTGGCCATCCCCTGTAAACCATTGAGGACGAGTCCCGAGTATCCTGGGGCAGGTGTCTATGGTAGATGTGTGTTGTAGCCAAATCAGTCTGTCCTCAACGAGTTAATGTATGTTTGTTGAAGTGTGCGAGTGTGTGTGTCTGTATGGAGACCGAAGTTGCATGCATTTAACTCTCGTGTATGGCGACATTTTTGTGTGTTTTTAAATTAGCAATGCAACTGTGATATAGCGAAATTTGCAAAAATTAAACCCTTGCAAAAATAACCACTTATAAAGTATACACTTTTCTTTACTACTTGATAGGAGTTATTAAAGCCATACTTTACCATATGCAGATGAAACAAAAACCCAACATTACTGCTGTAAAATAGTTCTTAAATGTGAGTTAAGGATAGAAACACCCAATATATTATTTTGAATCTGACAATAAAAAAAATGGGGATGGGTGATGGAATTTTTTTGTGTCCATTGTTGTTGTTTCCCCATCAGTGCAAATGTATGAGGGACTTGCAGTATGTTGACATCCCCTCTTCCTTTTTACATTCACTACTCTCCCCTCAGGTGTGGCTGCAGTAGTTGGAGCAGCTGGGGCAGTTCTGGCCGCAGCGATGTCTTACCTAGCCCTGAGCCATGACTAGTGTCACCCGGATACTGATATGGGATGCCGTCAGCCAGCTTCCTTCGTTTGTCCAAGAAATGAGGGGGATCATGCCCGTGTGCGATGCATTCCCATCGATCTTTGGACGCCCTGTGGTGGAGTTGGATTCCACTCTGTCCCTTTGTGCTATTCCGTGGCAGACATGCAGAACAGAAGGAGCCCAGGTTGGAGTGTTTGGCGAGATAAAGTCTTGTCATCCAACCGAGAGACTCCAAATTGCCGTCATTCTGTGACAGGAAAGTGGGGGAAGGGAATGCTTTGAAAGCCTTGTGATTTGAACTGTGACACTTGCAGAGACAACCTCACAATGTATCTTGCTCCTTTCTTGATGCAGTAATCGTAATGAGCATTATGTCATTTCATTGTCAGAATTTTTTTTTTTTTTTTCCACTGGGATACACGTGAACTTTATGGCTTGTTATTGCAAGCATAAATTCCAAAGATTCAATTATATGATATCATTTTAAATCTTATAGCACTCTAAGCATGTACATCTTTAAAAAAAAAAAAAATCTTTTTCAGAAAACAACTGAAACTTAGCAAGGTATTAACATATATTTTATGAAATTCGTATGAAATATTGAATGTTAACTGAAAACAAACAAACAAACAAACAAGCAAACAAGCAAACAAGCAAACACAATAGCGTTGAACCCTTTCCTCCCACAATTCTCCAAGGGCCTTCATTGCTCGCAAATGAGATTGCCCGTTGACCTAAAACCAGACAGTTTCTAGTTGGTAATCCGCTTGTTCAGAAACAGTCTTTTAAGTTTTAATATTGTTTTCTTTTCCTGCATTCAACTGCATGTGTTATCGAACAATGCAAAATATTGATTGGACAGGAGATGTGAATAGAATGTGTGCTGATGGGCTTGCAAACTATATTGTTACACCCTGCAAGGGCACCTGAATGGGGTCAGTGACAGACAATATCCAATGTGGAAAAATGTTAATCAGACAAATATGGAAATGTGATACAGAAAAAGAATAAGTATTTATAGGAAAAACTCTAATCTTTCGATCAAAGTCATTTTTCTGATCAGCATAACAAATAAGCATGAATTTAGGCCATGAATACAGACACTCTTGTCCACTTTTTTGGCAACTTATCATACCAGGTTTCTGTTTTTCTAAGAATTGATGCAGCAAAGAGCTCTTTTGTGGAAACGCTGTTCAATAGTAAAGAAATCGCGGAGTGACATTATGTCCTTTTACTTCCGTATGAATTTCAAGCCATCTGAAATGGTCGAAAATCTTAACTGTTGCAGTCTTCCATGGTCGACTCTCCCCAATCTGGTCCTTAGACTGTAGTGTAAAGAAAATAAAGGTTTCCTTTGCCAGACCTTCCAGTCAGGTCATCAAGGATGCTGATCTGTACATCAGTGGCATACCAAAACACTACACACAGTGTGATTCGGACAACTTGTTCACATCTTATGGCCGCATCATTTTTTCCCGCCTCTTTCTGGACCATGCGTGTGGATGCCCCCATGGTGTTGGATTTGTTTGTTTTGACAGGCGCTCAGAGGCCGAGAAGGCCATCAAAGGCCTGACTGGAACCGTCCACATGGAGGAAAGGACCTGCTAGTTGTGAAATTGCCAGCAATCCTGGACAGCACTCCTATAGGTGTTTACAGC
The DNA here is from genome assembly GCF_964275005.1 of Diadema setosum. Taxonomy (NCBI): domain Eukaryota; kingdom Metazoa; phylum Echinodermata; class Echinoidea; order Diadematoida; family Diadematidae; genus Diadema; species Diadema setosum. Next base: position 1,834,649 of record NC_092690.1, read on the forward strand.
AGATACCCATTACGTATCTCCCCTACGCTTTCCCCTCGACGGGTTTGAGAAACTTCCAACGGCGGGGACACAAAACTTCATAGGACCAATGAGACACATGGCTTACTGCTTCCGGTGGCAGCAAATGGGTACCAAGGGCTGCGGGGCTTCATTGGCAAACTTTTGCCAAAGAACTTCCATGTTCAACTCACTGACCGGCACAGATTTCATCTCCCACATGAAGCTGCAAGCCATAACAAACAACGGGCAGGAATGGGGCATCTTTGTGTACAATTTTCCAGCTGACTACGAGGATGGTCTGCTGCGGCAGTTATTCGGGCCATATGGCGCTGTCACCAATATTAAAATTGTCTGAGAACAGCCAAACCAGAGGTGCAACAATTTTGGATTTATCAACAAAATACAGTGTATATTCATTATATATTCAGAATAGATTCATTCTTTTCGTATTCATCCATTATGATAACCCTTCCTCTGTCAGAGAAATTGCTTTTCTTTTTCTTGTCCTCCATGGCCATAACTCACAGATGTGTGGCGGATGGAGGGGTCGATCAGTGATGATTCGATATTTTCCTGTGTTCAAAAAAGAAATGACCTTTTAACATGCAAATCTCCATAAACACTTCCTCGCAGTAAGCATGAATCTTAGTATGGACGATTCTTCTTGTGGGCGTATCTAATGTCTGAAAAAAAAAATAAATAAAATTATTAGAATAATATATGTCACATGTTTGTACATAATCATTTAACCATGCACTCCAGGTCTAAAGTGATGTTGAAGGTATCATGGAAAGGTACAAGTGCTACGTAAACCCATCACTTCATCGGAGAAGAATACTTGTGAGAAATAATTAAAAAGAGAATAATACCAAATCAATAAAATCAAAAAATTATGACTGAGCATCTCTATATTTGCCTGTAAATTCACAGTATGAACTTGTTACATTAAAGGACAAGTCCACCTTTGTATACATAAGGATTGAGAGAATGCAGGAATATTAGTAGAACACATCAGTGAAAGTTTGAGGAAAATTGGACAATCCGTTCAAAAGTTACAAATATTTTAAGTATCTGCACAGTCACTGCTGGAAGAGAAGATTACTACAGTGTATGATGTCGCATGCTGTATATAAGGAAAATAAAAAGAGATTTTCACAAAACTCTACTTTTTGAATAAAGTGCACATATCTTCGACTTGCTACTGATGTATGTTAAGGGTAATATTATTCCCCCTGCCTTCTGAAAGAGAGAAGTCGAGTGTTCTTTTGTTATGCGAGAAAAATGGAAATATGTTTAATTTTCTTTATTCTTTCTTTATCGTTGTACTCATGTGACATCAGAAACTATAGTAGTCTTTTCATCCATCCTTGACTGAGCAGAAACTTCACAAATTCATAACTTTTTAACGGATTGTCCGATTTTGCTCAAACTCTCACTGATGTGTTCTACTAATGTTGCTGCATTCACTCAACCCACATGTCTATGAAGGTGAACTTGTCCTTTCAATAAGAGCTTGTCTCGCCTTATGCTCTTCATCACTTCATCTGACACGGACACTTGTGAAAAATGCTTTAAAAAAACCAAGATAAATAATACAGAATTATAGACTGAACATCTCTGTAATTATCATGTCAACTCACAGTATGAACTTGTTACATTGAGAGCTTGTCTCGCCTTACGCTCTTCATGTTGCTTTGCCAGGATTTGCAAATGTTTCATTTAAAAGCGCAAGTTCTCTTGAATCTTGAAATGATAATCCCTGTAGCAGCTCGTCGAAGCTAAACTGGGATGGGCTGTGCGATGACGACGTTGGCCGACGGTGCTTGAAGTGCTATTATACAGATGTAACTATTTACAATAAAATGTCATGTGCGTGCAAATAAAAATCAGGCTGCCAGGCTTACAGCATTTTGGACCCTACGGGAGGCTGCAACCTTCTGATAATTGGTAGGGCAGCCTTCTGGAAGGTGTCAACAGTAGGTGCAGTGACAGCGTTGCTTGGTAGGTGGTTCCAGATCCATACAGTACGTGGATAGAAGGAATATTTGTATGGGTCAATTGAGGCATCTGGTATCATGTATTTGAGCTGGTGGTCATGTCTGCCAATGTAAGGGGCTGGAAAGATGGAGGGCGGAAGTGATATGTTGACAAGGTTGTAGTGGACTTTGTAGAACATGGTGCATTGTGCTGTGAGGCGTCGTATGTGCAGTGTGTCCCATCCCAGTTTGGATACAAGGGATGTAGAGGAAGTACCCCATCTGTAATCATGGTGAACGAAGCGAGCAGCTGCTTTTTGGACTCCTTCAAGGCCTTGTACTGTATTGGTGTGGTATGGATTCCATGCCTCTGATCCATACTCTAGCTGCGGACGAACAAGCATTTGATATGCCCTGTTTTTGACAGCTTTGGAGCATGGGGATAATGTACGACGTAGGAGACCGAGAGTTTTGTTTGCTTTTTGACGAATGGCCTGGCAGTGAGTAGCCCAGCGAAGATCTTTTGAAACCGTGACCCCCAGGTACTTGTATTGTTGGACTCTGGGTATGGTCTCCTGAAGGAGCTTGTATTCACGGAGCGAAGGTTTCCGTTTTCTGGTAATAGTAAGAGTAGCACATTTGGGAATGTTGAAATCCATTAGCCACTGTTTGGACCACTCGGCGAGAGCATGGAGGTCTTGCTGCAGGACTTCGTGATCTTCCAAATGGTGGATTTCGCGGTAGATAGTACTATCATCTGCAAACAACCGCATCTTGGACTGGACATGTACATTGATATCATTTACATAGAGCAGGAAGAGAACTGGTCCGATCACCGAGCCCTGGGGCACTCCTGATGACACGGGTCTCCAGGTTGATTGAGATCCTCTTACTGTGACTGCTTGTTGTCTACCAGAAAGGAGGGAGTTGATCCAGTGTAGAGTATTGCCAGTTATGCCGTAGTATTGGAGTTTCAAGCTTAGTCGTTGGTGAGGAACTCGGTCGAATGCTTTACGAAAATCCAGGAAGATGATATCTGTTTGGCCCCTTGACTGAAGAGTACTGGACCAGTCATGAATGGCTGATATGAGTTGGGTGGTGGTGGAAAGTTTCTGTCTAAACCCATGTTGTATGTCAATGAGGATATTGTGGGAGGCAAGATGTTTGGAGATATGGCTGAGTACGATATGTTCCATAATCTTGGAACAAACACAGGTCAAAGAGATTGGTCGGTAATTTGCAGGATTGCATTTGTCACCAGACTTGTGGATAGGAGTAACTCGGGCATGCTTCCACTGTGTAGGAACAGTCCCTGTGTTGAAACTCTGTTGGAATAAGAAGGCCAAGGGTGGAGCAATCTCGTGGGCTATGAGTTGTAGTAATCGAGGAGGTAGCTCATCTGGGCCGCTTGCTTTTGATGGATTAAGTTCACGGAGCTGTTTCTCAACACCAGGCCGGTGGATGTGGAGATGACCAATGAGATGGTAGGGGGAGGTGCCCTGGTGAAGATCTGGGCAAGTGTCTTCTTTGATGAAGACTGACTGGAAGTAAGCATTCAGGCATTCAGCTTTGTCCTTGTCAGTAGCATAGAGCTTGTCATTCTGGTGTAGAGAAGGGATTCCCAAGTTCTCAGTACGAGAGAGTTTGACATAGGACCAGAAGGTTTTCGGGTTTTCACTGAGGCTTTCACCAATCACGTTGTTAACATAATTATGGTGTGCTTGGTGTACTAATTTGGCGACTTTGTTCCTATGCTGTCTGTAAGATTGCCAGGCAGCTGTCGTAGGGTTTCTTCGAGCTTTCTTGAACAGTCGATCACGCTTTCGCATGTGCCGTTTAAGCTCAGGTGTAATCCATGGCAGGTGGTGTCTACTTTTACTCATCTTGGATGGGATAAAGTCTTTGATGCATTTGTTGAGAAAATTGAGAATCTTGGTCCAATTTTCATCAACAGAATTGAGTTCCGGTGATGAAGCAAGGAAATCAGTTGAGAAGTTGAAGACGGCTTCTGACAGACCCTCGTGATCAGCTTTGTGAAACTGAAGGATCTTCCTAGCTGGCTTGGGTGCTGTCTTCAGATTGCCAGAGAAGGTGAAGGATATAATATCATGATCTGAGATGCCAGGATGTACATTAACGTCTGAAATGAGGGCTGGGTTGGAGGTTACAAGAAGATCTAAGATGTTACAGGATGCAGAAGCAATAGCCCTTTGTTGGTATTTTAGGCATGGACGTTTCCTATCCCATATTACTGTGGTTACAATGACTTCAGGAGGGGATTCCTGTAGTTTTCTCTGTATTTTCCTGCAGGGTATCTCTTGCTTCTCCTGCATGTCCCTCGTATTCTTCTTATCCATGATATGACTTACAGCCGCAGTCTTGATATCTGTGATGCAATGGACATACTCTGTCGGGTATGCCTTTGCATTGTTGTTTACTGGTAAGGTGAAAGGTGGGCTCCTTGGGTTTCTCCTTCTTTTTCTGCCCTTGCATCAGGGCGTCCTGCCGTACCTCCAACTGGGTCCATAAACCTTCCTCCTGATTAACAGCAACCCGGGTGTCCACAGGAACCTTCGCATGGGCTTATGCCTCCGCCTCCTCGTGGGCCTCGGCCAGGGTCGATGTTCGACTTGCTGCATTTCTGACAGGGCTGATTGCTTGGAAAAGAAAGGAAAAACAGTGAGGTGATTACCACTGAAGTTTTAAACATAAATTTAAGCTTAGATTTAGGTGAACAAAAACAAGCAAAATGGAGCATGATATCTAAACTTGTAAGAAAATGATGGAGGATTTTTTTTTTTTTTTCAGCAAAAAGCTATAAATCATGTGCTTTTACATACCTTGGCATGTCCCCTTTCGTCTGCCAGGCCTGCCCCTGCTTGGGCCTGCATCAGCTGATGGGAGTTGAAGACTTCCAGCTGACTGCAAGGATGGTCTGCTTTGGCAGTTATTCGGGTTATACGTGTATGGCACTTTCAGCAATGATAAAGTTGTCTGTGGCCAGCCAAACCAGAGGTGCAAAAGCTATGGATTTGTCAATATGCTTACCTATACGACAAAGCACTGAGTGCCATCCAGGCCCTGAACGGATACAAGCTTAATGGAAAGCATACTCTTCAAGTTAGTTTCAAAAGCAACATGCAAAAGTCATACTATAGATTGTGATCAACGGAAGGAAGATGTTGGTCATGTGAAGGAAAGAGCCTGCAACAACTTGGGCATTGTGAGGGACGTTGAACAAGCTGCAAGGATTTTTTTTTTAATCCTGGAGAGTGAAATCTTCTGAGCTTTTTACAGTACAGTATTTGACGATAGAGTTTTAAAGTCAGTTCTCAGAATACCGATTTACATCTGTTTTAGCAGTGATGTAACTCACAGACTTACAACAGAAGTTACAACAGAAGTTACAATAGAGATAAAACGGTGTTCAGAATACCACCCCAGGAAAGCATGTAACGCGCATAACTATGACAAAACACCAAGTCGAAAACTCTGTCATGCAGCGCCATCTACATTTACGTTTGACATTTTCCCCCCATTTTTTCATCACCATAGTTTACTTTCAAGAAGTAGGTAAGAAAGAAATGAAAAATATTAGTGACATGTCGACTTACCAGTCTTGAGAATATGATTTCTCTCTTCGGAAACATGTCCCTTCATTTCCTTTGACATGTTATTCCATTTTTTTGTTTTCCCACTTTCCTTTGAAGAAATGTTCCTTATTCCTAATCACCATTTAGAACAGCATCATCTGAGTCCTCACATATTTTAGACATACAGTGTATAAGATTACAAGTGCCTGATCAATAAAAGCCCGCATCTGCCACTGGTATGTGGGCAGTCAAGTCTGTTTGCCCTGCAACTACACTGCCTGTTGCTGACAGCCTGTCTTATAGTTACACCAGACTTTGTTCAGGAGTTCCTAAAGGTCATCATTGTCATTCAGAAGGTGTATGGGTTCAAAACAGTCATGGGGGATGAGTACATGTACAAGGTGCTTCCCTTTACCTGACTGGTATGGGATTTTCATGTTCTTTACGATCTTTTGTTCGGCCGGGTTCAGGTCTTCAATGTTTGCATTTATCCATGTACCATTTTCCGCTTCCATCCATTCTTTTCTGCTCAAATAACATGGCTCCCCACCTCTCCTGGCATTGTATAGAGTAAGGCGTGCTATAATCAAGTCCCTCAGCTCTGTGAATCCTTTACCTTCAGCTGCATCATAGCACTTCGTGGTATGATTTCCTCCAGTTTGGTGAGGGGGTGATTTCTTACAAGAGCAATATCATTCTCAAGGGGAAGAAGGTTTGGTTTCCTAAGTTTCTCCTTCTGAATCTTGTTTGTTGCATACACGGCATCGCCAAACACAAAATCATGGTTGACTTCCAGAACTTCTACAAACTTGTCCAGACCAGCTGCTTTGCTATCCCTGTCCTCAAGGAGATACATGTAGGTCCCCTTCATAATTTTGCATGCACTTTTGATCAAGTAATTTGTAGAGGGCAGTTTTTACACCATACTTCAGATCATCTCCTGGAAGGTTTCCCTTTGACTTTTGGCAATAAGTTCTCACAGCAGCTTCCAGATGTTTGAAATTGCCCCTGGAAAACATGTCAACTGCGCATCCTACCGATTCATCAAGTGCACCTACATGTAACTCTTGCTTTGTGTTTTGGAAATGAACATACAAATGTGCTAGCCGCCCCATGGCTGCCATGACACTTTTTTTATCTTCTGTTTTCTTATCAAACTTCCGCTTTTCTTTGTGCCACAATCTCCTCCCAACAGTAAGGATCATACTGTCTGTACGGCAGATGTTGCCGATATCATCATCATTGAATGAATACAAGATGTTATGGAAGAATGATGGATCTTCTGCTTCATCTTCTTGCTTCAGAACATCAGCAGGCACATCGCAGGCTCTGGTAGAGGACTCCATTCTCGCAATGTTTCTTATGCCTACCAAGGTATCGACTACTGTAGAATCCCATACAATTACCACACGTAACGAGTTTACTCTTTGCCCGTGATCTGCGTTCTTGGTGAAAGCTTGGGTCGGTTTCCCCAGCGATCATTTTATTAGCCTTGTAAATTCCTTCCTTTTTGAATCTACTGAACTGTTCTAATCGCTCCTTTCTTGGTGCCTGCAGTGCTTTCTTCACTTCATCCCTATCGCCATGCTTTGTTATGTGACGGGAAAGCTTCGCTGGGTAATTCTTGTTACAAAATGGGCATATTCGCTTCAAGCCGGGCACTCTCTCTCTCTCTCCAGAATGCACACTTTGTTTTGGACCTGTTTCTGTGCCTTTATTCAGATCCAAGCTTGATTGTTTTCCAGGTGTAATAGTTGCTTTGTGGTCTGTACTCCTCTTTCTTTCCGTTTGGTATGGCTGATGATCTATCCCATCATCTGATGGCACAAAGTCAGAATCATCCGAATCGTCTTCAGGAGACGGAAGATTACTAAAATCTGCATCAGAGGAATATTCATCAGATAGGTTTTCTGCCTTACGCTTTTTACTTGCTTTACGTTTTTTACAAACACGCTTCATTTCCACTGCAGTATTTCTACCTGGAACATGGCCAACCACAGTGTCAACTTGTGAAGTGGCAAGAGACACAACAGCGATACCTGTCGCAGATTCAGACGAAGGCAATTCATCTTCACGTAGGTTGCGATCATTATGTTGTTCAGGTATTGGCAATTTTTGGTTTTGTGAAATGACCACATGATTCCTACAGTGCAGCAGCATTTCAGACTGAAATTCATCTTCTGATCCTGCAAGTGAGCTTGGTACAAAGTCATCTTCCAAATGTTCTTGGACTTTGTCATCTTCTTGGTTTGGTTGCTGTCCTGTTGATCCTGCAAGTGAGCATGATACATGTTCATCTTCCAAATGTTCTTGGACTTCGTCATCTTCTTGCAACACGTGTAGGTCTTGCTGCGTGGTTTCATGATTTTTTTTTCTTGTTGCAATGTGCATATTTCGAGACCAAATTTATGACGTTCTTGCGTGCGTTCATGAAGTTAAGTGACTCTAAATACATGCGTGTCAACCTGAAAATAGCTGAATTTTGTGATTTTGTGTAAAAGGCCAATGCAATTTTTCAAGAGTAGCCAGTATCTTCTATGCATTTACATGTATTTACATTTAATCACCATTTATGTAAATGATCTTCTGTAGTATAATATTAAACATAAATTAATTATTATAGGCCTCTGTCATTAATCACAAAGCAATGTGTACCATTGCACTGCATATGATTTACAATGAAAGTAAAGCTTTAGTTGGAAAATGTTCTCACCACTGAGAAAGGCAGTGACCCTCATCCAGTGCCAGGAGGAAGATCTCAGTCCGGTGATCCTTCACCCACTCTCACCAGACACTAGATGTTATCGTCTCGGGGCTAGGGTATATCTATGAGGCAAAAGTGCCCTGTCTCCATTCCCGCTGATTTACAATGAAAGTAAAGCTTTAGTTGGAAAATGTTCTCACCACTGAGAAAGGCAGTGACCCTCATCCAGTGCCAGGAGGAAGATCTCAGTCCGGTGATCCTTCACCCACTCTCACCAGACACTAGATGTTATCGTCTCGGGGCTAGGGTATATCTATGAGGCAAAAATGCCCTGTCTCCATTCCCGCTGATTTACAATGAAAGTAAAGCTTTAGTTGGAAAATGTTCTCACCACTGAGAAAGGCAGTGACCCTCATCCAGTGCCAGGAGGAAGATCTCAGTCCGGTGATCCTTTACCCACTCTCACCAGACACTAGATGTCATCGTCTCGGGGCTAGAGTATATGAGGCAAAAGTGCCCTGTCTCCATTCCTGAAAAATAATATTTGTGATATAAGAGATTGAATTTGTATTGGAGCAAGTTTGTGTCGTTCATTATATATTGAATAATTTAAAGGATATGTTAGTTTATTTTCCTTCTTATCATAGACATCTACAAAACAATATGTAAATGAAAGCTATTTTTTGTGATTGTTTTATGGGGAACTTCAGTGTCCTAGACGGTTGAGTGAGCTTTCACATGGGTATATTAAACATATTTTATTCATAATGTGGCTTGCTACATACACGATAGGGTAGTTAATGCCCAAACAAGAGGGAAAATTTGTACTGCTTACAATTATATATAATGCAATTTCCACATGAACTATTAAAACTGTGAGTTTGAAAACAAGTGATTTATACCTTGTCCAGGTCAGTTTTGCTCATGTCTTTCTTGGACATAAGTTCCACTGCACAGACTCCCAAGGCTCTTCAACGAGACACCTGGTCCAGCATAAGGGACTTGAGGGGGGAAATGACCAGGGTTTTGTGGTGTACATTAGGGCGTAGCTAAAATCATGAGAATAGAGAGGTATGAGTTCAGTTGGTTGGAATCAAAACACATTTGTATATTGAAAGTATTGGGTGATTCACAACTTAACACCTTTTATCCATACCCTGCATGATCTCTTGGAATGAAGAGATTTAATATTGTTTTTCGGTGTACAGCAGATGTCCACTTGAGATATTTTCAATAGAAGATCGTAAATAGGGTGTTGTTTCTAAATGAGCAGCTGTTTAAAATGAGAATAGTAAATTGTGAAAATTGTTCCTTTTGTGGGAAGGAAATGGAAGACTTACATTTTATACATAAATGTAATTTCAGTCTGGAAATATGGTCCAAAACAATGTGGTGGATATTTGGTTGTACATGGGTGTTGTTGTTGTTGTTGTTGTTTTTTTTTCTATGGAGAATAGTTTATTCGGGTTTCAAGAACAAAGAAATGATGCACTTAACTGCATTCTTATCATCATTAAGTATCAGCTATTCTGGCATAAATTGAACGGCAAACTACCAGAGACGGTCAAACAAAATTATTCATTATTACATTGATAAGAAATATAAATTTGATGTGTCTGGTAAACAGGAAAAGTTTGATTAAAAATGGGTAATGCTCCAAGTATTATTTTCTTTAAATTTTATGAGAGAAAAGTGTTAAACTGTATTGTCAAAATGACAGTAAATGACAGTAAAAGTAATTATATTCCGTTGTAAACCATGTTGATTTATAATCAATAAAATAGCCTGTGGAGGGCTAAAAAAGTTTTCAAAAAGGTATTTTCTTTAATTCCTTTAACATAAATCTGAGATACTAAGAAAGATATGTATCAAAAGTACCAAAAACTTCGTTGTCAGCCAAAACAATGCTCAATAAAAATGAAAATAAGTACTCATGGTAATAAAGTTATCAGAAATAAACACCTTTATATGTTAACTTGTGCAGAAATGTAAAATCAACTTGGGCACAGATAGCATTTTTTTTTTTTACAGATTAGCTAGAGATCATGAAATATTCAATATGTAAATTTGCTGTAGTGCAGTCTATAGAACCTTATTCATCTTATTCATAACCATGAAAAATCAGTTTGTGCACAGATATCATTTTGTTTTGATAAAACAATTGCTGAATCCTGACACATTTTTCAAGAAATTTTCTCCCATTTTATTTATCACATTAAGGGTACACATTCTATGGGACACCCTTTTGCCGCAGGTGGCAAGCAAAAAAAAAAAAAAAAATGTATATATATACTTTTAACCTGATTTTTTAGATGTTTTGCAACAGTTTGAAGGAGGAAATCATATTTCTTCTTAAATACATATTTTTTTGCCTTGACTTTCAAGCTTGTTAAGACTAAATTAAATTTGAGGACAGGGTTTGGTTCAGACAATTATAAAAAAAAAAGCAGCAAAGCTCCTGTGTTTGATAAAACACTATCCAAAGTATTTCCAACTTTCATATGCTTTGAACCAAAGTTAGATTTACGATTAATCATAATTAGTTTAATTACCCCTTGTAAAATACAGTTAATAATGTGTATAAAACTATATATTTGTTAAGAAGGCCTCCAAACAATTAAAAATTAATCCAAATAAATTATTTTGAAAATAAATGAAAGGGATTCAAAGCAAACCCATGCCTTCGTAGTCCTGATTAAGTACTAGTATTGCTGTGGAGAATATTTTTGAAAAGTATTTTTTATAAAAGATATTGTACTCTAAATTTTAACCCATCTCATGTCATGTTCGTCATTAGACCTAGACTACCCTTTTTACATTTCCTGTTACCCTATCTAGTCTACTTACTTTGTCCATCATCAAATGGTGCAGGGCAAAGCACAAACTCTTCCCAAACCCAGTTGGGAGAATAGTGAACGTGTGGTTCACTATGGAATCGCTCACGATCTTCTTTTGTTCCGTCTTGAACTTGAACCCCACCTCTTCCACTATTTCACTGTAAATGGCATCCCTGATGCTGTGATTAAAATCACAGTTCTATATAGACTAGTAGTAGGGATGCAATGGGGATCTCAAAATTTTCCATTGCATAATAGTTCAGAGCTTAACAGAGCCTATCAATGCACAAGAGAGCATGATAATCGTATCAGAGCGTTATTTAAAGTGTGATAAGCACATCAAAGCTTATCAAAGAGCCAAAACCATATTAAAGCGTGATTTAAAGCGTAACAAATCCTGATCAATCGGCATCAAAGCGTGAGAAGCCGTAGCGATTCGGGAAATAATTTGTCGCCCAAGGCGGGAACGAACTTCGTATCAGAGCGTATCAGAGCTTATCTGAGCATAACATATCTGAGGAGATCGTGAGATTTTTTGAAAAGTAAACAAAAATGACGCCGAATTGATCACCGATCTAAAGCGTGGCATTCGGCGTTGGTGTGAACATAGCCTTAAATACAATACACCTTGTTCCCATTTTACCCTTTAAAATGTGTGTAAATGAATGGACTAATGACGAAGTTGCCCTTTTGACTGTGGGATGGGCGAACGTAGCGTGTATACCCGCGCGTTCAAAAGGGCAATATGCGCTTTGCCCTTTTTAGACGCTTCTGCTTCGTCCAGAATTGGGCAGTAAAAAGGGCAAAACGAGAAATATTGACTTACTCGGAATATAAGCCAAAAATTGTGAACAAAACAAGAGCATAAGGTGTAAAATTGATTTTTTAACTTCAACACATCAAAAACCCCGATAAAATTGTGAATATTGAAAAGAAATAGGCGAAAAACATTCTTTCGTCTAAAAAACATGTATCGGTTTTGCTATCGATAGCGGCAACTTCGCCCTTTTGATTGCCCAACGACGAATTAATGACACCAAAACTCTAACATCAACCTGTAATTGAATGTTTCGACACCAGTTGGTGTGATTCTTTCTGAACGGACCTAAAATCAACACCAAGAGTGTTAATATTTTTTTCCATTCTGTGCTGGTAATAGATACTTAACACCCTAGTTTTTGCAGTGCATTTTTTTTTAGAGGGGGGGGGGGTTCTGTCAAATGAGGCATTACCATGATAACCACATCTTAAAACATAAACCTTCTGAATCGAATGACTTCAAAAGCTCTCTTGCCGTTCTCATGAAAAAAATGAATAATAAATTAAAAAAGAATAAAACATGTCAGACTGATGTCTTTGCACAAAAAAAAAAAATGCAAGATATTTTTCTTTCACGTACACTACTGCTAACATTCATGTACTAAAATATGCCTGTGCACTAGTGCATAACCACGGAAATAGTATGTTTAAGCGAAGACAGTGGTCAATTGCAATGCTTACATTCAATAGTACATATAAATTTTCTGGGAAGCACTCCACTTAAGACATTGCTTAGATTTTACAAGGTTTCATAATTTGACCCTTATTATGTCAACAGAAGAAATTTTCAAGACAAATGTATTTGTCAAAAGAAGCAGTTAGAATCGCTCTACCAATATATGGCTATAGAGCCGACAATTTCACTTGTATGCTCTAGCGGCATGCCAATGAAAGCCATAATTGTTACTTTTTTGGACTAATTCAAAGTATCTATGAGAGTTTTAATTGAGATTTACAAGAGCACATCAATTATTTCTTCCAAATAAATCATCGAGAAGAATATGTCATGGTACATTTCAAGATCCCTAGTGGTACACCTTAATATACTGTGAAGTGCACTCCAAATTCAGACCAGGCTAAGATTTTGAGCAAGCGGGTTTAAACATATTTTGACCCTTGCACAGTCAACAGAAGACATTTCCGACACAATTGTATTTTATCAAAAGAAGCAGTTAAAATCGCTCTGGTAATATATGGCTATAGAGCCGACAATTTCACTCGTATGCTCTAGCGGAATGCCAATGAAAAGCGATAACTGTTGTTTTTTTCCGACTCATTCTAGAGTAGCAATGAGAGCCTAATTGAGATTTTCAAGAGCAAATCAATTATCTCTTCCAAGTAAATCACAGAGAAGAATATAATATGACAGGATTGTCTTACATTTCAGAGTCCCTAAAATATGTGATAGTAAATGCATAATGTTTGTCATTTATTCATGGTGATTCCCTATTGTTTGAGTTTGTGATCCTTTTTCTATTCATGAATTTAACAATGGCAAAGATACAACCTTTAGTCTCAAGGCATGAATGAAGTGTTCATACACACAGCACTGAACATGACCAAGATGAGTGACAAGATATGGCGTACTTTCACTGTTAGTAAAAGCATGTGAACCATTACTTTTTCTTTGTTGTTTTAATATTCAAGTATTCTTGCCTTCGTAATTTGACATTTTTGCTTCTTGAAAATGAGTGAATAATACTTATTTCTTTATCCGTTTATCTCCAACATAATCACACTTTAACCACTGTAAATGTTGTCAAACAGATCCTGTTCACAAGAAAATAAACAAAAAATTCAAATACTCATATAAACGATTACAATATGGTTAAATGGAAACATGTAAACCATGAAGTGATACATATTGATATTAGTTAAATTGTACTTTCATGTTTTAATTTGCCACTGGTAAAACCATATGATTGGAACTGATGCTGGACTGGAAATAAGAGCATACATCGGCGCTACTACTGAGAGCAGATTGAGGATTGGCCAACACAAATCCAGTTGTTACTTTGTAAACAAGTCGCTTGAGATGCCTGAGATGAGATGGGGCTGGTGCTTTGGTATACCAATCCGTTTCCATCAGCCAGCAAGATATAAGATATGCAAAGGAGACGTAGATGCCTCAGGGAAGAGGTCCTGAATGGCCTACAGCTCTGCATGGCCATCATCCACCATAAACAAAATGGACCCTTCTCCCTTTCCCCTCCCTCCAAAGCAGCCGTCAGGAAGGAAACCACACTAGACTTGAAAAGCAGCCTTTATGATATTCTGGGTTTTTTATGTGGTGATAAGAAAACCCAGTGGAAGTTCCCCAGCAAAGCTACAATGTATGTGTGATGACCACAACGCACTATACGACTTTGTCACAATTTACTGGTCCTAGGACCTTAGACCATAGTGTGGCGTCACCAGCCCTGCAGTTTAGAGTTGTGCGACTGGGTCTTTGTGCCAGTCATAGAGATTTGACTTGTCAGAATTTCACGACCGGTCACGGGCTTTCAACCAGTCATCCCACTGTATGTTGTACTTAGCCTAGCTGTGTAGTCTGGTCATAATAGTACAATGTGGTGTCAAGTTGCATGACTAGTCGTATGACCCGGCTCATACTCTCTAGTCTTGCGACTGGTATAATCATATAGTGTGGGGTAGGCTTGCGGATAGCGAATACACTGCAGCCATAGTGATCCATATCTGATGAAGACTAGCTCACCTGCATGTCACAGGTCAGTATGGACTTTTGTCATTAAAGATCTGCAAATGGCCATAATCAACTTTTCCTCCACCATGTCCATCGCCATGCATGATGACCCTGCTTTTGTGTTGAAGTCTTCTATGAAACCTTGAAGGCTCGTCAGCATTCCTTCCCCTGTGGAATTGTCATTCCAGACATTTTTTTTTTCGATGGCTTGTTTTCCTGATAACATGTTCTCTAGAGCCACTCGTCCAAAACGTTTGATGACTGTCTCTTTTTTTTTTTTTTTTTTTTTTTTTTTTTACTGCGACCATGAAACATGGATTTGCTTCTGTTTCAAGTCCTCTCTGTTTTCGCCTCTTGTACGATTGTTCTGATTGTATAGTGTACGTAGGCTTGAGGATGATGAAGACACTGTAACCATAGCGATCCATATCTGATGAAGACAAGCTCACTTGCATACGGGGATTCAGGAGAGGTTGCTGCAGGAGCAGGGGTGGCTGGTGGTGGTCCTGCAGGCAATGATGATGAGGCTTTCACTGAAAGTTTTGGATCCGATGGCACTGGAGAAAATGTGTAGTCCTTTCCCAAATAATGCTGGCTTCAGGCGATCAGTACTTTCCTTTTCTTGCTTACGGTCAATGTCTATGCCGAAAAAATCGTCAATACGATGAAGGACAGGGAAAGGGCCTCGGAAGGGCGGTTCAGGGGGTTTACTTACTGCGTCCTTTCCTGATGAAAACGTGATTCGATGTGGAAAAATCGGAGTTCGCATAGTTTGAAGTGTACGTTGTCTGCGCGTGGGGGTGGGGCAGATTTTTTTTTTTTGCGTGAAATTCTGGAGTTATGCACAGAGTTGTCTAGATCAGGATGTGTTGCACTTTCTCGTCCAAAGGCCTGATTCTGTGTTCGTCGACCACATGGTTGATGACGATGCCGCGTTCCTGTAAATCGTCCAAACACAAATGGCAGTCCTCTCACGACTTCGTCCGCCAGCCGTTGAAATGATTGTGCAGCATTCCGAAGTCTGGAAGGCGTTCGATCAAATTCGAAAAGTCAAAATGGTGTAATGATTGCAGTCTTCGGTATGTCGTCTGCTCCAACAGGATATGCACGAACAAGATCTATCTTTGAAAAGACTCGTTTGCCGCTGAGATGTGATTTGAAATCTTGCAAGTGAGGTATTTGGTAACAATCTTGGGGGATGTTTCATGAAGCTGTTCTTAAAGTGATTAGTGATTATTTGTGATGTGCTATACTTATCAGAATTTCAATAATTCAGCATAGAACTGATCACCAGTCGCTCATAAGTTGTTCGTAACTTTACGACCAGCTCTATGAAACAGGGCCCGGGACTTTTTATTTATTATGTGTTGTTGGTTTTTTTTTTCAAATTTTCCGCCCTCACGCCATGGCCTCATACAGGCCACAAAACTATCATTTTTATTTAAAAAAAATCTTCTAAAAACTAAAACGATTCTTCCAGGAATTTTCGGAAGTGTTTTGTCGAAACATTTTGAAGGAAAAAAAAAAGAGACTGAAATGAATCAGAAAGAAACAAAGCAGAGACAGAAGGCTACATTTTCTCAATAATTACGTCGCCATCAGCACAGCGTCGATCAATATTTCATCGGGCGAGGAAATGCCCGAATCGAAATTCAACTGATAGATAAAAGAGTAAAAGTTTGCGTATGTTTTGTTAAACTTCTGGTCATCTGGTGTATATCGCTGAATTCCGTCATCAAAATACGCTTTTTGAAACAAATAAGATACTGAACACCACCATGTCTTATTCACTGTTATTCATAGAATAGTTACGACGCAAAATCTTGGAGTCAGAGTGTGGGATGTTCATGATTGATTTCAGCTCTGATTCCTTTGTCTGTTTGTTTGTTTTTGTTTGTTTGTTTTTTGTTGTTTTAACAAGGAGGCATCCATTTTGTTTCTTCATATTTCTTTGTTCCTACGAAACTTTTAACCCCACAAATGCCTTTTAAACGATGTAACAACACATAATCCTTCAAGTATCTCACTTGCCTCAGTGATTCATTTCCCCCATTTTACCCTTTGGGTTGAAGACCCCAATACTATGTACATACGCTATAATGAAACAAATGATTCAAAATACTATATCTGAACAAAACATTGTAATCGCAGTTTCTTTCAGTACACTGTACTGTTATTATACATACCTGGTTGCCTGTGCTTCACTAGTAGTGTCCAGTGAGTGGTGGTGTGAAGTACCAGTGGTCGTATCGTCGTGTGAGTTGCAGCTTTTAAGTTCTCCTGCTTAGTCAGTCGTAATTTAAAGTCTAAATACATGTAGGTGAAATTATCACAATAAGTCTGCTTGATGCGGACGCCTTTCTCCATCGAATTATTACCCCGCTCGGAACCAACTGAATGTTACCATGCTACTCGCGAAACAAAGGCCCTAATTCACGAAGGTGGTACTATCTTTGTCCATGATTTAAACCATAAACTCAGACCGTAGTTTTGTATGGGGCGCCAAGTGTCGCATGACCTATTTCGTTCATTCGGGCCAAAGTGTGATAGTGACAGTGTAGTGGAGTGGCAATGAGGCTGCCTGAAGCATGGAACTTTGACTCTGGCTGCGCGTGTGATGTGACACCACGAGGTGCTTAGTATAGTGGTGACAGTGGTTTGCATATTGCGCGCATGTGCTGATTGTGGACTGTATGAAGCGCAGTGGTGAATGCCATAGAGCCGGGTTCACACGTACAAAATAGCGGGATGACGATCGCGCTCCATATCTCGAGATTTTTTTGCAACCGTTCACACGCTCCAAATTAGCGGGACAGCGATCGCGCTCGGAATCTCGAGTTCTTTGCAAGCGTCCACACGTACAGAATTATCCCGCTGATTGCTGATCGAGATAACAGCAAAGCCTGCAAACTGGGTCACACAGCGCCCTTCTCTATCACTGCCTGGGCGCACTTCCCTTTGTCCATGTTTTTTTTTTTTTTTTTTTCTCGCTGTCGTGATGTGCGCATTGCATGATGGGATATAAAAACTCGAGAATTCTAATCCCGACCGTTCACACGTACCAGCGCGGGGCGAATTATCCCGCTAATTGAGGAATTAGCGCAAGATTTCTTGGGATTAGCATCGCGATGCTTATCGCGCTAATTTTCGGGGTTTTTCTGTCCACACGTGCAAAAAAAAAAAAAAAAAAAATCGAGATACCGATCGCGATGCAAATCTCGAGATTTGTATCCCGCTAATTAGTGTACGTGAGAACCCTCCTACAGTGTATGTGCACACAACATGACTTGTACATAAAAGGTAGACATACACGCTGCTCTCTTTGGCCAAATTCATGCACATTACATTTTTAGAGGGGGCCTGCATCATTATCATCCTATTCACCGCCTTACAAAGTTGGCCAGATGCTCCACTGTAAGGATAATATTCGTTTGGCAATCAGTCATTTTGATCACGGAGGTCATAACTCCTAAAGCCACGTCTTGGCAGCAAACCAAGACAAAGACGGAGAATACGTTCGAGTTACATTAAAATTGAAACAGGATAGTCCCACACACCGCTCTCTTCATTACCTCTTCATCTCTTTCACCTTCCGAGGAGCGGAAGGTGAAAAGGGGTATGAAACAATCCTTTCAGAATCGGGCACGCTTTTGCAATATTTATGTATTTATTTATATAGGTTATCCCGGTCAATTCAATACCTTTGTCATTCAAATTCAAAATCCGAGCGATTAATTTCATTCATGGGAGTTCTATTTCGTTTTCTTCTCACCCAGTCAGCAGTGCATCCAAACAACACGACGACAATCTAATCATGTATCTTGATTATTCCTCATGCTGACAACGCCCCAACGTAACATAACATAATGACAATGCATCAATCTTAAGACAAACTGACACAAAGATCTCACATATTCCCGCAAAAGTAAACCAATAACACAGCAAGAAACAACAAACAAGATGTATATTGTAGTCAGAATCGTTTGTTTGTTTTTGATTTTTTTTTTAACGAAGGTGTAGACCAACCTTCCGAATTATTCTCGTCTGTAGGCCTTTACAGTGCCTAATGTTTGTCTGTTTGTTTGTTTCATTTTTCTATCTAAGAAGACGGCTGGTTAGCTGGTCTTCCATGAGGTCCAGTTGGAAGTTAAGCGGGACCATTTCACCGGGTAACCCCCCCCCCCAAAAAAAACAACAACAACAACAACAACAACAACAACAACAACAACAACCCCCCCCCCAAAAAAAAAAACAACAAAAAAAAAAACAAAACAAACAAAAAAAAAAAAAACACTGCTCTTTGCGATGAATAAGAAGTGGGATCTTTTACGTGCATGAGTTGTGACTCTCTCACACATGGTCATGGGACCTCCATTTTATGTCCTATCCGAGGGACGTGTGCCTGTATAATTATTCCTTTTCGTGAAGCTCAAGTTCAAATTTTTCTTTGAACAGGTGGACCTCCATACTGCAAAATAGATAACCTTCATCATAGAGTCAAATGTATTCATTGTTTAATGTAAAAGACACACATAATAATACACTACCCCATAGTACATGTTGCATATTGACTATATTCAGGACTTTTTTTTAAATTGAATGCACGTATTTGGAACATGGTTGTCTATTGACGACTTTGAATGCTCATTGCTGAAATGCGTGCTCCACTTTTGAATTTGAATGCTCCGATGGTAAATTTGAATGCTCCGACAGTGAATTTCAATGCTCCTATGGTGAATTTGAATGCCCCCGTAGTGAATTCGAATGACCGGATTTTGAATTTGATTCCTGATTCGGTGCTGCGAGCGCGGAATGAGTGAAAATGAGTGCTCGGAATAGGAACTTGAATGACCAAAGTATGAAATTCACCGGGAAAACTTATATTTATATACAGAATGAAACAATTATATATTTGTGATCATATTTATGTGGTTCTCTTTAATACAGATGCAATATCTTACAAAGTAAAGCATAAAAAGTAGATCAGATATCTAAAATGTATGCACAGGCGTAAAAGATATGTCTGTGACACGCAGTGCTTCTTATTATGTAAGTGTATTTTGTTTATATACGTTATATATATATATATATATATATATATATATATAGTATAATTATTTGTTCAAGGGTAGACGTTTGTATATTGAGCGACTCGTGTCCCCGTTACAGGATTGTCTTTCAGTATGAAATGAGAAAAATGAGAAATTGTATAAAAGCGTAACCCACACAGTCAAAATGAAGCAATAATTACAATAGCAAATTGTAGTAACGCAATATCTATCTAAGGGTCTATTTTTATTTCGTTTTAGACTGATGGTCACCTCTTTTTTTTATGAAACGTGACCACAGAAACACGAAGATAGTTTTGTAGATTTTAGCAAAATAAAACGAGGAAATAGAGCACATACAGGTACACACTGTGGTAGTGAGAAAGGCCAAGGGTCCCAGCTCAAGACACCAGTGAGGATTCTCAAATTCGCAAATTATCTGTGTCTTTCAAGAATGTTGTCGTCCATTCAAAAAAAAAAAAAAAATTGACTTTTTTCTTTCAGATTACTTCTGAAGCCTATAAATGCTCTTAAATTTGGAAATAAATCCCACCTGACCATTAACTGAAAACATTCACAATATCGAATTGCAGCACATTTTCAAAAAGTATGCGGTTTTCGGAACGACTCTTTCGAAAGAGATATCGTGTCAAATATACAAAGTCTATGTTTGATGATGTTCGTAAGTTCATCATGCCATTGCTGGTAAACATCAGGAAAGAAGGGCCCCGAAAGTGACGAATGATACACCATGAAACTCCAGCATCCTTAAAAGACATACTCCCTTCCCTTCCGTCAGAATAAATCATGTAAATCCGCACTACACCATTAGCCGCAGTGCATCGGTGGACGCGCGTATCTGAAGAACAAGTAGAAAAAGAGAGCGATGGTTATGTATACAGGCTAGCATTTACCTTGATCTTTCCTTCAATGTACATCACAGATATTTCCAATCGTATAAATTGAGTGGTGGTTTTGTCATAGCTGTTGTATGTTGAATACCTCGAAGCGCGGGAATTCATCCCTGCTGAAAAGAACACAGTGCCCCATCGTGTGAGAACCACAGTGTTAACACATTGTGAGTCGTCAATTCACAGCGTGAAACACAGCATTAGTATATGAACACTCTGTGAAAACCACACCACATTGTGAAATCATCTTCACCCGTTTAAATTCGAACATTTTTTTCTTATAGTCGACTATATGAACACATCATCGAACACACTCTGAACACACTGTGGGACACTGTGTTCTTTCCAGTAGAAATGCTTGGCCCGAATCATTCTCAGTTCCCAACGGCTGCCCATTCGAAAAACCACCACGTATAATAACTTTCCACCAATAATATTAGCATCGTTCAAAGTTTACACATTTTATGCTCATCGGTAATGGTCAACTACAGACTACAGTCGGGATTGTTCGGCTGTGTGTGTATTCCTTACTATAACACAGAGATCAGAGATGAATTTGTACACAATTCATTACGAAGATTCTCGAGCATAACCGATCCGGGCCAGTCTTCAAATCAGTGGTGTTCCCACACAGCCGGGTCTCTAGAAAAAGCTACACTTGTATAACGTCGACACAAAAGATAAGGGCGTGAAGGTTCCCATAACCTATGGCGAAAAGCCCTCGATCCGACCGGTCGCACAACCTTAAGGCCGGAAGTATCATACGACTGGGTCTTACGGCCAGTCGTAGAGATTTGACATGTTGAATTTCCACGACGAGAAATGTAATTAGCATGCACATAAAAAGAAAACTCTCTCTTCTTTTTCTGAGTGTTTGAGCCCCCCCCCCCCCCCCCATAATTACATAATAGGCCTCGGCCTATACGGTCATCTAAGGACAAAAGTTTCCTCAGTACACAGATTTCTTTTGTAAGCGGTCGTTTCTTTCTTGAAATCTTGAAATCGATCGAAATATTGTATTGTATTCTAATCATTTACACTGCAATAAGGAAAGGCTGCAAAGGCCTTAAAGGTATTAGCCCACATTTGTAAACCTGCAGCAATCGGTCTCATAGTTAGCATGGAGTTTGGGTATGATTGCAGTAACACCTGTGCAAAATTTCGTTCCAATTAGTCCATTACTTCCATAAAAATAAATAAAAATACACCGTATGCATGCGTATAACGCTCGCTTGCTCCGGTCCACGTACGTACCATGCATGCGATACATGTGTAAGTTACATGTACGTAGCTAGCCCACGCTCGTAATTCGATTTTGGGTCGGGTTGACCCGGTTTGAAAATTGATTTTAAAGTGGGTCTGCATTGGTAAGAAACATGTCTAGCGCCATCATAAGGCTCATTTTTCTCTGTGGTGCCCAGCATGTCTCCCATAATGCCGAGCGGCGTGCATCAAAATTAACCCGTTCCATACTGAATTCTGATATTCCCATAGACTTAACACACAGATCACCAGGTTCCCGTATCGCGTAGGGGATGGCCTAGCAGCGCAGCGGCTCGCTTCGCTCCCGCATTATCTTGCGCAGTTCAGTGCATACATTCACGTACCATAGATATCTAGATATCGATACCATTATAGGTTTCTCACTTATCACTTCGCGATTCGCGATCTGCATGTATGTTCGGTGCTTTCAAACACTTCGACACTCGTTCGTTTATTCTGATCGTTGTGTCGAACTTCAATCTGCGATTATGTCGCGGATACGACTTGGTAAATGCTGGATCCAGTGGGAGGAGATGCTAGCTGTTTATCGGCAAGAAATGAACAAGATAAACGTCGCCCTTGACGGCCCATCAAGCCATTCAACACAGGATAACTTTGCTGGTCATCTGCTAGCTGCTGGATGTCCACCACTTGGCATCAGCACTGGTGTCGAGCCTGTGATGAAGCTGTGTGCCAGGATTGCGGGATCACAGCCCGTCGTGAAAGTTTCCACTAGCTTGCACTCTCAAACTGAGTCAGAAGCCTCTGATAAGCCAAGGTGGGTGAAACTCAACTTGTATGATATACAATTTACAATTGTACCTACTTTTTATTCAGTTGCAAATGACATTCACTGAACGCTGAATTTATAACCTTTCAAATCCATGTAACGACTGTACGCTTACGTTACTCGAATTACCGCTGCGTTGATCATCATTGAAGTAACATCGCGATAAACGATGACAATTTAACAGTCTTATTCACATTTTTTTAAAAGTGATTATTACAATAAATACTGACGTCCGATTTACGACAACAAGTGTCTATGATGACTCAATGACTAGACCTAGGATCTAGGCCTGATTAAGTCAATTAGTGAACGTGTACAGTGTAGACCCATAATTGGCCATTGATATTATCACTATCAATCAGTATGAACGTTTTCATTTTTAGCTTATTGTTCCTCACTAACCGAGCCTCAACAAATTGTCGAATGAAATTTCTAGGAAGGGAAATCATGATCAATTCAAGATATGTTATCTGTTTTCCAATTGCAATCTCGAGATATTAGCTTGGTGTCATTTCTCACATGTGTGATATTAATGATAATACCGGTAATAATCAGGGCAGGGGGACAGCACATTATAGATCTAGGAACCGTGTGTACATTTGTTATGGTACTACTACCACGTAGTAGTAGTACTAACGTTAGATAGACAACTGCAGTTGCTGACAAACATTGTAGAGCATCGTCTTCTTTGAGGTTGAGGTTGTGCTCCTCTGAAATATGTAGTGCATTGTCAATCACCTACAGAATCCATAATGTCCACTGGACGATTTTGATGGCATGGAAACCTTGCTCTTTGCATGCTCTGCAGGTTGATCAAAATGGTGTT
Source organism: Diadema setosum (assembly GCF_964275005.1). Lineage (NCBI taxonomy): Eukaryota > Metazoa > Echinodermata > Echinoidea > Diadematoida > Diadematidae > Diadema > Diadema setosum. Next base: position 1,858,120 of record NC_092690.1, read on the forward strand.
TTACACACAGAGGTCAGCTACAGTGTCTAGCAGAGCCCTAAGCCGATGTCAATGTTTCAAGGCACTCTTGGAATTTTGTGCCAATGGAAATACATTGTGTGGAATAATGGTGAGGCTTAATTAATCTTCAAAGTTAAATGCCTTTGGTTGTATTGTGTAGTACAAGCTGTAATTTCATATGTTTTTCAGAGCAACTACTGCTGAAGATCTACCTGCAGGAAGCTCTGTCCAGCCACGTCTGGAACTCCCAAGGACTCAAGAATTGGGCCAGCCGGTAGATACTTCAAGTAAGATTTCTTGAAGCGTACATTGTAGCCAGTATTTGTATGACCAAACGTAGTCCAACTATGAAGCATGGTTGGGCAATCACTTGATTAGAAATTGGTCATAGGTCAAAAGTGAAGGTCATCTAAAACAGTTTATGCGATAACTCAAGACTGGTTTGAGCAAATTTCAGCAAACTTGGCACAAGGGTAAAGTGTGATAGGGCAATGACTTGATAACATTTTGTGTAAAATTGGCAAGTGTCAAAGGTCAAGGTCAAATCCTAAAAATTCACTGTGTGATAAGTCTAGACTGGATCAAGCAAATTTCACTAAACTTTGCACAAGGGTGAAGCAAGGTGGGATAATCACTTGATTAGACTTTGGGTAAAATTGGGTAAAACTTCATAGGTGGATGTAGCGAATCTCACTAAACTAGAGCAATGTACAATGTACATATACCTCAAACAAACAGAAAGAAAGTTCCAGCTTGACATGAAATGTTTTGATCATATAGTCCACATTTTACAAAAAAAAAAAAAATATGTTGGCATTTTTCGTGATGATTTGTGCAAAAAAGAAGAACTCTTGACACAAATAGAGCATTGTGGCAGAGGCATACAATCAGCATCCTGACATTTCTAGTATTGTTATCACATCTGTTGGGGGGGGGGGGGGGCTGTTCGTTATTCTGAATGTTCAATATTCTGAAGGTTCGTTATTCCGAAGGTTTGTTAACCCGAAACACACATATTCCCTATACCTAGAGGTTCGTTGATCCGAAAATGAAAAAGGGTTCGTTAATCCGAAAATGAAAAAGGGTTCGTTAATCCGAACATTTGTGGCGTTATTCCGAAGGTTCGTTATTCTAAAGATTTGTTAATCCGAAAATTATATTTGGAAAAACAAACCTTCAGAATAATGAATCTGCGGACTGAAGAGCCTTTGGAATAACGAACCTTCGGAATAACGAGCTGTAACCCTATTGGGCACCATGTTGCCTGGTCAAATACTTAGGGTCTGTGACAAGACTACAAATATACTCTTGGCGCTGTTCCCGGGCCGCGTGTTTTTTTTTTTTTTTTAGACGGCACAGATTGGGACCCTAACCCAACGTGTTTCCCATAGGTTTAATACGCGCCATGCCCCAATCTGTGCCGTCTAAAAAAAAAAAAAAAAAAAAAAAAAAAAAAAACAAACGCTCCCAGGCCATGACCGGGTGCCAGCTGTAATACGATTTCACGAAAGAATGCTTGTGCGCGCCGTGTTCCTTTGTCGGTAGCCCTTCCCAGGCCCCAACGCTGTCTAGCACTTCTGTCTCTTTAGTTGGTGTTTTTGTTTTTCTGATGGTAGTGGTCTCTGTCTTGGGTCTGGGTGTGTTTTGCATCTTTCATGTGCGAGGGGAAAAAAGAGACAGGAAAGAACTTCAAGAATTCGAGCATGTGGTCTTGTGGATTTTCTTTCTCGTCATTCACGCTAGGGAAAAAGGGAGGGGGTGTATTTTTTTCTGAATTGTTCATGGCAGGGGAAAGAGGAGACAGGGAGAGAAGCGTTTGTTGCTGTATTTATTTCTCTTCAGTCCAGTTTACATGATACATTTAGTTACACTGAAGCATTGATAAAGATTTGCTGCTGTGAAGTCAATATAACATTAAGATAAGAAGCCTCCCATTTACTTCTGTTCATCAAATCTTCACCTAACTACCTTTAGAGTATGGTAACAGGAAAAGCAGAAATAGTTCTGGTTACCTTGACATGTGTTGGCAGGGAAATTGTGGATGCACTTGAAAAGTACAATGTAGTAGACTTTCCGAAGCTTGAAGTTTGTTATGAAGCCACATACAGGGTACAAGTTTTGTACATGTAGGGCTCATCAGTTGTTCGATTTCGGTATGAATTTAGAAAGGTTGCAACTCAATTTAGTTAGCACAGGTGCTCCCGAAGCTCGGACAAGCATCGCATGAGCTCGAGCAAGCTTTTAAGGTCGCCACATGGGCATCCTTTATTGCAACAACAAATCTTAATACATGATGATGTCATCTATTACCATTGAATGTTATGATGTTTAGTCATCCAACAAGCAAACGAAAACAAACAATCAACAGTCAATGAATTAATGTATGCGCATTTGTGACTCTGCACCTCAAAACAAACAAAAAGTCGCCAGACATGAATTTTTAGTTAAGACCATATTCTGAAAGAGCAGACTTTAAGCTTTAAAATGATGTATAACTCAAATCAAATGGACTCTCCTAACCTATCTAAATATTGGAAAGAAAGCACAAACTCAGGAAAAGTGTGAACTGAGAAAAGAGGCTCTGAAGTACAGTGTCTATTCAAGCGCTTAATCTTTACCAAACCCTGCTGGCTGTGCGATGAATGGGACAAAAACCAGGAAGTACACCACCAGAGTAACAACAATGAAGGGATTATCAGATTAAAGTGATATTAAACATGCCTCATTAACACATTCTGTCAATAATCAATACCAACTTTCAAAGTAGTAGCACTATCCTTTCAAAAGTTATTAGAGTTGAAAGTGAAGAGTATGGACAAGGTTTTTCAGAAATGAAAAAGGGATTCTAAAGACACACCTAATCACACTATTCTACCAAAAATGTTCGAGATAAACTGCTAAAAAAATACACTTTCCTGCCCTTTTTATGATACCAAATTTTAGCATAATGTAAAAGAAGACCCGCTCTTTCAGAAAATATGAAAAAGTCAAGTTCGGCTAGGTTGACCCATTTCACTTATTTTCAGTCCTCACGCAAAATCAGTGTGTGCGACTTTATGTTCGTTTTGAGGTGCACGGTCACATTTTGTGTTACAGTACTTTTGATGTACAGCTGTAGGTACAATTTGTTTCATTATTTTTCTTATTCATTTCTGTCTCTCATGCATAGGCCAAGGTGCAGGCGCTCACCAGGGATCAAGTCAATGAGCTGGCCATCACGAACTTGAAAAGGACAGCTGGAGTATTCGAAGATTTGAGAGCCAGAGCCAGAAGCCGTGCCTCTTTGGTGCAGATGTGGGCGCGGTGCAGGGAAATGGCGCGTGACGTAGAGAAAAAATGCTGCAGAAGAGCTAACATGCAGTGTCACTCGCTCTCTGCACAGTTCCGTCACCTCTGTTTGGACCTGGCTGTACTCGACATCGTTTGCCACAACCTGCAGAACCAGTACGCCCGGGCCGCAGATAGGGGCAACAGATCATACCGTTACGCGTCATATCGCACATGGCCCGTTTCACGGTTAGGCGCCACTTTTTGTCAACCTAGGGGTCAAAATTTCAAGTTCTCTTTAAGAGATGGAATGTCTTGATTTTTTATTCCCAAGAATGTGAATTTAATGGAAAATGTAATGCCAGAGCTTAATTATTATTACAATATCTGATATTATGAATGGTTCTATAGGAGATGAAGGTAATTTTGCTGAAAGATAACACTATGATACCATGGATAGAGCTGACACACTATGTGTCCAACAGGTAATTTGATACTGTAACATGATTAAGTGATATTTAAGCAAACTTCGTGCTAGATTTTGTGTTCTTATTTGGATTTATTGGAAAATTGTACCGCTTTGAAGGAAAAATATGGTGTGAAATAGAGTAAATGACTTCAAAAAGTTTCTCTTGTTTTACACTTCCTCATTCAGGATGTGTAATATCTCATGGAGATAATGCCTATGTTGGGGGACATACACACACCTAATATTAACATTGTGATAGTCCAACTTTTACATTTAAAATTTCAGCTAGAGGATGTGGTGGATGTGACAAAAACATCTGTGAACGGACATTTTACACCTTGAGCAATAAACAAAAGAAATAAGCCAAGTGATTACCCAATGAACAGTCAGCACAAGTCAGTTTACAGTAAGAAACAAATTATGTTTCACAAGAAAGCTTTTTTTTTTTTTTGTCAGCATAAATGATATCAGTAATATCCAACAGGGTGGATGTGACATGTGAACGGAACACCAATTTCCTTATTTTGTTTTCCTGCACACCTTGCATTGCAACCAATGATTACAATGCATGCAGTACCATCAAGAATGCTGTATTCAAAGTACAAGTTACTGCTGACAAGGTTCCATGTCCTGTAAAAGTTATGACTGCCTGAAATTCCTTATAAGTGGTGGATGTGACGGATTGGAGATGTGAACGGACATTTTTACTCTTCTTCAATTTATACTTAATAGTAATAGTTGAAATCATAACTAACATTTCTATTGGCTCACATGCACTGAATGACCAAAGTATTTTTTAGGTCTTTTTGCAGACATACATGTACACTGTTAATTGGATCCAACACAGGGGATGTGATGCCAAAATTGTGAACAGAATTCCGAATTTCAATCTTTCTTTATCATAAACTGGCAACAGTAATCCTACTTGGAAGAACCACATAGAAAAACCACATTTTAGAATGCAAATCACTGCTCACAAGGGTCCACATACAGTTGTATTCTCAAGTTTCAATGTATGAATGCCTGAAACTCCTTGGTGCAGATGTGACAAAATCAAATGTGAACAGACATTTCTTTACCTTCAATTTATGTGAACTGCATATTAATAAAACAATAAATTCATCAACATAGTAACAGAGACTCCAACCCAAAGGACCTTCTGATCTGGAGATTCTCCCGCCTGAAACCCCTAGCAAACGGGAGACTCCAAGTTGATGTGTGCAAAGCGCGGAGTTCCTAAGGTTCTAGACGCTCTCTGGTGCTATCGAAGGCTTATTTTTTTCAACATACAATAGCAATAAGTAAGAAATCCTTTCCAACGGGAGACACAGAGCCAGGGCGGGAGAAATTAAATCTCAAGCGGGAGAACGGGAGATTTTGCAAAAATGTGTTTTCGGCGGGAGATATCCCGTCGAAAACGGTAGAGTTGGAGTCTCTGTAGTAATGACATCCTTACTCTTTAACCAAGGAAGTCATACATGTTTCTGATAGAGCAATTATGCACTCAATTTTTCTCACAGTAAATGATATCCAACATGGTAAATGTGACATTTTTATTGTGATCAAAATCCCCAGTGTGCAGTTAAGTGTTTTCCCAGGGTATCAAAAAGAAAAGGTACAAGACGTCCTACCTATAGTTTCTGCCTATGACAAACTTTAAAAGTAGACCAATCCTGAATAATAATAACAAAAAATGCAGATTATGTGGTCATGACCCTGTGTGCATTATGCATTGTAAATCTACAGCACAGGCGAAAGCTACAATAACTCTCGCATATGTCACCTATCAGGATTCCACCCATAAACTTTATCATGTCAGTTAAAAATCACATTTCTAATTTGCCATCGTTTGTTGATATTGAAGCACCACTGTTAGTATGTTAATGCACAGGGTATACATAGGCCCTAAATATTGACAAAATGAAATCTTTATTTGTATAGTTTGTGTTCTGTAAAAAGAAGCATTTTCTCCTCCCCATCCATATACCACCCTTCCACCTCTCCTACATCATCACCAGGATAAGCCATTCTTTGTCAATTGAAGACCATTCATTTCTTTTTTTTTTTTTTGGTGGAAATAACAAACTTTATTTCCCTTTTTGCTTTATGAGTATCATTATGTATTCAGATTAAAAAATAATAATTTAGGGTTAACAAAACTTGTTACACCTTCAGATGAACAAACCTTCAGAATAACATGCCTTATTTCATATTTGGATTTATGAACCTTTGGAATAATGACCTTTATCTAATTCTTGGATTTACAAAGCCTCAGAAAAATAAACCCTCTCTCATTTTTTCGCTGAACGAACCTGTAAGTTAAGGAAATTTGTGTGTTTCAGAATAACAAACATTGGGAATGATGAACAACCCTAATGAGCTTTTGATAGCTGGCTATAACATGTAATCTTGTGAAGCACATACAGCAAGTGTATTTTTTTTTTAATCATGGCAAATACTGAATAATGCTAATTTTTGTCAACAACGGGCAATTTGTCAGTCAGTTGCAATAAAAACAACTTGATACAAGGGTTTATTTATTTTCATAAAATATTGACTTACCCTCTGCTAAAAAGAATTGGAAGGAGCACTGGTTGGCTATTGGGGTTGAGGCAGTTTAGTGGATATGAATTACAATGCCTGCCTAATAATCAGGAGCTTGTTGGTTCCAGAGTTGTATGCCCATGATTTTTTATTAAGACTACAACTATAAACACTGAATAATTGGTGCTTATTGTACATCGGCAAGGGGCAATTTGTCAATCAGCTCCACTTAAAAACAACTTGATGTAAGAATTCATTTATTTGAATACCAGGTAAATACACAGTATCTACTGCACAGGATCACATACATGTACATTGTAGAACTAGCACGGGCTCTGTAGCGGAAGCTTGGTAGTGTAGTGGATATGACGCCAGTCTGGTAATCAGGAGATGGTCGATTTAAATCCAGCTTGAGTATCATATGGCCATGATTTTTTCATCACACATTTGGTTATACTCCTAAAACACTGAATAACTACGCTGATGCAAGAATTCCTTTCTTTCTAAAAATGCATTGGAAAGTGGGGTTAAACAGACCCCTTCAGTGAGATGGACCCATACCATTATCTCTGTGAATCACTTTCACTGTACCTTCACTGGAAACTAAACATCAGGAGATAGTTGGTTTAAATCTGACCCAAGTTGAATGCCCATTATTTTTTGTCATGGCTACTACTAGAACACTACATGTCCGGTGCTTACTTATGTTGAAGGGCAATTTTCAATCAGTTGCAGTAAAGTGATATATTAATCAATTTAACTTTTTTTTTTCACCCCTCAATCTAAGTTAACCATTCCAATGGTTGTGGATCATTTCACACTGTGTTCAAGTTTTGATGCTGCGTGAAGCATTGGGAACTAATGCTGAAAAATGCTGTGCGTTGGGGAGATATACTGTGTGTCCGTTCACACCCCAAAATGTCACATCCACCACATATTCAATCATTTTTAAACTTATTAAATACAGTATACAGGAGAGGTCTAATCAATGTAATTAAAGAACATTTATATTCTTTTGCCTTTTTGAGATTAATTATCTGGAAAATTGATTAGAATATGTAGAACATCAGTTTTCACAGTCACAGTGACAAAATCATACTACATCCTCACTGTGAACAAGTATTCTAGTGTAAAATTATAGGGAATGTGGTATAAAAGTGGGTGTCTGATATCTAGATATCTTGGGAAAGACATGTTTTTTAAATCTAAACATATTTTGTCCCCCAAAAAATAAGTTGTCCCTAGATTTTACTTGATATTCACGGAAATGTCCGTTCACATCTTAAAATGTCACATCCACCAGGACATTTCACATATTTTTTAAGTTTTTCAAATTTTTAGTTTCATAGTAATCTCAAAATCAGTGGCATTTATAAGGTTACTAAAGAGTCTAAAATGTGTTTGAGATTTAAAGTTAATTGGACCAGTATTTACTGAGATGCACACCAAAATGTGTTTCTGACAAGAAAGGCTGGTGGATGTGACATGTGTGAACGGACACCATGTTTTGTGAAATAAAAAAAGCATTTGAATTTCAAATCCTAAATTGTTTCAGAGGGATAGCCACCCAACTGTGTATCATTGATTTATGCAAAAATTTTAGAAATAATCTAAACCATTAAAAAGTTATAGATTTATAAAATCTTGGTGGATGTGACAAAAATGTGAACGGACATTTAAATTTTGTTTTCAAATTACTGTCATTTCATCAGATGGAACTGAAGCACAAACAAACTTTCTACAGTCACTCATACAAAGCTATACTTTACTTTTACATTATTTTCCTGAGACTTGCCTTTGTTTTCTTACTTACACAACCCATATAAGCAGATGATTAAATGTGAACGGACGATGTCACATCCACCAAGAGAATTTTGGGGTGGAAAAAATATAACAAAAAGGAGTTCAAACTTTTTAACTCTGATATTATTCATTATGGCTACTCATACACTTAACATAGATATGTTCACTTAACTCATAGCTAGATATGATACAGAATGGCAAAGTTTGCAAAAAAGGGATGTTTGCCAGGTTGACACACAGTGGGTCCGATTTGGGCACATCTTGCCTCACTGTGAGCAAATGCTTTGGAGTTGCATTTTCGTTATGCTATGGGAGGTAGACCCCATGGGGGTCTAACATATGCATATCAAAACATTTCATGAATCTACTCATATTCTGTGTAGTAGACTGAAAACTGAAAAAAAATGAAAAGTGGCGCCTAACCGTGAAACGGGCCACATACGTTGTACGTCCATTGGCAGCCAGCAAATTGGGCGCTGGCAATCGAAGAGTGGTTCCCTCCTGTTCTGTCTGGGCCATTAGAACTGAGTACCCATCTGCTAACGGGCACTATGTAGGTTATCAGGAGGCCGAAGGGTACCGAGATGATTAGGGTCGAACTTTAGTTATAACACAACCATTTTCCTTGTATCTTGGATCTTGCAACATACTTTCAGTAGACGACACTGGTTGCTCTTAGTTTGGTTAGGTGCAATTATTCTATGAGATGTGTGCTCATAGTACATGTAATATAGTGAAGTATCCCTTTGTTGTAGGCCTAATATCTATTACGTGTGAGTGATTCTTTATGCATTTATATGCAGGTATCAATTACTGTGTGAGACATTATGTTCATTTCAAGACACTTGTGATATTGTAATATGTTGAATAGGTGAGTAAATCTAACAGAACACGTCAGAGATGACGAACTTCCTTTGTGGCTGATACATGTATAAAACTACATGTGGAAAAAAAAAACAACTATGAAGACATTTTACTGATATGTGTATACAAGTTATGTATAGGATGCAGATATTTCTAAACATTTTCTTTGTATTTTTATTGTCTGCAAAGGCTACTTATTATGCCTCCATCTTGCGGTAACTAGTTATGTAGACTTTGTTTCACCCCATCCCTATGCTAAACCGTTTGTATGCGCATTCTGCCAGCATAACATATATGAATATGATATGCACATCCTCATTGACAGAACAGGGTTTATAGTTTGTGAGGTGGGATGCTTCTCTATATCAACACATGGCAGTCTATCTCCTACCTCCATGATAAACTGTTTGATGTAGACTGAAGTTCGCAACTCGACATCACAGATTGTGTGGAAGGTTGAAATTGGCAAAGCTTCTTATCCCCCCAAATATACAAGACAGAATATGTGCAGGATTTACATGCAAACGGGATGTGCTCACCTTTGCCAAAATCCCTGTGCGATGGATGGTGAAAGAAATATATAATGTAAGTTGGTGTGTTGTCATTATGCCTACACATACATTAATTGTGGTAGTGAGTGTTTGGTGTATTTCCTACAGATCGTTTTGATAATATATTTTTCTCTTTGGTTGGTGTTCACATTAGCAGAAGCTAATCCTATCCCTTTAGCATTTGGACATGATAACCATGGTACTGTACAGTTTCGCAATAAACACAATGAGCAAAGAAGGAAACAATCACTCATTTCTTTTTCTGTCCCAGGTGTCCTGAGATTTATGCAACAAACTCTGGTAAAGAAGGAAACGCGACTTCATTTCCGAGTCCGACATTGATACTCACAAATACGTTCCACTTTGTTCCACTCACCTCCATAGCGTACTAGATCAGTTTTGTAGTGAATTTCAAGTTATATTTTCGTCCCTGCTTAATGGCAGAAACAGCTCAGAGAACCTGTCAAAAGTAGTTGGATTCAGAGTTGTGGCTGAAATTCCTCCTAAATGTTGGATGAAACACCTTATGAGCTGGAACAAGCTCTCGAATTGTTCTAGGAGTCACTGAAAGTATGCATGAAATTTGAACACAAGCCATGTCTTGCTCGACTATTTCAGTTACCATACTACAAAGGTCCGAATTCCTAATGACAAGCAGTCCGCATTTCATGTAGAAACATTGCGAACGACATCCGACTATACAGGTCACAAAAAGATACATTTATTGATGCGATATGACCACTTTATTTTTATTTTGAGGTTACAGTGTATTGAGAATGGAGATCCTTTGTTGCAGAAGTTTGCATACAATATGATAACACGGTATACATTTCGAAATTTATCCTATCACAAGCAGTAGACAATTTTAGTTGTGTACACGTATTAAAATGTATGGACATTTTTTCTTCCCTGAGTGATGACAGTTCAGGGGACTTGTTGCTAAGACGATTAGTGTCTTGAAAATCAACGCAGATTATATTTGCTGAAAAGGGTCGGACATTTCGGACAAAGGAGAGATCCTTTGTTCAAGAATACACAAAACCTATAATATCAGGAAAGCACTGTATGTCATATTCATATTGTATCAGATTGTGTGTATCATGCATCTATCCACATGATGAATATTCCTCGTGATGATATTCCAGCAGAATTACACCTGTTGTTTACTGAATTACCACCGGTACTGCAAACGGGCCTCATGTGGGGTGTACATGCCTTTTGGTTATTTGTTAGTAATGACAAAACCTTAGTGACGGCTCAATAAACATTGCTCGTATTGAGTTCACTTCTGCAATCATGAATTCCCTAGCAACCCTAAAGCTATAGACAGGGCTCACGTAATGTTTGTCCGACCTTCGGGATAAACCAAGTTATAACCCTGCACCTGTGCATGCATTCGGTCTTTTGAATCAAATTTTCTGCAACATTATCTTTGGAGTGTACTAAGTATAGTCAGTGTGCAAAGGGACAAAATTATAAAGTTGAATTCATTACGAATCATTAGTACTCACGGATGAAAAGTTTTGCAAGAATTGGCAATATGCACCTGCCTACTGGCCTAACTAAGTCCTTTGTGGTCTGAACATTCTGGAGATGTGTGTTCGGCAAAAGATAAAGAGAAATACAACTGAATCTCTTATCTTGGTATAAAAATACCTAAAACGTTGTTCCTGATGCTTTCATAAGTTACCGGTATTCAACTGAAAACATTTTCTGTGTAAACCTTCAATCCACTTTCCTGGTCTTACGTATATTGCAGAGTTGCCATTTCTGAATTCTACTTGTCCATTAGATTTGTTATTTTACGATGAGACTGATTAAGAGCATTTTGCAGATTGGATTTCGACGCTTCATGAAGTAATTTATCATTATTATTATTACTGTATCATTATCATTATTATTATTATTGTCACTACTATACTACTAACTGCTTCCTCTAATACTATTACTTGTACTACTAATACTACTACTATTCTTATTCTTATTATTATCACCATTATCATCCTCATTGTTACTATCATCATAAGCATCATTATTATAAGGACATACTATCTTCAACCACCTACTAGTACTATATCGACAATCTTCAGTAACATTCATAGACACGGGTTATAGTCGTCCTTCTCGATCTTTACTGTTTTGGTCCCTGGACTGTTTATTTTTTTATTTATTTCATATTTATGCATGTGATTCATGTTTACAAGCATTTGTACTGTTGTAGCCGTAGGGCCTTGACATTGATTATGATATACATGTAAATAAAAAATAAACAACACAAAATCAACTACAGGTATGCAAAACGTACGGGAAAGTGACGGATAGCGAAACCGTTATCAGGGAGATAGGTCGATCGAGGTGCATAAATTTGCGTGATAAATTTTCGTGGAAATGTGATTGATCGTTGGTACAATACGTATTCATGCTGTGCTACGTTTATTTACGGGCTTTTGATCCGCTGGAATTATTACAGTAATTCACCGCCCAGCGATGTTTTTCTGCTCGCTGCGCTGGTGTAATAGCGAGTAGGGCATTGGGCTGAGTGAGTGGATTGTCGTGGATCTCTCTCGCGACAAGTAACCCGTTCCTTCGCGATTGGCCGAAAGATCGAGGCCGCGCCGGGCGGGCCGGGCTGGGCTCTCGGTACCCCACCATAGTATGCACTGCTTGTGTGTGTTCTCTCGGCTCTACGCACAGCTGCTGTGAGATCGTGCGCTGACTGGCAGCAGGCGGCGATCGATCAGCCACAAACGATGTAACCACAGAACTAGAGTTCTGACTAGAGTTCTGTTGATGTAACCCGGCCACCGGAAGTTTTGATAGATGGCGCTCTTTACAAAAAAGTTCTGACATCAAAATAATGGCCAGTGCAGACCGGCTTTAAAACGATGATTTTCTCTCTTTTATCGAATGGTATAGACAAAGAGCAACAGGTGAGGTATGTTACTGTTATTGTACTTTAAAGTATGGTGAACGAGAAAAACAGGACGATATTCATAAACAAGGTGGTTTGTATATTTCTGGAAAGCTTAAGTCTCTAGGAATATGAATAATTAATTTGCAGAAGGTGAAAACGTCTCTGGAGCGATGGAGAGATGGTGTTTTGAGACCATTTTTAGACCACCTGAACCCGATCTGGCGGCGAAATTTTGGTGACCAAAATTATGACGTCACGAAATGAACGAATCAGCTGTGCGCTGATGCGCTGTCCTACGCGGCGCCATGGTTCAAAGCGTGAATTCCGTATGATGACCTGAGTGCAGCGAGGTGTCTTGCTCACACAATCAGGCACAAGTGAGTTATAATTTCACTTATTGAATCCATCTTCCTTAGAATTACAATTGATGACAATCTTTTCACACTTCTACTTGCGCTGTCACGCCTCAGCCTCGACTCTCAAACGGCTCGTAGTAGGCTTAGGCACTCTAACTTGGAACCAGAACTCTGACCTACGTATTACGTACTCGTAATCACGTAGGCCCAAGTTAGATGATCATGGATCAAACGTCAACGGTTAGACGTGCAAGGTTTTACTTTATTTCCTAATATACGAACTTATATTATGAATTCTTACATCTAGATTAATTGTGTACGTGTGCATGCCACTGACGGTAGCTATTTTGGCTGGAGTGAAATCAAGAAGGGCGGCGACCGCCGCCGGTAAAGAAATTAATGTTGGTTGCCCTTCTACTAGTAGGTATATAGGCCTAATGTTACAGGCAGAGTACGATAAATGCTAAATACATGTACATGTACTATGAATCTAGGCCCTATCCTCTATAGAAATGAAGTAACATTAGAAAGCTAACATATTTAGAAGGAAGGACAATGCCGCAAAAGGCCTAGGCCTCCTTGAAAAGTGGGCCTCCTTGAAAAGTGAGGTTAGCAATTTCGAGTAATTTAATCAAGAATACGAAACTGTGCTCACCAGTTCCCTTGTAATCTTGTATAGGTTGTATTTGCCGGTAAAGACTACTGATGGCATGCTAAATCGTCTTTGGTTTTGTTTTGTTTTCGTTTGTACACAGAAATCCTGAACACAACTTGATCTCTGATGCATTCTAGCGGCAGCTAGCTACTAGTAGAAGTAACCGTTAGACATTTTCTAGAAGCATTAGACCCTAGTAGAACCTCTAACGTTACTAATACAGTACTATCGTTGGTTGAGAATGATAAGGGCGTTAAGTTGTCACTAAACCCATAGTGTTCAAGACCACTTAACGCCCTTCTCATTCTCAACAGACGTACTAGTCTAACGTTAGTAGTAGGATGCTGACGCGTCGCGACGTGTGTCCGCTAGCTAGCTAGCTAGGCCCATCAAGAAAGTCAAACTTAGCATCAGTCCGGCAATACAAGCGCAGCCCTTAAGCCGAACACGATCTGGTTTGTTGCTATCGTGCGCCAAAGTAAATATTGTTCGGTACTATAAAAACAATATGAAAATCAGGAATTCAGTACAAAATCAATGCAAAATGTTACTCTTATGTCAAAATCAAGGGCATCAGGAACATTATATCGTCGGTCGCATTACGAACCGGCGAATGTTCGAATTTGCGCGGAAACACGATTACGAGATAATCGCGTTTAAAGAATCGGGACTTCTTTAAACGTATAAAAACGTGTCTCATAACCGCACATTGATGATAATATTAAGAGAGTGATGAAAGCGGAATTTTCTGCTTTGTTTGATACTAAATATCATTTTGTAGCAGCACCTGGGGCTCTGTGGTAGTGATGCAAAGTGCGTTTGCCGGTTCGTAAAACCCCCCATTTCAGCGTTTTACGTATATCGCGTACTAAAGAGAGGGCATTACGAACCGGCAAATGTATACATTTGCCGGTTCGTAAAGCCCATGCTCAATACGTGTGGACGTAGCGAGTGCGCATTACGAACCGGCAAATGTAACATAAAATGGCGCGTATCATCACACATTCCACACGCTTAGGTGGTACGCGCACAGTGTAATGTATACATTCGCCGCTCTAGGTAGCGGGATTGTAATACATTCATGTTCATTCATGTTCATTCATGTTAGTTGTATAAAAATCATGGATATTAGGAAAGTGTAACAAACACCACAGTTATTTTCTCAAACTATACAACCTACCTGTACATTGGTACTTTTACACATTAATTGTTGATGCGAGTAATGTTATCAAACTGTGCAATGGGTTTTTGATTGGATGAGTACCGTTCTAAAAGTGAGCCTGGTAGTCACTGCAGGGCTGCCAACTCTCACTCATCGAGAGTGAGACTCACTCATTTTGGTCCTTTCTCACTCTAAAACTTTATTTCATTTGCATGCATTTCTATTGATCTCACTCATTTTGCCTCCTAAATCATAGCATTGGCCTATTGGAGTCTCACTCTCAACTAGTTTATGTTGGCAGCCCTGTCACTATCTATAAATATTACAAGTGTTAAGTCATTATCAGTATTGAGAGAATATAATTACACCCATACAAACACAAACATACACAAACACACATACACGCACATATACCAGTAAACACACTCGAACCCACACACACAACCTACTTTCTGATACATTAATTGTTGATGCCAGTAATGTTATCAAATTGTGCAATGGGTTTTTATTGATTACTGGATGAGTACTAAAAGTGCGCCTGGTAGTCACTGTCTATACAAAAGTGTAAATTCATTATTGAGAGAATATAATTACACCCATGCAAACACAAACATACACGAACACACACTATACACGCACATACCAGTACACACACTCGAACAAACACACACACACATACCCTCTTACAAAGCAGTCATAATCACCTTGTTCTCCCAATTCTAGGTATCTGTGTCTCTCTCACTCCTCTTTTTTCTATTCTTTTGTTCTTTTTTTTTTGTTTTCTATTCACCAGTCCCCAAGTTTGTGAAGAATTCTGCATTTTATTAATTCAAAATGCACCATTCCACATGTGTGTTCATAATTACATACAGTAACTACAAAACAAAGCATTCTCCTCAAACTTCCAGATATAACCTGTAAATTCAGAGTGTTTTTTTTTTTTTTTGCATTTTCGACAGCTCACAATAATTACATTGCACACTATTATTACAATACATTATATTACAATTGATACAAAATAAATGTGACATTCTCCATGATACTTCACTATGTAATCTCACTTGGAATGAGAAGTTAGGCATTTGTTGCATTTCAGAATTGTGTTCTGACCACTATAAAAGTGGTGCAATAACATGTACAAAATACAAAATTCTCCCAACACTTCACGAGGTAATCTGACCTGTAAATTGGTGAGAAGTTCTGCATTTCCTCGACTTTAATGTATTACAGCAGTACGCGTGTTAGTCACAAATAGTGCAATAACATGATCAAGTGTACCATTCTCCTCACACTTCACAAGGTAATTTTACCCATGGTTGAATTAATGAAAGTGATACCCAATGTGTTTATAAACACGAGTCTACAAACTTTAACAGTCTGCCAACTACTGGACTGCTGGGAGGAGAGTAGTGTACGTCATTTGTCTCTTTTTGCTGTCCTTAGGATGGGGGACAACATGACAACATGTTAATAACATGTCTGGCTAGCCATTCTCTTTCTAGGACCAGAATTTTCAAGGCATGATAATATTGTCTGATAGACATTCTGCCATTTTCACTGAGGCAATCATAGCCAAAAGATTTATGGTTACGTGTTAAATCACATCTTTGATGGTTAAAATGTGTTCTACCATCTACAAATATTTCTGACTTTTTGTAGGCTTCCCCACTGTTCAGCTTTTTTTTTTTTTTTTTGACAATTCTGTTTTAGATTCCATGAATTTTTTCATGACAACTTAAGATCTATCAGGAATAGAACTGATGTCAGTACCTACATATTCTTCCACATGAAAATCTTCTGGCTTTGCACTGACATCTATCTTCCACTCCCTCAAAAGCCTCAATGGCAGTAGTTTCCAAATTTGCAACGAAGAGACAATAAATGGACTACATACTGGAACACTACACTTTATTTCTATTGCTTCTTTTATATTTGAATAAGGTCCTCCCGAAGTGATAAAAATTGGTCGATTTGTGTGAAACCGTGTTGAAATTATTGAAAGCATGTAGCAAATATGTAATACTGAAGATAAAATAATTACCAGAAAGTATTACAAACTCGATCATGCATCAAGTCTATATTTGTACAAGGCATTATGAGCAAGAAATTCACCAATAATTCCCTTTCCTTTCCTTACAAGAAACATGTACAATAGTTTGCCTAAATGGTCTTTATTTTAGGAAAGTTGGTCAACAGTTAGTGCACTACATATGATAATGTACAACCAGATGTATACCAACAAGACTAGATAGAGGGCAGTATAGAATACATACAGCATATGAATATGCTGTACTTCCATTACACTTCACAAACAGTTTTCTATTGCTTTCCTGTGTCCGGTTACCATCAAAATCGGTTCTTCAATGTCTGACAGGGACATTGCTTTCTCGAGATTTAACAGTTTTCCATCATCCAGCAAGGTTCAGTATTCTTTGTAATCTGAAATAAGAGTGGAGGACTTAGTCTGCTTTCAAATTGAAATCAGGTACACCTAATGCAAGGAAAACAAATACATAATTTGATGAAACTGCCAAGTCTGGTTGAATAATTGTTACTTCATTTACTGTTTTTTTTAAACTATTGTTTGCAGAAGACAAACTATTTTCTTTAAATTTTACAGGTTGCCTGCCACAAACTTTTTTTTTTTACAAGAGTGAAGGATAAAAGAAAAAAAAAAGATAATCAAAGTATTTATCACATGTTTAAATTATTTTACATTTGTTATTGGAAAATTAAGTTTTGGCTCATAATTGCTTTTTTAGGAATTTGCACCACACAGACAGATAATGCAAGAAATACAAACAACAGTTCTACAATGCCCTGAACTTCTCAACTCCAGTTGAATTACCTTCAGTTTCAAAGGTAACATTGCTGCGTTGTTTCTTAGAATGCGGACACCACAGTTGTTTGTAGAGGCTCTGCTTCTGTTGCTGCTGCTGCTTCTAGCAGTGTTGCTACTGTTCCTGGAAGTGTAGATGCTAAAGTTGCAAGTAGAGGCTCTGCTGCTACAGTGGTAAGTAGAGGCTCAGTTGCTACAGTTGTAAGTAGAGGCTCTACCACTGCTGTCGTACTTAGAGGCTCAGCTGCTAGGGCTGTATGTACAGGCTCCTCTGCTGCTGCTGCTGCTGCTGCTGCTGCTGCTGCTGCTTCAAGCGGTGCTGCTGATGTTTTGGGGGATTCAGCTGTTACAAATCGACGTTGAGGCTCTGCTACTGCTGTCGCAAGTAACGATACTGCTGGGGAAGTTGTAAACAATGCATCAATGAAAAAAATTATGTGACCATCCTGAGGGTAGAATCAACAAGATTTATACTAGATATACTTGCAAACATCTATCATGGACACTAGAATCTACAGTGTATTACATGCACATAAAGCAAAGTATCAGTAATTGATTTTGTTTTGGGACTGAGAAGAGACGTTGACATAATAAATTGTAAGTAATAATCAATATCAGACTTTTAAAGAAAGGAAGTGGAAAGCTAACAGTCTTCAGCATCCTACAGTCATTACAAACTGCAATTACGACATTCGTTTTATTCATTACAGGTACACAGAATTGAACATTTATATTGAAATGGTAATGCAATGAAAGTACATTGTACCTACATGATACTATGCATAAAAATCTCTACATATTTTAAAATGAAAAAAGACATAATATATCTTGATAAACTTATTGATGTAGAACAAATCAGTAACTATGTATTCAAATTACCTCAGGCAGAAAGAGGAATGCCCTCGTCATCTGACATCCTACGTCCATCCATGGGCATGTTGAAGACTTGAAGCACCCTCCCTTTCCACCAGCCATTTTCACTTCTCATATGTACGCAGGAACCTTGTTTCGGTTTGGTCCGTTGAGCATGATAGAGGTCACTTGAGCTGACAAGATTCATAGAACCATCCCTCTTCCACTTGACAAGAACATCTATGCCTACGGTGGTTCAAAAACAAACAGAAAAATTGTATGGACAATTTCAGTGAGAAATTTGACAGTTGTGTCATACACTGTGTGATAAAACATTAAAAGTACCTGCAGATTTGAAAAATGTGAAGAAGAGTATTTCTTAGAGCTAAAGCACAATTTCAGAAGAAAAAACAAATAACATAAGGAAATTCTTTACAGGCAATCACCTACGACATTTTGTGAGACAAAATGAAAATAGCTACAGCCAGCATACCTATTTGAAATGCAAAATAAATTGTCATCAAAGTCTGCTGATCTCTGAAGGGCATAGTAATTCAGGTGCTATTGGTCGAGCTTTTACACCTTGGGGTTGGCAAAGGTAAATAATGATAACTGCTACACATTCTTTGATTAGAAATGTGATGTCTTTCACAGAAAAACCTAACAATCTTATACACAGAAGTGCTTGCTTTTTTTCTCTTTTACTACATTGAGTAGCAGTCAACATTGATATACATGTATGAAATAATTACAGTAAGGCCATTAGAAACTTGCCCCAAGTATGCTCAAGCAGGTGTCTAGGGAAGAGCTTGTAATATCAACATGAGCCTGTCCTCACCAGGTTAATATCTGCATAAGATACTTGACAGTACAGTTAGATAAGGTCGACATTACAGTAAAGGTATGACTACATTACATTCCAGATATCAAAACAGTGATTTCTGTCAAATGACATGGTATTGTTCAGTCATCTATTCCACTGAAAGTAATAAATGACCTATTCCATTCACCGTAAACTGAGAAATGTTTGTGAATACCTGGTTCCCGGTACACTTTATGGTCCACAAGTACCGGTACCATAATCACTTGTTACGAATCAAACTTACCATTATAGGCAGAAGGAAAAACATCCTCATCACCACTACTCTCTGCGGTTGTACGTAGAGGCTCTGCTGCTACAGTCTGAAAGGCTCAGCTGCTACAGTTGTAAGTTAGGATCATGCTGCTACACGGTAGCATACGTAGACGCTCTGTTGCAATAGTACTGTCGGTAGGCCTACTGTAGTACATAGAGGCTTCGCGACTACAATTGTATGGAGAAGTTCAGCTGCTACAGTTGCACTTTACAGGCTCTGCTAATGCTGCTCCTGCGCCGAGAGGTGCTGCTGATGTTCCTGGGATGCTAGCTGCTACAGTTGTAATGATAGCGGTGCTGCCTTTGTTTGTGGGGACTCGGCTCCTGCTTGTAGTGGCCTGCTGCTCCTAGAATTATCCCCAAGATATAAATAAGGAAAATCATGTCAGTGTTATCAGGGCACAAATAGGATACCGCGGTAACTTATATAGAATAAAAATCCCTGGATATAGGCTTATACTTGTACACGAGTGTTAAAAAAAACTGTGAGTACCGGTACCGGTAATCAACTTCGTTTAATTTTTATGAAAGTTCATTGATATCTGTCCCGGTAATCAAAATAAGTAACGTACCGGTGAATACAACCTCGATCTAGCCTATAAATTTACTGTTTATGCAGGATTTTAGTTAGACAGTAAAGGCCAGAGTAGCTATTCTTGCATTCTTAAGGAAGCTACATGTAACTATAACTGACTTAACACTAACGCTAAACAGTCTCATCATATGCCATTTCATTCTTACTTAGGGCCAAAATGCTTTTTTTTTTTTTTAATGCAACAACATGAATCTTTGAAAACAATGATAATCATTTATTACTTTGGGCCTATTTTCAGTTCTACCTGGGTATTTGCAATTGCTACACGATATTTTTTTCAGTTTACAGATTCTACTATATGCTTTAGTTTAAAAAAAAATTGCATCCGGGTTGTATGGGAGGATTGCTTTATCTCTGACCAAGAATAATCAAGGACCCCCTTCGACAAAATGGTGGCTAGGTGTACGACTGTGTAGGATCTACAAGGAAATGAAATACACAGGAAAGCTACTTTTACATGATAATGTCGAGCAATTCTACTTCTCTGATGTAATATTTTATGATTACACATTAACCTGCCCCGATTATCATTACTTTTGTTTTTAAACAGAAGATTAAATAACAAATGAGCAACAAAATTCACGAAGTAGTTACATACCAGCACAATTCCGAGTGCATGGGACTGATGGTGATGACGAGCCCTCGCTCGCGGCCTCGCAAGCTCCTCGATTCGCCCCACATACCTCACGTGTGTTCCGTCTGAACAGGGATTTTACGAACCGGCGAATACGAACATTTGCCGGTTCGTAATGTCACAAATTGCAGCATTTGGACATTTTGAAAATTCGTCACTACCAAAAATACATGTTTCCGTGAATTTTGCGATTTGATATTTTAAGGATACATAGAGTTTGGTATGGACATTCAAAAAATGGAAAAAAGTGAATTTTGAAAAATTGACCCAAATTCGAACATTCGCCGGTTCGTAATGCGACCGACGATATGAAGTCTTCGGGATTTTTAAACAAAATTATTAGCGGGGAAGTGATTATTGTAACAGAACCAGACACGGTTACTTTTGGCGCACCATAACAAAATACAACAACAGAGTGGGCTCCGTTCTCCTTCGCTTCTTCTACCACCCAGACTTTGCCACTGTCACTATCAGTGACATTGTCACTGCCATTACTCAATTCACTCTCTATGTCGAACTCAAAGTCTTTCCGTACAATATAAGGTAAAAATTAGACGTTTTAATGTTTCAGCAGAGAAAGCAGATGCGCCTAAAGACAGGCCAGATATTGCATCCGCTCACCAAGAAATACAATTGTACGTGCTTTATGAATGGCGGCCTCGATGTCCCGCTGCGCACTCGTTAAGCTTTTGTTCATTTCGTGACGTCATATTTTAGGGCACGAAAAAGACGGCTGTTCCAGAGCGAAAATCGGTGAAGTAAATCAGTCAGTTTTAACTCGCCATTTCTCAGTGGTGCGAATATCTTTTATTAAGTCACATTAAATATCTGTTTTAGGAGACATTTCCCTCTGCTTTGACACCTTCTTTTGTGTGATTTTCTTGATATTAATGTCTCGTTCACCATACTTTAAGTCATATTGGTCCTGTTTTATTCAGTTTTGATTTTCGTGGGTTTGCAAATGTGGGCTAATACCTTTAAGTGCCACAAATATTTCTACCATTATGTCCAATGAACTCTATCATGACGTCAGATAAGACTTTGTGTAACATTGTACATAGTAACAAGTACCGTTTCTTAGTTCGATTTCAATGCTGTAATCGAACAAAATCGATGTTGCAGGGATCTCATGCTTGCTGCGTCCGGTGAATGATACTCCAGTGATTCCGTGAGTGAATACAGCATAAACCATCCTGTGGTAAAAGAAAAAAAAATACAATAAAAAACAATGCGAGTCATATTGAAAAATCGAACAAATAATAGATTCTTATATATGATTATTCGAATACTCGAGCTAAAAACTGAAGTTTTAAATGTTAACATTTTCTAATTTTATTGACCCAGTAAACGTTATTTTACCCTCTAAGTGATCCATTAGCTACTGCTGTCATGACATCCTGAAATGCTTATCAAATTACCATGTTTAGTGAATGGTATTTCACTATTTTCAAACAATTAAATGTAATTTGAAATGTTCAATTGAACAGTGCTGACCAAAAACAAAAGTCACTGTTTAACATTTTTTTAAATTCTAAATTAGAAAAAAAAAAGTTTATCAGTCTTTCAACCTCTGCTAAATGTAAGAGTTAATATGTTGGAATTCGCCGTTTCAATTAGAGTACACACGCATTAACTATACAGTGCACTCCCGTAATAACGAACACGGTTATAACGGAATTCCGGTATCAACGAGGTAAAAATTCAGGCTGCAACATAATCGCCTCAGTTTATCTATTTTCATTTGTTTTCTGTTCGGTTGTAACAAACCTTCGATATAACGCAAGGAAACTACAGGTCCTGAGTACACTTTATAATATTATGTTAACTCACACACACACACACACACACACACGACAAAAAAAAAAGTGAACAAGATGAAATGACAAAAAAATACAAAAATTCAATTCTTCTATCAGTGAAGCCTGAAACATGATGTTACTCCTGGTTGAATAACTTCAGAATATTTACCATGTTTAGTGATCAGTTAGATAAAATCAGGATTTTAGTCTCGGGAATGATTGCGTTAGAATGAAAAAAAAAAAATAGAATGTAAAAAATTTCTGAACAAACTATCTGGCAAGTTAGGGGATAATGCTGACTTTGTTATTGCAAATTCATATTGACCCTTCAAGAAATGTTTCCAGAAAAAAAAAAAAAAAACACGAAAGTTCAAAATGTCTTCCTTATTTGTAATAACTTCCTTATTTGTCATTCGATTTCAATCCAAATTTTACCGTTGAACTCGTTTTATTTTACTTTTACTTAGCAGACTAGCTTATATTTGGACTGGATTTCCCATTGAATACACTTCTTCGTTAAGTTGCGATCTAGCACGTCTAGTGAAAGTGAATGATTGATAATAACCCAGAGCAATTTCGAAAATGAAATGGTCGCAATTTCGATTAATACATTAACAACTTTGCTTCACAATAACAAGAATGGAATGTAAGGACAAAAACCTGTTTGTGGGGTCAAGATGCATTCGTGGGATCATGCCACGGTTACGAAGCCTCAGAATAGTACGTATTGGACCCCTGCTCATTCCGGTACGCAAAACTGTCGAGGTATCGTCAATTCTGTTGTAGGTCAGTAGATAGATGTGGTGGTTCGTGTGATCAAGACTCAAGGCGAGTCCTTTGCCCGGCAGACCTTGAAACGACAATAATAGTTGTAAAGCCCGCCGCACAGTATACGACTCACGACTACACGTCAACTATACGACTGACAGACTTTGAATCCGAGATCAATCATAATATCCTCGGAATAAATACGTGTGTTTATTTCAGATCTATTGTCTGTCAGACGTGTAGTCGTAAGTCGTATAGTTTCCGGCGAGCGTGTGGATTCGCGGAGTTGGAAGGTTGGCCCAGTTCGGATATTATTCGAAAATTTCCGTGGTCAAGAGTCGACCGTTAACGATGAGTGTGAGCTTCAATGCACACAATAATACATTGTAGTATTCAGTGAATTGTGGCTGACGGGAGCCATTCGTGGTTCTCGAATTCCCTCGGGGGGCATCGAATCCTATCAGACCTCCTGACCATACTCTGCGCTTTATTGGACAGCCGCTTTAATTGGAAATCCCAAGATTAATTGTACGTTTGACTACGGAGTTTAAACCCATTGGTTTGAGTGAAGAACTCAGTGAGCAAGATATACAGGGAGACGGGAAGGAATAGTAGGGGAGGAAGAAAGGGGAGGGGAAGAGAAGACACGCGGTACATGGAAATAAAAAGAAATGAGTGCCACAATGCAACTGTTCATGGAGAATACCGTCTGTGACGTAGTTTTGTGAACGCTGAGTTAATCATGACACGCACTGTCATCATAGATTTTTTTTTTTTTTTTTTTTTCACCTAGGTACGAGCAAAATCAAACCTGTTAGCCAATAGCTTCAATGGGTTTTGGCTGTTATCGTCACATACCACGGCCACACAGTTTTTTCGCACATGAAAAGAAAGCTTTCAGCGCGCCGTTAATTGAACCTTTAAGAGTATAGGCCTCATCATGGGCACTCATTTAAGTGCATGTACACGTGTAGCATGCTGCATGAAGTGTAACTTCATCCTTTTCGGAAGTAAACCTGATAAAATTTTCCACAATTTCATGATACATCGGTCTTGGCAAAATTCGACAAAATTGTAGATTAAGAAAAAAAGTCAGCAACAAAGAAAAAAAAAAGAGCGAAATATGATTTATGATTCGCTGGACCCTTTGATAAAAATCGATCATAAGATTGATCTTACGATTGATGAGATTTAAAGAAAGTTACTCTTGATCTGCTACTTAACCTATGCTTAAATCAAACCTAAATATCTTTATGAAAAAGAATTTTACGATCAGTATTAATCAGATGCTCGATTTCATGAGTTACGCTCGATAAATTAATCGTAAGACAAATTGATCGTAAGATCAATCGTAATTCTTTTTAAACGGCTTTAACGTCACAGAGTGATTTTATTCCCGTCGACCGGGGGGGGGGGGGTGTTAAATCTTACCAGTAGAGTCAACTTTAACACTTAAAATGCAATTTGTACTTTCTCCTAACCTCCAGTGATCTGGGTAGTTGTGTTATCTGGAAGAGAAGTTCGGGAGATTGCGTTTGTTTCCTCATGAATCCAGTACACAGCCATCTCAACAGGATCAAATACCGCGACAGCGGTTGTCATTGAGGGCGCTATCCACTTATATGTACTCCACTTGCCAAAGACTGGAAAGTCTGCTAGTGTGACGCAAGCTGAGAGAAACGAATTGGCCTTCGATATTACTGCGTAAGAGCGTTCCATCAGTGGCGAATCTAGCATAAAGCAGATGTGGAATTAAAGTGATTCTAGATGACTAAATGCGACAAATTATACATAATAGGGCATACAGTAGTTAGTACGCGAACTCGCATCTCACGAAGATGTAGGTATGAGTTACCTGAGGCTTCTAACCAGACGGAGCCAGGAGATAGTAGAGCAAAAGAGCAAAAAACAAACAAACAAATAAACAAACAAACAAACATAAAATACAATGAATAATGGAAGTCACCTGACATTCTTCAAGGCAGAATATATTAAGTTCACCAGATTTGCAAACATTGCACAAACTATATTCTATGTGTATTCGACCCATACATAATTATATCAGGTGATTTACACATTTTGTAAGATCCTACTGCGAAAATGATTTTTACAAAATGCGCGTTGATTTCATACGACAGCCAAGGGGGAAAAAATGATACATATTCTGTTGGTATCTTAGCCATTTTCAACTATTTTTTTTTCTCTAAAGCAAGCGCAATCTATGTACGACATTCTGGATCAGAAAATGTTGACATTTCCATTCCACCTGCTAACGAAGTTCAAAGAGCCATCTTTCCAGCTACCAACCTTCCGCTTTAAAGCCCTTATGCCACATACCCATCTATCAAACCACCTACTATATCTGAGACATCTAACCTTTTGTCTCACAGAGGACCCACTGTGTTGACGCCGTTCCTGCTGACCCTGAAGACAAGTTCTTCGCCACAAGCTGCACGATATGTCCATCTGCCACCATCCTTCCCTTGCCGCAGGTGGTCAGAATTTCATTGCACTGCTGTGAGGCTTCACATTTATGCCATAAAAAGACCAATATAATTTATAGATTAAGAAAATTAATGATGATAATATGCAAATACTATAGCGTTATTGTCATAACAATCCATTTCCCTTTACTCAATTTTTACTCCCTCGCCTCGTGTGGATTATAAAGCTCTTCATGCACCCATACCCCTAGTAGATCCGAATTTGTCAATCTTTGTCATCACCAGTCGATTCATCCAAAAAGATCTATTTAGGTATAGCGCCCTCTCTCAGAACTAACAATGTGCCTAAAACTTCGATAGAAAGGGCAAAGTGCCACTGGGGGATATAGGGGATTGGATACTCTCCTTTAATTTAGAATTAAATCTTGTTTACACGAGGGAAGTAGTCTCACCTTCACTTCAATTGCTGGGCTCGGCCATGTTATTTTGGGAGTTTACACAGTAGACGTGTCTTACATACGCTTGTCCTATGCTCTATGTATAATATTATTTTGACTCAATGATTTACACCGACAAATCGGGGACCTGCGGCCGAGCTTGACTTTCTCAATCCCGCCGTAGTGGCGCGCCTTTAGTAATGCGGGAATATCTTTAACACGATTCTCACAATTCATCTATGTATACCTTTTCAAAATTGCTCGCGTGTTGAAATAATTCGATGAAAGCTGGGTCTATTAATACTGGTGTCTGCCTCAAATCCCTCTCTCCCTCTCGTTCTCCAAGCGTAGCTTTCAAGTGCATGTCACTCTCCGCTGTCTTTAATCAAGACTTACAGCACATGGAGATAGCGTCTGAGAAAGGGACCATCACAAATATATATATCAAAGTTTTTCGCTTAACGTTTATTTGTTGGTAAAGGATTTAAAAACAGAAATGAATCATGCGAAGAAGATGCACACTGTACAATGCAATGCACTGGATCGAGTACGAGATTATATATTCCGGTGTCAGGTAATATCCGTGGTAATAAGCATCAACTGTTAAATTGTGTGAAGCAGAAATGTCAGAGGTAAAATTGTAAAGGGTAAGATTATGGGGTAAAGCTGCCAGGAAAAAAAAAAATGTCAGTCTCAATATGTTAAGAAGAAGGGAAGAAATCACGTGTTCAAAAAAGGAAATTGATATCTGGACAAAGCTATATTACGTTTGGTGAAAAATGTAGGTGTAGTGCGTCATTACGATAAGATTTGTTTTTCAGATTTTTTGTTTGTTTGCTTGTTGTTGGTTTTTTCATTCTTAGATATGTCGTTACTCCGAAAAGGAAAGGATCTGACTAGGTTTGCTAGTCTGAGACTATACGTTCTAAATCGCTATATATATATATATATATATAATATATATATATATATATATATATATATATTTATATATATAGATATACACTGTATTGATATATATATATATATATATATATATATATTTTTTTTTTTTGAAGATTTTTCTTTTGAAGATTTTGAAGTACGATCTCTGTCATAAAGTACAAAATAATACCTTTTAAATGATATATAGGTCACTAGGTATATTTTTGAAGTTATGGTCAAAAGAAGCACAATTTTTCTTATTATTCTCTTTAATTTTCTTTATCTTTAATAGCAAATATCTCCATTTGGCAAATATGGACTTATCGGTTTTTGCAAACAAACTCTTCATATATATATTATATATATATATATATATATAATATATATATATATATATATATATATATATATATATATATATATATGTTTTGTTGTTTTTTTTGTATTAGAATTTTAAGTGTTTTTGAACCGCGATGGTAGCAAGTGATATGAGGAAGTCAGGCACACCTCTCACAAAACAGAGGTCGTTAAATCGGGCCATCTTCCCCCACTTAACATGCTTAAGCCAAGATTTGTCGTAAAACAAGGGGAAAAAAGCTAGGCTTCATTTTTTGTGCCTCTTTTGGCAACATTGTTTAGACATAAAATACAATAATGCAAAGCATAGCCAACGCCATTGCAGCTCTAAATTATTGAAAACTGTAGGTGTTAAGTGCACATAAAATCGAATCAGACGTACAATGTACATCCCCATAAAAACACAAGAAACGAGAAAGTCCGAAAAAATGGCAAGAAAAGACTACTTTGTCACGCCTAGGGTTTATGTCAGCTTCACACTTGTCAAATATTGAAGCTATTCCCCGACGTAACATCAAAATCAACTCATTATTGCGGTTTAATACGAAACTTAAAACTACCATAAAATAATTCAATGACGAAATTGGATTCGAGATAATTATGTATGCTTTTCTTTTCACTTTTTTTAAGGGCAGGGAGCGCGGAACGTGGGGGAAGGGGCGTATCCGCAGACAAATAAAAAATAAATGAAATAATCCCTGCTGGAAAGAAGACAGTGTCCCACAGTGTGAAACACAATGTGAACCACAGTGTGAACACACTGTAAACACAGTGCGAACGCAGTGTACAAATCTTCACACTATTAAGTTCGAGCGTATTCACATAGCCAACTATGTTTACACAATGTGGACATACTGTGAACACACTGCTGGACACAGCAAAGCCACAATTTTTTAAGGGTTCCTCCCGAAATTCCTCCTATTAAATGTTTCCCAAGAATATTGACCCTTGACGCAACAACGAAAAACTAAACTAATATTTTTTTTTTTTTACTTTTCATGCCGGATGCTGCATTGTATCTGTTTGAATTCGTTTCTTTTTAGGTATAGATTTCCCGGGTCATATTTTGCACTTTAGTGCCTGAAAAGGTAGAGATATATCATTCCTTTCCGCACATTGTGCATGATAATGTAAAAGTTAAGTCAGTTGACTGGGCATTTTTAGCAGCCAAAATCTGAAATCAGCATTCACATTTGCCATATGACAACCAATGAAGGTTGGCAAGCAGCGTTCAGATTCGCATATGCTGTCATCAACTTCACTCGCAAAAATTCCGAGCTATGAAAGTAGATTCATTATTTTACCATATGCCAACCAATAATGCAAAACGTGGTTGCTATCCAACACATATAATTTGTATTCTATATATCGTAAAACTTTTCTCAAGTCCCTACATCTTTTTTTTTCTGAATGATTTCACATTTCTTTTTAAGGGGGGGGGGGAGAGGACTCGTGTCATTTTTTTTTTTTTTTTTTTTTTTTTTTGTCTACAGTCATTCGCGGCTTACAAAAGAAAAAAAAGAGAAAAAAAGGTCATATCTATCAGAAAACCTAATCAGGAAACTGTTCACACTGCTTTAAAGGGATCGTACAGTTTTGGTTGAGACCTAATTTCAGTTTTCTAACATTTTCTATGCCTCCGCAACGAAGTGGCCGGAGGCATTATGTTTTTGGGTCGTCCGTCCGTCTGTCCGTCCGTCCGTACGTACGTCCATACGTCCGTACGTCCGTCCGTCCCGTTTTGATTTTGTCGATATCTCAAGAACCGTGTGGTGGTTTTACATCAAACTTGGTATGAGGGTATATCCTTGGGGGATAATACGTTGTGTGGATTTTAGGGTCACAGGGTCAAAGGTCAAAGGTCACAGGTGATTTTGTGAAAAAAAAAGAAATTTCATATTTTTCTCCATATCTCGCAAATGGTTCAAGGTATCTTCATGGAACTTTATAGTATATATGCTTGTACCGATGGGCAGTGATTATCTAGAGAAGTTGGAGGTCATGGGTCAAAGGTCAGGGGATCAAAGGTCAAGGTCAAATTCTCAAAATATCATTACTTTCCTTATATTTATGCAATGAATGAAGGTTTTTTTTTTTAACTTGATGTATACATGTATTACCCAATATATATTCTGTGGGAGGTTTCTTGCCAAAAGGTCAAAGGTCACAAGGTCAAAAGTCAAGTGAAAGTGCTGAATTGCACTTTTTCCTCCATATCTCAAAAGTAACTCAAGGTATCATCATGAAACTTACATATTTATGCATGTTCAACCTAACAGTGATTCTCTTTGGAACTGTGAGGTCAAAGGTCAAAGGCCAGGTCTAGATAATGCTATTTTCCCGTTTTATACTGTAATTATACTTTTTCTCAATACCTTGAAAAATTACTCTATGCCTAAACTTATAAAAGGGTCAAAAGTCAAATAAAAATCATCAGTTCCCCAAATGCCTGCACTCTGACATTTTAATCATTCATCCAATTGAACCTAGTTCTAGGAAAGCGAACATTCAGCACATTAAATTGTGTCAAACCTGTCATTTTAATATTTTGCCAATTGTTTGAAACTGTCATCACACATTGTCAAGTCATTGTACTATAGACCTATTCGGAGAACCATGCATTATGGCGGAGGCATATCAGTCGCCGTAGCGATATATCTAGTTTTTTGTTTGTTTGTTTGTTTGTTTTTGGTGAGAAAATGAGAGACCTCTAATGAAATATAAAAGAGCATGTAATTCTATGAGGAATTCAACGTTTATTTGATGAAAATTGGTTTTGAAATGGCTGAGATATCCAAAAATGAGCGATTCTAATAAAGTGTGGGAACCACACTTTATTACGATCGCTTTGTTTTACTTTGTTTTTGGATGTTTCAGTCATTCCAAACCTGATTTTCATCAAATAAACTTCGAGGTCCTCTTAAAGTAGTATGCTCTGTACTATATCATAAATGAGTTTTTTTTTTTTTTTTGTATCTCGCAAAAAAAAAAACAAGTTAAAAGCCCAATATCTCTCCACCAATACTGTAAAAAGAAGAAGAAGAAGAAGAAGAAGTCATATCTATCAGGAAACCTAATCAGGAGACTGCTCACACTGCTTTAACGTCCGAATCTAATATTGCTTCACACAGTGTTATTGCCAGCATGTTGGTATATCACTCCATGCATAATATGTAAATACTTGTGTTACACTGCTGAATAGAATGTCTTAGTACGAATATGTATACCTTTAGGCACAATAAAAATGTTCTAACTCGTCACGTGTCCTCTAGTCCTACAGATTAGAAGCTCTATGGCGAAAATAAATGGTATGTTGCTTTACCTGATTTTCATCCGGTTGCTCGTAACATCTAAACTGCTGGTCTGAATTGAAACATGTCGGAAAGGGAAGGGGTAGGACTCGAATCTGTCATCTATAAAAATGTTTTCCGGGGAGCGGCGCTACCACGAGGCTAACACTGGCTGTGACTCGATAAATTTGGAACAAATACCCAGGCTCCCAAAAATTCCAACAATCTTATATCAAATAGTCCAAGGCCGGCAAGGCTTGTTAAATGAAAGACAGACAATATTAACGCAGAGGGGTGTAATTAGATTTGTCATTATGAAGAGTTTGTTCGCAAAAACCGATAAGTCCTTATTTGCCAAATGGAAATATTTGCGATTAAAGGTCAAGAAAAATAAGAGAATTAAAAGAAAACGTTTGCTTCTTTTGACCATAACTTCAAAAATGTACCTTTAGGTAGTCACCAATATACGATTTAAAAGGTATTATTTTGTACTTTATGACAGAGTCCGTATTTCAAAATCTTCAAAATGGACTTATCGGTTTTTGCGAACAAACTCTTCATTATGTAATATGAGGAAATGCCATATCTTTCATAAAAAACGTCTTCTTAATAGACTAGACTATACGGTCATATTGTCAGCCTGTATAGGAGAGTGAATAATTATCGTATGCACCAGATGGTAGTTTAGTCAAGTAATTTGATCTGACACGTTTAAGTGATACGTCCATGTATGAAGACATTATCAAATGTGCTTATAAAAGCAATAAAAAAAAATAATGTCTCCCATTGTCCTGAAAAGAATCCAATGTTTTCCACAGTCCATAGCTGTCTCTTAAAAATATGTCTGATCATTTCAGTCCAAAGTTGAACGATTGCTTAGTGTGTCATGCACTTGAATGCAACACGAACAATTTTTTTTTAATTTATATTATGCGTTTCCCAATTCAAAATGAATTTTAACATAATGCTTTCTATATCTTCAAACAAAACAAAACCAAGAAATATTATTCGGGATGGAATTTCATTTCATTTCATTTCATTTATTTCCACATAATGAAGGCGAGATTCATCAAAACGAGGTGCTTTTACACTGGAAAAAAACTGGAATTTATAACATATCTTTATCAAGAAGAAACAATTTATCACTTCTTTTAAACACCGAAAGTCTATTAGAAGACTTTATTAGATTTGGCAAATCATTCCACAAAATAGCCTGGGTATATTTGAAAGTGTATCTTGGAATGCAGTATTTAAATTTGGGTATAAACAATTTATTCATCTGTCTAGTATTATTATTGTTCTTATCTAGGACGAAGGAAATATCAAGAAACTTTGGCAGAATGTTGTTCATATATATGTACATAAAAACAGAATCAAGGATGACTAATTAAAATTGCGTTCCTTAGCGGGGTCAACCTACCAGCAAGACAGCAATGGGTCATATAGCCCATAAGCTAAAAGACGTTGCAAAAAGGTTGACGAGTAACAGAGAAACCAGCCATACAGCCACACCTAGACACCAAGTAAAACAGACCCACAGTAGACACATATATTATAAACTAAAATAGGCCCTCGAGCTAGACAAATTGATAAGTGTATCCCCTTTTATTTTGTAAAAATATTATGCATGTATTTATTTTTTCTTGAAGTAGTCGATTTTTTATATAGCTTTTGTCTGTTTATTCTCTTTTTTGTACGATCACTGTATGACGATAACTGTTTGTTTTTATATCCTGAATGTTTGCTTCCTTGACATGCTTGAAATGTTCTGAGTATCCATTCGAAGCTACATGAATGTACTTATGTTGTTAAGATGTTTCACTAGGGAACGTTTGACAGAACCTTATTTCAATAGCATACTTTTAACATACCGTGGACAAATAAAGAAATGAAATGAAATAAGGCCCAGGAGCTCATCGCTTGCCAAAAAAGAAAAGAAAAACAAATTGCTTCACACTTAAAAACATTCAGGCCTGTGATGTAATGTCGCGCTTGTGGGCATATGTTTATTGCCTATATATGTGACCCTGCACCTCAAAACAAACAAAAAGTCGCCAGACATGGATTTTTAGTTAAGGGCGTATTCTGAAAGAGCAGACTCTAAGCTTTAAAATGATGTATAACTCAATTCAAATGGACTCTCCTAACCTATCTAAATACTGGAAAGAAAGCGCACACTCTGGAAAAGTGTGAACTGAGAAAAGAGGCTCTGAAGTACAGTGTGCATTCAAGCGCTTAATCTTTATCAAGCTGTGCTGGTTGTGCGATGAATGGGACAAAAAGCAGGAAGTAAACTACCTGAGTAACATCAATGAAGAAATTGTCAGATTAAACTGAAATTAAAGATGCCTCATTAACACATTCTGTCCATAATCAATGCCAACTTTCAAAGCAGTAGCCTTATCTTTTCAAAAGTTATTAGAGTTGAAAGTGAAGAGTGTGTACAAGGTTTTTCAGAAATGAAAAAGGGACTCTAAAGACACTCCTAATGACACTATTCTACCAAAAATGTTGGAGATAAACTGCTAAAAAACACACTTTCCCGCCCGTTTTATGATCCCAAATTTTAGCATAATGTAAAAGAAGACTTGCTCTTTCAGAATATATGAAAAAGTCAAGATCGGCTAGGTTGACCCATTTCACTTATTTTCAGTCCTCACGCAAAATCAGTGTATGCGACTTTTTGTTCGTTTTGAGGTGCACTGTCACATATTGTCTACCTCATGGGCCTTATTAATGCCTAATATCCGGCGCGTGTCGAGATTGTGCGTTCAATGCAGCGACATTGGTCAATACAGTGGACTCCCGTTGTAACGAACTCCTCGGGAGCGGCAGTTTTCTTTCTTTATAACGAAATTTCGTTAATACCGAATAAATAAACAATGGAAATACAAAGAGTGGATAATGTTGCGGCCTGAATTTCTACTTCGCTGTAACCGGAATTTTTTTTTTTTTTTTGTAACCTTGTTCGTTATAATGGGAGTGCACTGTACGTCTATCGATGAAGTATCCAGATAACTCAAATCATTACGAGTCCTGTCTTCATGGTGAAGGAGTTTGCCTTCACGACGGCCAGCTTCAAAATGATGAAGCGAAGAACTTCTAACCAATATAACAAGAAATTACTGGGACTGATAGAAACAGATCTCAAGGAGCCAATTTTACCACTTTGGATCATGAATAGTTAATACTTATGCTCACATTTCTCCACCTGATCACACGTTAGGAAGGAGACGTGCTCCGAATTTTTCACGAATCTGATCTTTCCTGGACAGTGGCGGATCCAGAGCGGGCGGGCGTGCTCCCCCTCTTCATTTTTTTTTTAAACAAAAGAAGTAAAAACAAAAAAACTGGGGACTCTTGTGCCCCCTCCTTCTTTGATTTTGTAAAGGCGCCTCCCCTTTACGGAGATCCTAGAGCCGCCCCTGTTGGTTGTCGCAAAAGTGCATATAATATGAGCACTAATGAGTAATAACTTGATCGTATTGTGGTTTCCTGTGAAGATGTGGCCCATGTGATATGCCACTATAAAAATCTTACTGTCAATCTGTATGCTAGAATATTCATCATTTCCAATTTACCTCTGGTGTAAGTTGCCATTTTGTAAATGAAATTTCCATCCCACGTGGTTTATCGTGTACATGCTACAGATGTCGCTAAAAGGTCGTCCTATAGCATTGCTGTCATAAAACGGGCACTGTGCTTGCAAGCATTCTCGATGAGATAATATTACAATCATCGCGAAAAGGTGCCCTATCCATTATGCAATGTTCATTGCAGAGACAAAACTCACTTGTCTTTGGAGAAAACAAAAAGGCAAGATTCGATATTGAATTGATTTAGCTTCCTTCTTATCCGAAGACTGTAGAGATACATGGAATTGGCATTTCAATTATACTATCGTCACTTAAACTATCGTCAGGAAGTGGACTGTTTGGAGCTGTGCTTCACCCACTTCCATACGCGATTTCCGATTTCGGCACAAATCAGCTATTAGTATCTTGTCTCAGTCTGATTGCCATTCGATTATTGGCCGATTAGTCGGACTGAGGTAATGCGATATTGACGGAAGTGTTGGGTCATTGTCAGATCATCCTCCAATCACAATCAGATAAGTGACAGATATCGGGCGACTACCAGCCTTTGATCTCATAATCCCGATTCACGTCAGGTCTTTGTTAGATTTGCAGAAAAAAAAAATCACATAACAACAACAAACACACACACACACACACACACACACACACACATACACACAAAAGATTACTTGAAAAAAAAAAATCAGAAAGTAAATTTAGCACTTTGGGAATCAGATGAGACTCCGATGGCAAATGGAATGGAGCCTTTGGTTCACCATCGGGCAGTCTTTCGAAGTCGAATTAGTGTCGGATGACTAAGTGTGATTTGTGTGTCAGAGTTGTGTCTTGCAGCTATCGAGCGTGTCTGGCTGATGTCCGACAACAATCTGCGAAGATTCCAATGATCGCTTTAATAGTCCATGGGCCAGGCCAGACATTGGTACCGCCTGAGGTGGCAAAACCTTTTTGGTGTCATTTTGTTTGTCAGGTATAGATATGCTTATCAAGCTATGATAGCATTTCCAAATGAGTAGCTTAGTCATGATAAATAAATTTGTAACCAATTTGGTCTCGTTGTTATATCGCTATACTTCTGAATCGAGACTATCCGCTATACAAAGAAGAGCACTGTTTTCTGTATGTCCACGGGTGTTCTGTTGTAAACGAAGTGCTCTTAGTCTTTATTCAAGGCAGAAAAGGGAATATCCAAAGGGTTATGATGTCCACAGCGCGTAGTCTTTATTCAAGACCGTTAAGGGAATATCCAAAGTTTATGATACGGTATGTATTCCTTTATCTTCCGTATTTTTCAATTATTCATCATTTTCCGGTGAAAATGCTACTGTGAAAACGCTAATGCCACGCCAATGTCGCTTTATTTCCATCCAACAATGAAAGATAATACAAAACAATGTACCGGTACACCACAATACATTATAATAAATAATATTGTAAATGAACAGAGTGATTTTTTTCTTGCTTAAGGACGTTCCTCAGTTAAAGTGAAATCCATGCCATTTTCTTGAAACTTTCCATACCGTAACTTTGACCCATCCGAAGCCCAAATATGTAAATAAAACCATAGGTTCATGTGCTTGTTTTTTTTTTTTTTTTTCTACGGGACTTTGAAGAATATGACTAATCTGCCGTCCTGTACCAAAATGATAGCGTTACATGATCAAGACCATGATTGGCAACAAAATCTGCAATGACAAACGTAAATCCCCATAATTTTTTTCAAAATCCACGTTATTTTCTCCAAATTTGCAAGAATTGCAGAAAAGGGTACCCAAAACGAGGAAAAGGTTTTAAAGTTAGGATTTACACTCTCATTCTTCAGCAAGCAGCGCCCTCACGCGGCAGAAAACACCGAAATCTCTCAAATCCTTCTCATCGACGTTTTCTGTTAGGGGTGAACAAAAGGACAACGTTCATAAAAACTTATGCTGTACATTCAAAACCCATGTTAATTTCACAAAACTTTACCGAATTATAGACAGAGGCTTACTTATTCCAGAAAAAACAATCAAAAGTGGGGGTTCATGTGCTCGTTTTTGTGCTAGCAGCACCCCCATGCGACATATACTATAGTACGACCCCAAAATCTGGTCAGGAACCTATGCAGGGATGCCCTGACAGGGTGAGTTCATAAAACTTATGCTGTACATTCAAAACCCATGTCAATTTCACGAAACTTTACCAAATTGTAGACAGAGGCTTACTTATTCCAGAAAAACAATCAAAAGTGGGGGTTCATGTGCTCGTTTTTGTGCTAGCAGCGCCCCCATGCGACATATACTATAGTACGACCCCAAAATCTGGTCAGGAACCTACGCATGGACGCCCTGGCAGGGCGGGTTCATAAATCTCATGTTGTTCATTCAAAACCCTTGTCATTTTCACGAAACTACACCAAATTGTAGAAAAAGGCTTACTTATTCCAGAAAAACCATGAAAAGTGGGGGTTCATGTGCTCGTTTTTGTGCTAGCAGCGCCCCAATGCGACCTATACCAACGTAAGACCCCCACATGTGGTCAGGAACCTATAAGGGTCGCCCTGACAGAGTGGGTTCATAAATCTCATGCTGTACATTCAAAACCGATGTCAATTTCACGAAACTTCATTAAATTGTAGAAGAAGACTTACTTATTCCAGAAGAATAATTAAAAGTGAGGGTTCATGTGCTCGTTTTTGTGCTAGCAGCGCCCTCGTGCGACATATGCTATAGCACGACACCAAAATCTGGTTAGGAACCTATCCAATGTCGCATTAACAGGGTGGGTTCATAAATCTCATGCTGTACATTCAAAAGCCATGTCACTTTCACGAGACTTGGCCAAATCATAGAAGAAGGCTTACTTATTCCAGAAAAAAATAATTAAAAGTGGGTGTTCATGTGCTTGTTTTTGTGCTAGCAACGCCCTCATGCGACATATATCATCGTAACTTCCCAAAATCTGGTCAGGAACCTATGCAGGGATGCCCTGACAAGATGAGCTCATTAGGCTTATGCTGTTCATTCAAAACCCATGTCAATTTCACCAAACTTGACCAAATTGTAGACGAAGGCTTACTAATTCCAGAAAAATAATTGAAAGTTGGGGTTCATGTGCTCGTTTTTGTGCTAGCAGCGCCCCCATGCGACATATATCATCGTAAGTCCCCAAAATCTGGTCAGGAACCTATGCAGGGATACCCTGACAAGTGGGTTCATAAAACTTATGCTAGCTGTTCATTTAAAACCCATGTCATTTTCACGAAACTTTGCCAAATTATAGAAGAAGGCTTACTAATTCCAGAAAAACAATACAAAGTGGGGGTTCATGTCTTAATTTTTGTGCTGGCAGCATCCCCAGATGATAGAAATCACCTCACCGGACCCCAAAATCTGGTTATAAACCTCTCGTGGGTGTCCTGATTATAGGTGGGGTTCGTGAATGTCATGCTGTACATTCAAAACCCATGTCATTTTTACGAAACTTTATCAAATTGTAGAAGAAGAGTTACTTAATGCAGAAGAATTGTAAAAATGGGGGGTTCATGTGCTCGTTTTAGTGCTAGCAGAGCCTCCTTGCGACAGAAATCATCGTAAGACCCCCAAATCTGGTCAGGAACCAATGCAGGGATATACCCTGCTTGGATGCATGAATCTCATGCGGTTCACTCGAAACCCCATTTTCTAAAAAAAAAAAAAAAAAAAAAAAAAAAAAAAAAAAAAAAAAAACACACACACAAAAAAAACATGTCACAATTGCAGTGATATGGTGAAAAATATTCAGAAAGAAAGGTCCATGTGCGTTTTTGTTACCATTTCCCTTCCACAACCATAATGATATTATGTGGATGCAAGCGTGGAAAACTCCATTATGCACGCTTGTTTGTTTGTTTTGCCCACTTGCTGTAACCATGTACAAAAAGTGATAATGGAGGAAGAAGAATAAATATAAGGAAATGGGAGTCTTGGCATTAGTCTGACGGTCCTCCAAATGAAAAACAAATCTCCCCCCCCCCCCCCAATGAAAACAAAAATTGATCCTCCTTTTGTTACACCACATTTGGTAATAAAAAATAATAATATATGAATGGTGAAAGTGATGAATAGTCTTGTTTGACAACGCTTTCGTGACCTTGTATTTTGTAACCAAAAATAAAAAAAACCAATATTTTGTATTACTAGTAATGACAAGTTTAGATCTAATTTAGATTTTAACAGAGACACTCAGATTATTTTAGCTGCTAGACCTAAAGATGAAATGTGTGTCATGCTTGTTTTGTTGTTGTTGTTGTTGTTATTGTTGTTGTTGTTGTTGTTGTTGTTGTTGTTGTTGTTGTTGTTGTTGTTTTAACACCTAGTCCAATAGACTAGTGAGGCTTAGACCTCGACTAGGGCCTATAGGCCCTTGGTACCTTAGCACTCGACTTTACCATGTTGATGACCGGATAATGAACTTCATGTCACAAAACAGATCTATGGATTGAAAATGGAAACAGCTCTGTTCCACTTCCAAGCTTCGCGATTCCGTCAATCAGTGTTATGCTACAATGACCATGTATATGCGGCTCGGACCGCTGAACTTTGCGTGGTATGTACAGATTGTAACACGTACAGTCGGCACGCGAGCCGAGCGAGGCCGCCCAGCGCGTCTGCCCGGCGCGGCCGCGGTGGGAAACTGTCGGGTATCCGTACGTACACATACCACACTCTAGCTTGATCTACAGCTGCTCAGCTCAGCTAGCTCAGCTCATCACTCGTGCGTGCGCTTCTACGCTCTTTGTTACGTCACTGACACTTGCGCAGCTAGGATGCGCACAAACTCAACTGAGGAACGGGCTGATGTATTTGTTGAGAGGGTCGTATAAAAACAGTATAGATAATCCCTTTTATTAGGAACTTTAGATATGAAACGGTAGGCCCCTACATTGTTTTGTTTGTTTTTCTTTTTGGCAGTGTTTAACTGAACATTATTGTTTATCAGGCAAAAACAAAACAAAAACAAAAAACAAAAACAAAAAAACACACACACAGACACGGAAGCAATTGTCACATAATGTAAAGACGCAGTATTGTAGCAGAAGTTAAGAACACATTGACAGGACAATGAAGGTCAAAGAGATAAAAGAAGGGGGTGAGAAGAAAGAAAGAGAGATCTGATGCCACGCTACTCCATCACCAGCTGGAAGTACAAATCGTCCCGGAGATCAAGGTGAGATGTTACACTTCACTGTGCTTCTGTTCTAACATAACCGGTGAAATTTTGATGGTGTCATTGTTAAGAGCATCATAATAATTGTGAATATATGTGCCAAATTTCAGAGGAATTGGTTTAAAAACCTTAAAATTATCAAAGGTCACACTTTGCCTGTCTTTGGTCAAAGAGCGTCAAAAATATTTGGTCTTGGTCGAGTTATTGGGCCGAATGCATAAACGCTAGCAATTGCTTGTGCTAGCCTTTTACTCGAATCCGTATGCATAAAAACAAGCAATTGTTTGCGAGCAGAAGCTTTTGCTAGCAAGCACAAGCAATTGCTTGCTGATCGCAAGCAATTGCTTAGAGACCAAGCATTTGCTTAAAAACGTATTCATAAAACATACCTTTTGCTAGTTCTTGCTAGCAATTGCTTACGATTTTCCAAGCTCTGTAAAATGAGCTTGAGCTTTTGCTTAACCGGAACGTACCCTTTTAAGTATCCTTTTCATATTTATGAAAGAAAGACCACACTTGTGAAGGAGTGGTATAAATCTACAAGAAATTACTCATAAGTAGGGTAAGAAACTTTTTCATTTCAACAACAGGAATTTCCAGTGGTTAGCAAGCAAAATATGATGAAAAACAGGTATGATATCTGACTTCGGTGGAGAGCAAGGAGACCTCTCTCCGCGTGCGATCTGACAGATCCGGGCTGCTGTAAGCTGCAGTGATGGGAATCAGCCAGTAATACGTGTGTGTGTATAGATGTGTGTGTATGTGTCTGTGTGTGCATTTCATAGCTCTTCTGCTATGTCAGGAAAATTTCCACACAGACATGCCCTTTCAAATACATGCTGCCACACTCGCCTTTGTTCTTGTGTTCGCACAGGCGTGACGTCCCTTTTGTTTAAAACGCAAGCAATTGCTTGTGCGGGACAAGCAAAAGGTATCAGCATAAGCAAAAGGTTATGCATATGGATTTAAGCAATTGCTTCAGCTAGACCTTTTGCTAGACGAGCTTGTGCTTTTACTTGAAGCAATTGCTTACAATCAATTGCTTGTTTTATGCATTCGGCCCAATGGCTGACATCTATGACTAATTAAGCTACTACTCTGGAAATGCTATCATAGCAAAATATAATCCTTATAGATAATTTGTATGCCATTTCAAAATGCACAATTACAACTTGCCACCTCAGGTGGTCCCAATAACCCATTTTTCGGGTCTTGGCCCATGGACTAATTATGTGAAAATTGTTTCCGTGTGTGTGTTTTGTTTTGTTTTGCTTTTTTTTTTTTTTGCCTGCTTAAAAACAATATTCTGGTAAACACTGCTAAAAAGAAAAAACAAAACAAAACAAAACAATCTATACTGATCTATATTACCCTGTCAACAAATACATCAGTTTTAAACAAGAAATCAGGCTGTTCATTTACAATATTCTTCATTATTATGTATTGTAGTGTACTTTTACATTGCTTTGCATTATCTTTCATTCTTAGATGGAAGTAAAGCGACATTGGCGTTTTCACCGGAAAATGATGAATTATTGAAAAATACGGCAAAATTCACGAGAAATTGCTTTTTTTTTTTGTTTTTAGGTAAAGGGATATACACTGTATGATAAGCTTTGGATATTCCCTTCACCGTCTTGAACAAAGACTAGGCGCACCGCGTGACAGCTGTGGACATCATAACCCTTTGGATATTCCCTTCGCTGCCTTGAATAAAGACTAAGCGCACCTCGTTTACAACAGAACACCTGTGGACATACAGAATACAGTGCTCTTCTTTGTATAGCGGTTAGTTTCGGTTACAGAAGTATAGGGATATAACAACGAGACCAAATTGGTTAAAAATTCATTTATTTTGACTATTAAAGCTACTCATTTGAAAATGCCATCATAGCTTGATAAGAATATATATGCCCGACAAACAAAATGACACCAAAAAAAAAAAGGTTTTGCCACCTCATGTGGTACCAATAACCCATTTTTCGGGTCTTGACCCATAGACTATAATCGGAGGCCCATCTAATACCAATCTGCCTCTCCCCACCCAGCACAAACTCAACACTCATCAAAAGGTAAACGATATTCTGCATCGTGCCACTTTAACAAGCCATCGTAAGATAGAAAGGTTTATAGCTCATCAACTTAACTGTCACCCGACACTCATCGCATAAACCTAGTGACATTTGATGGCCAACGGTCTATAAAATGAAGGTGATCTCAGTGACAGCCAGCCGACTTTGCAGACTTTTATCGGACAATATCTGCATAAAGATCCTGGATGTAAAGATTAGTTAATGAAACAATGTTATGAGAGGCAAAGGACCCAATGTACATACATTCTCCTGGTAGTTGAAGGCCCAGATAAATCCCCTTCACAGTTTAAGAGGGGAACAAAACCTTCATTACGTATATTATAACATGTATGTAATGCAGAATCATAGCAGAACACGTGGTTAAA
Organism: Diadema setosum; assembly: GCF_964275005.1. Classification (NCBI taxonomy): domain Eukaryota; kingdom Metazoa; phylum Echinodermata; class Echinoidea; order Diadematoida; family Diadematidae; genus Diadema; species Diadema setosum. Next base: position 1,900,020 of record NC_092690.1, read on the forward strand.
GTTGGAGGAAAAGCGGACGATCCGTTCACAAGTTATCATCTTTTGGTCCATGTAGCATTGAAGAATGCTTATAAATAATGTTTTCTTCTGTTGTTATTGTTCCAAGAATATTAGAAACCGATTTAATGTGTCTCTGTTATAAATTGTTTAATTTTTATGTTGTAATAGAATTTTACCTGTCCATACAGCTGTGATTTATCATTTCTTTTTTATATTTACACATCAGAGTTTTCACTGTGTTATTTTTACTCCTTGTGAAGTAAACGGCAGTTCAGCTTATTGGCTTCTATGTTTCATTGTTTAGGTGTGTGTGTGTGTGTGTGTGTTTGAATAATTATAAGCCACTTCAATTATATTCAATTCTGTTCAATTGAATTCAATTCAAATTAAAATATAATGCTTCCGGTGGACGCATAATACATAATGCGTACGTTTTTGAAGATGGCTATTACCTTGAGAGTGCTTGTCTGCAAGTGCACGTTTCATGGCAGCGATTTTATTGGATCTACCTTTAACAACATCTGCCATTAACGCAATAATACCACGTCTTTTTTGGGATTCCTTAACAAAATGAAAACTTACCCCAAGTTAAAAATCGGAATGAATAAGTATTCAAACACACGGATTGGCAGTTAGGATTTTATGGGCATTTCAACGGCCCACTCTAAAAATAATATCACATAATCATCATTGTTACATGCTGCATTTTCCGTTATCCAGACAGATTCATGGAATATTTAGAGACGTCTCTCGTTTAACGTGTTATCAGATGAAGGAATGTACGAATTGGTATCAAACATTCATGATCCAAAGCTGTGAGCTTGGCGCCTTGGGTTCTTTTTATATCTCCTCCAGACGATAGAAGTATTTCACATCCTTGCTTGGAAGCTGTCCGTCATGAACAAAAACTTTTCTGGTATGAAGGGCGTACTCTTAATACTTGTCATGTTATTTCATCTCAGTGGTGAGTTTTCTTGATATTTTATCCATAGACGCCCGTGACTTCGTCTCTGAGTAGATAGGTTACCGACATCAATTCGCGTTGCGTTTGCTATTCCCCATTTTCTCCTTGCAAGCGACATCAAAATACATGAAAATAATTATTCACTCCTAACCGTATGGCAAATCGTTGGCTATAGTTTAGCGTTACTTTGATTTAAAGTTGCTGTGATGATAAACCTATGCGGAACGCTGATTTTTGTAAGGAATAGAAGTCTAATGGCATAATAGTAACAGAAAGAAGTTTTCCCCGAAAGATTTTGGTGAACAGAACACAAGAAAATACAAGTGTGGTCCAAACAAAGAAAATGCATTCATACTGTAATGACTGGAAGGCAAGACGTGGGGACAAGAGTATGTACTTTAATATATGTTTCAACATAAACCTAATAGAAAGCTTTTTCTCAGCGTTATAAAGCGAAACCTTTTAAGCCAATCTTCCATATTATTATGTTTGTTGCCAAACAAAGTTATACATGTAACTGATAAAAATAACAATCCTTATTCAAAATAACTCCATGGAGAGCTGTATTAACTAACATGCAGATAACAGAACTAAAGATCAATTAGAATACAAATCAGGCATTCATTTACAACAAATCTAATGAGTTTCTTGAAATATTTGTTAGCAATACTACGAGTTATATAACAAGAAAAGATATAGACGATTATTATCCAACACTTGCTTAATATTTGGTGAAAATAAGTGCATGTTATTCGTGAATATAAGAATTTAGACTATTGTTGAGAAGAATATCACATGAACAGATAACAGAAAACCTGCTCCCAGAATATCTTCCAAAGGAGGATTTAAAAACAAAAATGCAAACTTTGTGAAATATTGATATCCTAAACCAGAAATATGTTTTGGCAAAAGAGTTGTTGCATGAGTGTTATGAAAGAAAAGGAAAGTACATGTAATAATGATAGGAATAACAATAATAATACGTGGTCAAGAGTTGTGGAAAATCAAGATTCAGCTTCTCATGTCCAGATTTCTGAAGGTTGTTTTAAAACTTTACGGTTTGTTTTTTATCTGAGCCACGAGTGGTATCAATACTGGTATTTTGATGATCGAGACATTGTAATCAGATAATTTAGGAAATGAACAATATAGAATTGTGGAATGACTGCATGTACTTCATAAACTAAGAGCTTGCAACACAAAACCAAACATGGATCTTAAGTTAAGGACAGATTTTAAAAGAGACAACTCTAGGTTTTGAATCGATATAGAACTCAACCTGACGCAACCTGACCTTTCTATAACTTGTATAAATTCTGCAAATTACACGCACTCTGGAAAGTGTTTAGGGAGAAAAAAAAAAGTTTATTAAGTTTCTAGTCAATTCAAGAGCTTTAACTCACCAAGCCGTGATCTGTGGAAGGGATGGGACCCAAAAATAATAATAATGATAATAAATCGTTGATAACCATAATGTCGGGATGGCCAAACTACTTCCGTACTTGTTTCATACATTCTATCATATCTATGACTGATACCAACTTCAAATAGAGTAGCACTATCCTTTCAAAAGTTATCAGAGTTGAAGGTGTGGAGTTTCTTAAGTTTTCATTTTTAATGAAATAAAACGGGACCTCCATAAGATACACCAATTTTTTGCGCTCTAAAACTACCAAAAACACATTTTCCCAGTCGTTTTATAAATACACACCTTAGAATTACATCGAAGAAGACTTACTCTTTCAAACAACCAAAAAATATTTACATTGTTCACCAATATGCCCTATTTTGAGTTCTCCCACAAAATCAGGCGCGCGAGTTTGTGAATACCATAGTGTGCAGGGAGACTCGCTTGATGCCTTCATGACGCTGTATATTTTTTGGTTTCAAACAAAACATGAAACAGGCAGAATCTACCGTCGGTGATTGCTAGAGTATCAAATAAAAAAAAAAAGAAATACAAAATCTTAGTCTGAGAAAGATAGATCAAGGGTCAATTCTTCCGGATACCTTGAATGGTAAGATGGATTCTTTAGAGGAACCTCTGGAAAGTCGTGGTATTCCTTCTGACTTTTACCTGTTCCATTTTTTTTTTCCTGCGGCTCCAACCCCACAAAGATTAAACGGCTCCTCCTCTACAAAGACTTATGCATCGAATCAGTTAATCATTAACATCCTTATGACAGTTTAAAGTTATGCATTGAACTGGAAGGATGAGCATTTTTAATCACCTTCCAGCAAAGAGTTCTTAACATTTCATAGGCTTGAAGCGTACGCCCTTGTCGTGACAAATTGGATTTTTTTCTCGTCATATCAGGTTTTTATTTTACTATTTTGCATGTATTTGTTTGTTGTGCCTGTTCTTTTTCTTTAGGGGGAGGCAGGAAGTAAACGTTGTACATGCTTCTCGTTCGATTTTAGGCACATCTGGGGAAACAAGTGACTACCGCTTTTCCTTCTTAAATTGCTTCAAAGACGCTAGATGAATTCCACGCTATCCGGTTTATCATCACTTTTATTAGATGCCGAAAGCATTAAATCTTTCTTGTTTTATGGCAAACTTTGGTAAAGTGCCTGAAGATTGCCTCATCTGATGGTCTTCGTATAGATTACGCTTGAGAGGCACACTTACGTGGGTTTAATGGTAATGATAAAACTTGGCTAGTTCATGTGAACTGCAAAATCATGATACTATCTGTTAACTTTAATCCACATGCGCGTCTTTACTTCCTTTTAAGTTTACGGAGAACGGGGAAAGAAGGTTATGCATTCCTTCTCCAACACGAAGGGGATTTCGCACTGTAAAAATCAAAAATCTGCGATCTCGTGATTTGATGGAATATCAAGATTTTTTTTTTGTTGTATTTTTGTCAATCTTTTGAGCGCGTTAACAAATACAAAATCTATTAAGAATGTAAAAAGGAAAAGAAAAATGAGAATAACCTTATTCACCTTAAAAAAAAACAAGGGGCGGGGGGAACGGTCTCCCAGAATACCCTCGGAAAATTCGATGGCGGTCTCGTCTACTCCCCTTCCCCCTCCCCTCCCCTGAGGCTCTCCCCCATCCCCCTCCCCCCCCCCCTCCCATTGTCGCCTTTGCATTACTTGGTGTAATAGTATGCGCTGGGCACAACATTTGCGTATAGTATATTATAAAACGTGTGTAGGGCGGGGTAAGACGTCAACGTATTGGATCACAAGGGCATTTCATTTACTATTCAAACACGTTTATTTTAAAGTTACATTTTGGAATAGAGTGTATGTGATGCTTATAATAAATATTATTATGCTCCTTTGTAAAAGTGGACCATTCAAACTTTCTTTTGAGGGGCGCCGCAGGTGTGTACTCCTGCCAGGGGTCTACTAAAAGCTACGTGAGGGAATCATTGAGCTAAAAAAAAAAAAAAAAAAAAAAAAAAAAAAAAAAAAAAAAAAAAAAAAAAACATTGATGCCGACAATAAACCGTACAGTTTAACAGTATTTGTATTTTGTTGTTTTTAAATCTCAATCCGACTTTTTATGACATGACTGTGTAGCCTCGCAGCAGTGCGGTGAAATTCTGACTATCTGCGGCAAGAGAACGATGGCTGATGAACGTATCGTGCAGCTAGTGGTTAAAGGCTCAACTTCAAGGGGCTTGTGCCGAAAGGGTGGGTTGGGTGTTGGCGCGTCGCGTTAATGGGAACACCACCCTTCGTCCAAAGCCCCCCCCCCCCCCCCGGTTTTGCCGAAAGGGTGCGTTGGGAGCGTTGGGTCGCGTCGCGTTGACTGGAACCCCACCCTTCGTCCAAAGCCCCCCCCCCCCCCCCCGGTTTTGCCGAAAGGGTGCGTTGGTACTTTTTCTCTTTTCCTCATGTAACCCTATAAAGCCCAAGCTATTTTGATGTTATTGTTTGATGTTTCATCGTCACATTTGGCACATGGGTAGAGCAACTCATAGTCTACATGACCGCACACTTGATTTTTTTTCATGGTGACACATAGTGGGCGCTATTTACCAAAATATAAAGAAATACATAGGACATAATGCTAAAACCATGATTTTTCTGTATAATTTCTTTATCCCCAGTATGTCTTATCATAGACCAATATTTTCCATATTTGCCACAAATGATCTGCAAGTCAAAGCTCATTATTTTTTATGGTTGAAATTTCTGAAAATTTGAAAAGAAGATTTGAAAAGTTGAAATTTGAATGGTTTTGGGAAAGGTTGGTTTGATGGTAAAAGCAGACGATCAATAGTGGGAAAAGAGGGTGCTTTGGATATTTTACTGTATTTCTTTATAATTTGCAGAAGGAAATGGAAATTGCATGCTTATACTGGCGTGGTTTGTTTCATTTCGAACATTAAACAAACAAAAAAAAAAAATCCCGAAACGTGCAAGACGAGTGACGCGAATTTAAGTTCTGTAAATATCTTATATGCTTACAGCGATCCATCACATTTCTTGTAGGTAGTCAACTAGAATTCTCCTCATTCCACATCTGCTTTACTCTAGATTCGCCACTGATGGAACGCTCTTACGCAGTGATCTCTAAGGCCGATTCATTTCTCTCAGCTCACGACCGTCGTCACATTGGCACGTTCAACTCCAGTCTTTGGCAAGTGGAGTACATATAAGTGGATAGCGCCCTCACCGACACCCCCTGTCGCAGTATTTGACCCTGTTGAGACGGCTGTGTACTGGATTCATGAGGAAACAGATGCGATCTTCCAGAGTTCTCTTGTAGACAACACAACCACCCACATCACTGGAGGTAAGGAGAAAGTAAAAACTTGCTTTAAAAAGCCCCTCTACTATGCTGCACAGCTAGTAAGGTTTGACACCCTCACCCCCCCCCCCCCCGCACTTGAATTCAGTGGTGGCATAAAGTCTCAAGTCGCATTTCGTTTTTCTTTTGTTGTTGTTGCTGAATATAGTCTGTTTTCATTATCATTATGTCACTTTTTCACTAGTCTGATTAATATGGAATTTAGAAATACAATACAATACAAATCAATGCAATTAATGCTCTATTCCGCGGTGAGGCTGAGAGTGCTCAAAAATTATGGAATAAAGGGAAACTTTATCCCAATGTAGAAATTATAAGTTTAAAGGTGTTTTTTGTCAACATTTCAACCATCATTATTGGATAGAGTACAGTAGGTCCACACAAGCACATACTGTACCCATATCATTATAATTTTGCACATTTTCTTTTTTGGAATCTTCGCAATAATACCACATACACGATCGAATTAACGAACCTGTAGGCATGCTAGGTATACGGAGTTTGTGTGTGTGTGTGTGTGTGTGTGTGTGTGTGTGTGTTAATATAAAGAACCTTCAAAATAACGAACCTTATTTTGTTTATTTTTTTTTTTACGAACAAACTTTTGGAACAACGAAAATCACCAATCGTTTGAAGGTCTACCGGGCAAAGGAGTCTCCATTAATCTTGACCACTCTAATCAACGCATCTATGTGCTTAATTATGACAAATACGGTGATACCTCGACGGTTTTGTGTACTGGAATGAGAAGGGGTCCAATACGTACTCTCCTGAGACTTCCTAGTCGAGGCATGATCCCAAAAATGCTTCTTCACGCCATGAACAGGTGACTTCAAGTTTTTGTCTACGTTTTTTTTTTCTTCGTTAAGCTATGAAGCCAACTAGTTGATACTGATCGTTATTTTATCATGACTAATTAAAATGACATTTGAGCAAGTAATATCTGCGTTATCACCAGCAATTGACTTTTATAATCTGCTTTATTACACAATTCGGATCCAGTAGATTGAAGATATTAAGAGAAAAAAAACCAATAATTCTAGCAAATGAAAACTTGAAAAAAGAAAAAAGAAAAATTGGAATATACCACTCCCAATTGGAGACATGATTATAAAATGGAAGGGATACGCATTGAGTAATATGACTTGTGATATTGTGTAGAGCATTTCATATCAAAAGGTCAATATATGCCCTAACAGTCAAAAGAGGAATCATATTACGTCACTTCATGTTTTCCTTCTTTTGTCTTTTATATTGTGTACTTTTAATCTTGTACATTGTGAGAGATCATAAAATTCGCTTGAAGCCGCTTTTGACTGCTGCTTTAATATTTTCCTATTTTTCTATTATTCATTTGCTATATCACGTGTACTTAAGTTTGATAAAGTAGGGCAAATAACATATTACATGAAAGGTTAAAGCGTAATGAACTCAAATATGTCAAAAAGAAACAGCAAAAAATACCGTGATGACTTTTCACTTAAATTTTGTTCGATTTCTGCAGAAAGAAAGAAAGAAATGAAGGGTTTGACCACAAAACGTCTTTGAGTTATACTCTGGTTTGTTTTTGTTTTTGTTTTGTTTTTTGCAATTTAAGTTGTTGCAAAGAAAAATAAAGAGAAAATATCCGGCATTTGTCAACATTTTTTTTTTCGAGAATATTTCATGTTATATTACAAGTTGAATGTCACTGAACAGGTTTTATGTTGCTCTATGTAATGGTGGACTTTAAGCTCACAGTCGGCTCTTAGCTTGTTTTACGATCTAACTCTCCGAATCGTATTATCTACTAACCACAATTATTAACCACATCATCAGGACGGTTTACGTGGTCTTTAGTAACACGATCATTGGAGTGACATTCAACGGACGCATCAAGCATGAGATCCTTGTAACATCGATAGGGTTCAATTACAGCATTGAAATAAAAAGTAAGAAGTAATTGAAATAAAAAGTCATTCGAGAATGATTCCATTTTACACACCATGCTCAATGAATCGAAATATGTAATGCAAATACATTTGCATCGATTCATTCCACCGTGCATGATCATCATTTTTTAATGACCAAAGAAATATCAGAATACCTGCCCTGTATTTTTTTCAACAAAATAAAAATCTACTGTTCTTTCAGATTTCTTGTTTGCATACATAATTTAGACAAATAAACTAATGTAATGAAATAGATTTTGCAAATGAATATCATCAAAAAAGCTAAACTAAAAAAGTCTAAACAAAGAATCAGCCAGGAACATCATTTAATCACTGGTATTAAGTATTAATATCATTAACAAAAGACATTAAGAAATACAATTTCCCCTAGACCGAGCATAATCTTACTTCAAAAAAAAAAATTCTGTAGGCGTATAATATCCAAGAATTAATATAAAATATATCATCGATGTAAAGGTGCACTTATGAAGAAAGCGTCTGTTGATTTGATATGACTGAATGATTTTGTGATATGTGCAACTGATGAGTCACAGCATGAACGAAGAATTTGAACCTAGATTGGATTATGCTTCTTTTTCAACATTACAAGGTAATCTGTCATCCAATATTTAGATCTAAATGAAAAAAAAAATCTAGTGAAAATTCACATGTTGCACAACACTGAGTATTCTTGACGTTATGAAATATTCCATCTATGTTCTTATTTTCTTTGTTTTAGTAGATTTAAACGTAAATACTGCAAGGGGTAAGAATGGAATCGAACTCTTTGACGATCAAACTTTTTCAAGTTATATAAAAAAAAAGTTATCTAAAAACACTTCAATGTTCTCTTTTTTTATATGCTATACAGATATGAAAGTGTATCGGTGCGCTGCGGCCTACAGTAAGGTGCGAGTCTACATAACTCGACCTGATGGAAGGGAAGGGATTATGTTTTCCTCCAAACCCGGAGTTTCATGGTGTTTCATTTGCCATTTTCGGAGCCAATTTCTCCTCTTGTTAACTAATAAAACCATGATGACAATGCGTAAATATTCCAGCGCCATATATATATATATATGAGACACACAATATCATTGTTAAGGGTGGTACAAACAAACCTGCTCTTTTTGAAAATGTGGACAAATTTGATGTGGTAAATGTGTTTATTTAATTATCATGCTGGATTTATTTCTCACTTGAAGGGTGTTTATAAACTTCTGGATAAAAAAGTAATATTGGCATCCCCCATGCATAGAAAGCTTTAAAGTGAAAATTTCTTTCATGTCGACAGGTCGATATCATTGTGAAGATGAAATGTGTTTATGTCAACTCTCATTCTCACAAAACAGTAACACACCTTTAATCTCCTGCAACTTGATTCCAACGACAATACTTGGTAAACCTGCATAATAGTTTTAAAATCTAATCTGTGGACTGATTGATTCCTGTATCTGTAGAGCGGCCTCCCATTGAATGCCTCAGAGTGACAGGCAACAATGAATACTTTATCGGAAACTAACAACCATACCCCTCTCCTCGTGCACTTAGTGTCGTGTTACACATAAAATATTTCTAAAATTCTTTATTTCAAAAGTTCGTTTATCTGTAGATGAAACAAACAAAAAAATATTCCGCAGATTTGGTAATTAGATGAAAATAAAGTTATAATCAATATATATATATATATATATATATATATATATATATATATATGACCCTGCACCTCAAAACGAACAAAAAGTCGCCAGACATGAATTTTTAGTTAAGGCCATATTCTGAAAGAGCAGATTTTAAGCTTTAAAATGATGTATAACTCAAATCAAATGGACTCTCCTAACCTATCTAAATATTGGAAAGAAAGCACAAACTCAGGAAAAGTGTGAACTGAGAAAAGAGGCTCTGAAGTACAATGTCTATTCAAGCGCTTAATCTTTACCAAACCGTGCTGGCTGTGCGATGAATGGGACAAAAAACAGGAAGTAAACCACCAGAGTAACAACAATGAAGGGATTGTCAGATTAGACTGAAATTAAGCATGCCTCATCAACACATTCTGTGAATAATCAATGCCAACTTTCAAAACACTAGCACCATCCTTTCAAAAGTTATTAGAGTTGAAAGAGAAGAGTGTGGACAAGGTTTTTCTGAAATGAAAAAGGGATTCTAAAGACACACCTAATCACACTATTCTACCAAAAATTTTCGAGATAAATTACAAAAAAAAAAACACTTTACTGCCCGTTTTATGATACCAAATTTTAGCATAATGTAAAAGAAGACCCGCTCTTTCAGAAAATATGAAAAAGTCAAGTTCGGCTAGGTTGACCCATTTCACTTATTTTCAGTCCTCACGTAAAATTAGTGTGTGCGACTTTATGTTCGTTTTGAGGTGCACAGTCACATATATATATGTGAGCGTGCATCACAAAACGAACAAAAAGTGGCACCCTTGATTTTACGCGAAGACTAAAAAAAGCTGAAATGGGTCAACCTAGTCAATCTTGAGGTTTTTCATATTTTCTGAAAGAACTTTCCTTCTGCTGCGTTATTCTAAAGTTTAGAATAATAACATGATTGGGAAAAACTGTTTTGCGCAGTTTTTCTACAATCCTCTTTTGGGGGAGAGTAGAATGATCAGGTATGCCGTAGGTGCCCCTTTTCATTTCTTGAAATCCTTTGCATACTCTTCACTTTCAAGTCTAATAACTTTTGAAAAGATAATGCTACTGCTTTGATAGTTGGCATTAATCAAAATGTGTTAATAGGGCAAACGGAATTTCAGCTCAAGCTCATAATCTCTTCATTGTTGTTACTCCGGTTGTTTACATCCTGTGTTTGGTCCGTTTCAGCACACAGCTACGACGGCTTAGTATAAAGATTAAGCGTTTGAATAGACTCTGCACTTCAGAACCTCTTTTCTCAGTTTCCAGAGTGTGTGCTTTCTTTCTATTATTTAGATAGGTTAGGGGAGTCCATTTGAATTGAGTTATACATCATTTAAAATCTTAGAGTCTGGTCTTTCAGAATCTGACCTTAACTAAAAATCCATGTCTGGCGACTTTTTGTTGGCTTTGTGATGCAGGGTCATATATATATATATATATACATATATATATATATATACATACATATATAGGAATTATATATATATATGATATAAATATGACCGTGCAGCACAAAGTGAACAAAAAAAGTCGCACCCCTTGATTTTACGTGAGGACTCACAAAAGGTAAAATAAAAAGGTACAACCGAATCAATCTAGAGTTTTTCATATTTTGTAAAAGAGCTATTCTTCGTCTACATTATGATTTAGTTTGGGATCATAAAATAAATGGGAAAGTGTGTTTTCAGCAGTTTTTCTACAACTTTTTTTTTCTTGCGAGAGAATAGAATAATCAGGAATGTCTTAGAGTCTCCTTTTCATTTTTTGAAATCATTTACACACTCTTAACTTTCAAGTCAAATAACTTTTGAAATGATAACTCTGCTGCTTTGAAAGTTGGCATTAATCATGGACATAATGTTTTGATAAAACACGATTAATTTCAGCTTAATCTAATAATTCCTTCATTGTTGTTGCTCCGGAGGTCTACATCCTGTGTTTTGTTCCTTCATTGCACAACTAGCACGACTTGTTAAAGATTAAGCGCTTGAAGAGACCCTGTACTTCAGAGCCTCTTTTCTCAGTTCACACTTTTCCGGAGTGTGTGTTTTCTTTGTAATATTTAGATAGATTAGGGGAGTCCATTTGAATTGAGTCATATATCATTTCAAAGCTTAGAGTCTGTTCTGTAAGAATCTGCCTTGAAACTAAAAATCCATGCCAGGAGTTTTTTTTTTTTTTTTCGTTTTTTTTTTTTTTTTTTTTTTTTTTTTGGTTTTGTGATGCACGGTCAACTAAAGAAAGTTAACACTTCTTCAAGCTCATATTTCTCATAGAATATTTGGATAGATTTTTATGTTTTATACACCATGTTAATGGTAATTGAAAGGGACATTCCAGACGATTTTTCGTAATTTTACATCGTGTAGTACAAATATCAAGAGCTCCATTATTATTTATCGTGGTTCTTGAGCAGAAAAGCAATGCTTTAAAAAAACCTTAAATAAATCACAGTGAATAAGGATAATGACATATAGCAGGCTCACATACTTCAGACATGTAGCAGCGTAATTCCATTAACCCTATAAAGCCCAGGGGGGGGGGGGGCACATTGTGCCCCCCTTCCCCCTACCATATTTTCGTTTGCCACTCCTACACCGCCCTTTACCCGATTTCAACCAAATTTGGTGACTTTTCCTAAAATCTTATTGGGAACATTTTTTGATGTATAATTTAGCTATGTCCTATATTGCTGGTTCCATGGCAACCGTAAACTGACAACCATGTTCGTCAGATTTTGCATGATTTTCTGTTCCAATTTCAGTTAACAATATAATAATTGATGAAATGGGAGTTTTCTTGGCTGTAATTTGCTGAAGGACCAAATAGTGAAGTAATTATGGTTGTGAATTACTCTGAAATGTTTTTTTTTCAATTATTTCCTTGTTTTTATATGACATAGGCATCAAACAAAAATACAGCATTTTTCAAAGACTACCCTTTTATTTTGTGTTATCTTCACGCACGCTTTACCTGTGATATCATTTGTTTATCATATCATCAATCTGCAAACTCAAAATTTCAATATTTTGGAAATATGAAATGTGACACCAATATATGTATCCATTCCAAGCAATACATCATAGATTTCATATATTTCTTTATATTGTAATAAATAGCGCCCCCATATGTTGACCTTGAGAAATTTCAACCATAACAACTAGTGGTGGTTGGGTTTATAGTAACCTCGTCTACAGCCACTATGTCTATTTTCCAATTGGTCTACTGGCATATCGTCTATTACCGATTTGTCTAATACCCATTTGGTCTACAACTCGTTTTGTCCAGTACCCATATTGTCTAATAGTCACTTTGCCCACTACCCGTATTGTCTAATACCCAACTCGTCTAAGGAGCATTTCGTCTACAAAACAATTGATCTAATAGCCAAATCGTCTACACTCACAATGTCTATTTGCCATGTCGTCTAATATCTATTTTGTCTACTACTAGTTAGTCTACTCCCACCTCATCTACAAGTCATTCAGTCTACATTCACTTTGTCTAGTTATCATATCATCCAACCCTTAGTTTGTCCATACCCAATATGGTCTATACCCATCTGGTCTACTCCCAACTCGTCTACTCCCAACTGGTCTACTACCAACTGGTCTACTCCCAACTCGTCTACTCCCAATTGGTCTACTCCCAATTGGTCTACTCCCAATTGGTCTACTCCCAATTGGTCTACTCCCAATTGGTCTACTCCTAACTGGTCTACTACCAACTGGTCTACTCCCAACTGGTGTACTCCCAACTCGTCTACTCCCAATTGGTCTACTCCCAATTGGTCTACTCCCAACTCCAACCCTAAATAAGCATTTATATGTCCAAACTTCAACACTCTATCCATTCAACTTTGATACACAATCATAAGAATGGTAAAAATGAAAAGGAACACTTTATAAGTACATTATCAGTATTTTTTATTGTCTGGCACGTACTGATGTATGTAAACGGTTAAATGCACCAAAAAAGGTTGAAACATATACACAAAAATATGATTCATGCCAATATATAGCTACTACTAAGATGAATAATTTACTTGCCTGCAATGTACTCAATACACGTTTCGCGAGGAATATTAGACTATTCTAGTTGTTACGATGTGGGCTTGTAGTTGGATGGATTATTATTCTTATGATTGTGTATCAAAGTTGAATGGATGGAGTGTTGAAGTTTGGACATATATATGCTTATTTAGGGTTCCTCGCGAAACGTGTATTGAGTACATTGCAGGCAAGTAAATTATTCATCTTAGTAGTAGCTATATATTGGCATGAATCATATTTTTGTGTATATGTTTCAACCTTTTTTGTGGATTTAACCGTTTACATACATCAGTATGTGGCACACAGAATAAAGAATACTGATAATGCACTTCTAATGTGTTCCTTTTCATTTTTACCATACTTATGATTGTGTATCAAAGTTGAATGGATGGAGTGTTGAAGTTTGGACATATAAATGCTGCATGATTGCTTCTGATATAAATTACACATCCAACACAAAAATAACACAGCAAGTTTTTCACACTGTGACATTATCTTTTTTTTTCCAAAAAAATTGTCATAATTAGAACATAAAAATTTAAACCAAATGGGGCACCAAGAGTGTTCAACCTATTTAATTGGGAAAAAAGAAAATGGATGAAGTAAACTTAAATAACAAAAAAAAAAAAAAAAAAATATATATATATATATATATATATATATATATATATATATATAACTAGTAGTAGACCAGTTGGGAGTAGACTAGTTGGCAGTAGATATGGGTTGGCAGTAGACGAGTTGGGTGTAGACCAATTGGGAGTAGACGAGTTGGGAGTAGACGAGTTGGCAGTAGACAAGTTGGGTGTAGACTAGTTGGGAGTAGACGAGTTGGGAGTAGACCACTTGGGTGTAGACGAGTTGGGAGTAGACCAATTGGGAGTAGACGAGTTGGGAGTAGACCAATTGGGTGTAGACCACTTGGGAGTAGACGAGTTGGGAGTAGACCAGTTGGCAGTAGACTAGTTGGCAGTAGACTGACTGGTTATTAGACTAATTGACTATTAGACAATGAGTTGTAGACCAATTGGGTATTAGACAAAATGAGCTGTAGACTATTCTATTCATAGACCTTATGATTACTAGACGAAATGGTCAATAGACATAATGGGTGTTAGACGAAATGTGACTTAGACAAATTGGACATTAGATAAAATGGCTAGTAGACGAAATGACAATTAGACTAATTGGCATATAGACAAAATGGTTGGTAGACGAGTTGGTAGTAGACGAAGTGGGTTTAGACGAGATGGCATTAGACTAGGTGGATAGTGGACAGGGTGGGTGTAGACGAGGTGCCAATTTACCGGTGGTTGACTTGCGTTTCCTTTGTGGTAAATATTAAAATGATTGACATGAAATAAAATCATATATGCTGGGATTAAGAAATACAAAGAAAAAGCATGATTTTAGCATATTTCCTATGTATTTCTTTATATTTTGGTAAATAGCGCCCTCAGTGGATGACCTTGAGACATTACAAATGTCGGGTCATGTAGAGTATGAGTTGCTCTATCTATGTGCCAAATATGACGGCCATACATCATATAGTAAAGAAGTTATATAGGGGGGGGGGCACAATGTGCCTTCCCCCCCCCCCCCCCTTGGGCCTGGAAGGGGTCAAAACACTGGGGGCATCCCACGAGACCGACACCCACGAGTCATACGGTCCACGAGACCGACACCCACGAGTCATACGGTCCACGAGACCGACATCAATAATAGGTCCATGAGTCATACAGCCCACGAGTTATACGGCTCAGGAGTCATACAGCCCATGAGTTCGACACTACGCACAAAAGGCTCATGAGACCGACACTAAGCAATAAAGGCTCATCAGACCGACACTAAGCAAAGAAAGCCCACGAGACCGACAGTAGGCAAAAAAAGGCCCACGAGACCGACACTAAGCTAAAAAGGCTCAGAAGACCGACACTAAGCAAAGAAAGCCCACGAGACCGACAGTACGCAAAGAAGGCCCACGAGACCGACAGGATAAACAGCGCCATCTACATGTCAATCACCTGTACAGGGTGTTCCCTGAACGGAAAAATAACATACTGGTGGGTGTAATTTCGTAACGCTATCAATTGAAAGATGGTGACCATCTTCATTATTATGAACGTCATCAAATATGTGTTTCTACATACTTCTGGGGAGGGGGGGGGGGGGCAAGTGTGTCAGGGAGCGACATTGTTATCAAGTAGAAAAATTGAATTGTATTCTTCATGCCCCCTCCCCCTCCCCCCCCCAAAAAAAAAAAAAAGAAAAATAGAAGAATTATTATTCTTCATCCCCCCTCAAAAAAAAAAAAAGAGACAAAAAGCACAAAATAATGAATTTAAAAGAGGACAATAAAGATGTATGGATTAATTTTAGAGCTTTGATAATGCCATCGTGCTATTCTAATAGGCTTTCCCAGTTTTTGGCTAGAAGATGAACAAGATATAAATTTTACCTCTTCTCTCTCCCGATGCATTAGTTACTTATTCTATTTTAGATATTCTACCCTCCTGCTTTGACGTTTTGCAGTAAGATCTATCTGTAATTTTCTCTGTACCTATAATGTAATTCTACTGATTGAAACGTTTTATATCGCAGGGATTCACCAGTCCTCCATTTTGTGGCTTGTGTTATTCTCCTCCGAACAGTACATTTTATTGTGAAATACAATAGCTGTTTGCATGGATGCATTTGGGTTTTTTTTTTCTGAATCCCTAACGCTACCTTTATAGACGATTACGTTATTTTTTATTTTTTATTTATACTAAATCAACACCCTCGCAGGTTTATTGTGGAAAGATCTGTTACACACTTTTACTGTACTTTGACGTGCACCCAAAATAGTTTGGGCTTTATAGGGTTAAAATACCGCTTGCTTGATAGTTCACCTGCGTATAATCTATGCATGCCGCCTTCTTTTGTGCTGCTTCTTTGAGCACCAACTCATGCATTCTTATGGTGACCCTGCCATGTTATCATCCTTATTCATTGCAATTTGTTATAAATTTCGACAATACTCTTATTCTTCATCCTAATCATCATAAATTCTGAGTATTCCTTAGTACAGCTAATTTATGGTTGTTCGAATGTAAAAATCTGAAAATCATCCGGAGTTTTCCTTTAATTGGGTATCACCCTGATAGGTTAGTACAAAGGAAAACTTTAGGCATGAGTGAACACATGTGTTTTTCTCTTTCAAGGCACAGAAGTAAATATGGCAAAAATGGACAAGTTCTCATTCATTCGTATGTGTTCTTCCATATACTAATGAGAGCAAAACACAAATTTAACGTGATCAGATCCACGAATTAATTTACAGAATCACCCACTGATCTCTATAATGTCTTTTTAGCCTCCAAAAGTAAAGAAAGGCCAAAAGAAATATGTGAGAAAATGAAAAAATATTAACTAAAATCGTATAAATATGAAAATGTAATTTAAATTTGAGATAATTGAAAATGAAATTTGGTTCTTAAATTTGACTCATAAATTCTTAAATTCCTTAATCAAAAGAATGAAATACAGAAATTCTTTTATTTCTTCCCCTTTGCGGCTTACTCCATATGTCATTTGAAATTGAGCGGACAAAAAGCTTTTTTCCCCTTTATTTTCCCTTTTTGCTTTTTATGTGGGGATAGAAAGAGAATCTATAAGGGAACAAAAACTTTTTGAAATGCTAATCTGTTTTTTTTTCTTTCTTTCTTTTAAGCGAGGAAAACGAGGCCTGAGACATCTTATGTTAAAAAAAAAAAACAATGAAAACTTTTTAATACTTATTTAGCAAAACAGCCTATAACAGAAACTGTCTGATGAAAAAGGACACTTGTACAAAATTATTTATTGAGTAAGAACAATATGTCAGAAAAATGTAGGTCGGCAAATGGCGGAGTCAAGAGGAAACATGCAACTAAAATATGTCCTCCTTGGCACTTATATAGTCTAATTATGTATGATGTTACACTTTCACTGTAAGTGGCATATACATGTGATTCGCTGATTGTGGGCTGTGTATACGTGGTTAGAGATTTCTTTTACATTCTGCGTTGTTTATCTTTTCTCGTCAATTTGTTGAAATAAAATGAAATGAAATAAATGAATGGAATTACGAGTCCAATTTCAAAGGTGATCACACAACTCTGACTCAACTGGGATATTTTGCTTTCGGCCCACTTGTAGAAATATCTGTAATGTGTACACGTATGGTTATTATAGTACATTTCATAGAAATGTATGTATACCGATATATATATATATATATATATATATATATATATATATATATATATATATATACATATAAAGAGCTTGTTTGCAAAAACCGATAACTCCATATTTGCCAAATGGAGATATTTGCGATTAAAGGTCAAGAAAAATAAAGAGAATAATAAGAAAAATTTTGCTTCTTTTGACCATAACTTCAAAAATGTTTCTCTATAATGTAGTGACCAATATATCATTTTAAAGGTCTTTTTTGTACTTTATGATAAGAACCGTACTTCAAAATCTTCTAAAATGGACTTATCGGTTTTTGAAAACAAACTCTTCATATATATATATATATATATATATATATATATAAAGTCACAACAGAGGAATGCAGGGAATGCATTAATAGCCAATCTTGATTTAATGAATAATCCGAACTTTCGAGGAACCTTCCTCTTCTTCAGGGATGACAGTGCGAATATTCACAATGATTATTAAGAGTGAGGTGTTACATTGTTACATATCACTGTGAAAATCCATTGGCACCTTCATTGTATCATGTTAACTTCATTGCCTTTATGACGTTTCTATTATTGCTATTATTGTCTCATGATCTTTTTGTGCAGCGCGCGCAATCCTAGTGTGACGTCTTATCTATTATGACGTAGAGTATGATTCTCATAAGCGCACAACATGCGTTTGTTGTTATTATCTATTTTTTTGTTTTGTTTTGGTTACACATATTGCGCGCGCTAGCAGGGTAGCAACACCTCACTCTTAATAATCATTGTGAATATTCGCACTGTCATCCCTGAAGAAGAGGAAGGTTCCTCGAAAATTCGGATTATTCATTATATCAAGATTGGCTATTAATGCATTCCCTGCATTCCTCTGTTGTGACTTTATTATTGCTATTTCTAATACTGCCAATACGCGGAACAACTACAATATTATATAGATAAAGATAAGTAACAAAGCTGCAACAAAGTTCATGCTGTATTCACCAACGGTTTATTTCTTCACACAAATTTTCGAGCGTCTCGCCGCCCTTTCTCAAGTGTTGATACTGAGCTCAGTACAGCATGAACTTTGTTGCATGCTTTGTTACTTATCTTTTTATCTTGCCAACACGTGGACTACCTTATATATATATATATATATATATATATATATATATATACATATAAATATATATATATATATATATATATATATATATAATCAATGAAGAGTTTTATCCCAGGAACGAGCTAACTCTCTCCTTGTTAAAAGGAATTTTTAAATAGAAAAATAGGATATTTTTACCATAACTTCTAGAATATTCCTTGTTACGTCACAAGTGAGGCATTACTGGAGAGGTTTGATTTTGTTCTGATGATGAACTTTACTTTAAAATGTTTAAAATTGGCAAAAGGAAGCAAGTTACAATCATGTCATTAGGATGTCACTTGCTTCCTTTTGCCGGAGTATTTTAAATTGTGTGCAAATTTAAATAATTTGGCAAAAGGAAGCAAGGGAAAATCATATCATGAGGTTGTAACTTGCTTCCTTTTGCCAAAGTATTTGAGATTTTTAGCGAACATGAAAAATCTGGTAAAAAGAAGCAAGTGACAATCATAACATGAGAATGTTATACTTATTTCCTTTTGCCAAAGTATTATAAATTTGTAACAAACATTAAAAAATTGGCAAAAGGAAGCAAGTGACAATCACATCATGAGGATGTTACTTGCTCCTTTTTGCCAAAGTATTTTAGATTGTGTGTGAATACAAATGATTTGGCAAAGGGAAGCAAGGGACAGTCATATCATGAGGTTGTAACTTGCTTCCTTTTGCCATTGTTTATGCAATTTTCTGCACTTGCTTCTTTTTGCCACTCGAATATTTCAGAAATGGGCCAACATTGTAACTTCTGGATTTTTCAGTCATATAGCGCATGCCTCAAAGATGTAATCAATAAAAACGTCAATATCCATGAAACTGTCACTTGCTTCCTTATTCCAAAGTAGGACAGAATAGCTCAAATTCTTTCTTTTTTCTTGAAATACTATCAGACGTATAATTTTATGAAAAAAAATAATGAATATCTTATAAATCATTATACCAATATGTCTTTTTTCATTAAGGCATTCAAGAGATTCACAGTCAAAAATATGAATATATTTATATTACTAAATACGTTGGACTGAATTAAAATGACACGGAGTTACTCTCATGGCTGGAAATTTTTCCAGTGACTTGCTATTAAATATGTGACCGTGCATCACAAAACGAACAAAAAGTCGCAGACACTGATTTTGCGTGAGGACTGAAAATAAGGGAAATAGGTCAACCTAGCCAATTTTGACTTTTTCATATTTTCTGAAAGAGCAAGTCTTCTTTTACATTATGCTAAAGTTTGGGATCATAAAACAGGCGGGAAAGTGTGTTTTTTAGCAGTTTATCTCGAACATTTTTGGTAGAATAGTGTGATTAGGTGTGTCTTTAGAGTCCCCTATTCATTTCTGAAAAAAAAAAAAAAAACTTGTACACACTCTTCACTTTCAATTCTAATAACTATTGAAAGGATAATGCTACTGCTTTGAAAGTTGGCATTGATTATCGACAGAGTATGTGTTAATGAGGCATACTCAATTTCAGTTTAATCTGATAATCCCTTCATCGTTGTTACTCCTGTGGTTTACTTCCTGTTTTTTTGTCCCACTCATCGCACAGCCAGCACGGCTTGGTAAAGATTAAGCGCTTGAATAGACACTGTAGTTCAAAGCCTCTTTTATCAGTTCACACTTTTCCTGAGTTTGTGCTTTCTTTCCAATATTTAGATAGGTTAGGAGAGTCCATTTGATTTGAGTTATACATCATTTTAAAGCTTAAACTCTGTTACTTCAGAATGTGGTCTTAACTAAAAATTCATGTCTGGCGACTTCATGTTTGTTTTGTGGTACAGGGTCACATATATAGCCATTAAAGCGTTTGTGTGTGTGTGTGTGTGTGTGTGTGTGTGTGTGTATGTGTGTGCGTGTGTTTAAGAATGCGTATATATAGTTTTGGCTGAGATGTGACATTGGATTTGTGTGTGTGTGTGTGTGTATGCGTGAGAGAGAGATATTGAGAAACTAGTTAAGAAATGTGAAAGGGCATATTCTACTAAAAAGGAAATCAAAGTTTGTCTGATGATAATTGGCTTTGGAATATCTAAAAACAAGGCGGTTCCAAATAATGTTTGCGCCTAACCTTTATTAGGACTTCATTCTTGGACATTTCGAAAGTGATTAAAAGAACTTATAAAATAACCGTACAATTAAAGAGGAATTCAAAGTTCATTTTGATCAAAATCGGTGAAATGGCCGAGATATCCAAAAACAGAGTGGTCTAAATAAAAGGTAAGACCCATCTTTTTTAGGACTTCCTTTAGAAGTTCCCGTTAAAATTGTCAATAGATTGAAATTACCTTGACGGTTCTACTTTATGTTGAAGGTGCACATCCGAGTGTGGTTGATTCAACACTTGCATTTTTTGAAGAGTTTGAGAGATTCAGGATTTTTTATGGCTATTTTGGCTGCCATTATACTTTGGCTATTCAAAGGTTCATCGTTAGGTGATCAATGTAAGAGTATAGTGTCTAGTCACCCTGCATCTGTGGACAACTCCATTCAATGTCGTCATTTCTTTTTTTATTAAGTCTCATCATTATATTTATTATATGTATTAGAGTATAGACCTATGACATAGTGAAGACACACGCGCATGACAGAAGGAGAAAGGCATACAACGCTTTATAGTAATTATACCCCCGCCAAACGAAGTTTGAATTGGGTATATAGGAATCAGCGGACGGTCGGTCGGGCGGTCGGTCAGGCGGTCGGGCGGTCGGTCCGTTGCAAATCTTGCGTCGCGAACTACTTCCTCAGTTTTCAACCGATTTCCATAAAACTTGGCACAGATGTGTGCCTTGGGTTGTAGATGTGCAAGACCTATTTTTTGACAGTACCCAAAAGTACGTTGCCATGGTAACGGCATATTATGGGCAAAAATGGGTACAAATCTTGCGTCGCGAACTCCTCCCACAGTTTTTGATCAATTTTTATGAAATTAGGTACAGATGTTCATCTGAATATGTTAATGTGCAAGACACATATTTCCGCAGTGGCAAAAAGTGCGTTGCCATGGTAACGGCATGTTATTGGTAAAATATAGGGCAAAATGCTTCATGGCAAAACTGCTTCATCAGTGTTCTTCCAATTCTCATGGAATTCATATTGAATGTTTGTCTAAGGATATAGGTCAGCATGACACATTTCTTGACAGTGACAAAAAGTATGTTGCCATGGTAACAGCTCACATATTATGAGCCAAAATGATGGAAAATTTTGTGTTGCAAACTACTTCCTCAGTTTTTGCCCAATTTCCATGAAACTTGGTACAGATGTGTGCCTTTGGTTGTAGATGTGCAAGACGCATTTTTCGACAGTACCCGAAAGTACGTTGCCATGGTAACGGCATATTAATGGCAGAAGATCAAGGAAAGATCTTGCGGATTTAACTACTTCCTCAGTTTTTTGACGAAAGCTTATGAAATGTTGTTTGGCGGGGGTATAACCAGTCGCTGTAGCGACATTTCTAGTTCAATTTAACCTGATTGTTCATCCTCTTGCTTTTCGTTTGAATTTTTCCAAGCTGTATGACACCGTAACTAACACCGGATCGTGGAATTCTAAGGCAATTCATTTTAGATTGTTCTATATACCCTCCCCCCCCCTTTTCCCGCATGTTCCTTCTACCGCTCTGCGCTTAGATTATGAAACTTGCGAATCAGTTAATGAGAAAATAACGCAATAGTTTTCCAGAATACATTCGTTTGTGGCTTTTCCTTGCAAATTTTAATAATTCACTAACATCTCGTCTTAGTATTT
Organism: Diadema setosum; assembly: GCF_964275005.1. Lineage (NCBI taxonomy): Eukaryota > Metazoa > Echinodermata > Echinoidea > Diadematoida > Diadematidae > Diadema > Diadema setosum. The sequence goes on from NC_092690.1 coordinate 1,922,530, forward strand.
GCATTGACAATACCTCACATATAGATTTCATGCAAAAAGTGCACTATTACAGTTGAATTCTGAAACTACAATATCCCAATCATTTGTGAAAGGAAAATAATATTCCTACCAAAATCTTCCCATCTCTCGTTGGATGTTTTTACTTGCTTACATGCCCCTCTATATTAATGAGTAATGTTTAAGTTCCAAAACTCATGCACTCCCTACATCTAGTGTAATTAAAAAATGAATAGGAGTTCGTTAATATGAATATTTGCAGTGCTAATCCGAAAGGACAATAATGTTCTTTCTTTTTCTTTTTTTTGCAAAGGCTTGTTTACGCGATAACGAAATATGATTTGTAACTCGTTAATTCGTTAATTCCCGTGTGTAAGAGAATCACAACAATGTATGTAAAAGATCCCATTTCGTTCATTCGTCGCAAAAAGCAGGGCTTTTAACGCTGTGAAGTGGTCCCGCCTCACATTCAACTGGACCCCATCATAGCTGAATATGAGCTATCCAGTCATGTTCTCAGATGGAAAATGAACAAACAAACAAAATGAAAGGAAGATTATGATTAAGAACCTTTGGAAGGAGAAACCTTATTTCATTGTCGAACATTCGACATAGCGAACTGTAACGGATACTGGATAAGTAAAAACCTTTAATACCGTAGGTAAGTAATCACAAGTTGTAAAGGTGTTTGGATAATACATTGTTAAAGTGGGCATCCATTGACCCATTTTCAATCACTCGGGATCTCATTGCCATGATATTACATTCCATATGGGCAATTTGAACTGCGACCTAAAAAGCGGTCAGTGTCTTTATGCATATTTGTCTGTGCTTCACGAAGCAATTGATTACGAAATTAATTGAGCTATTAGCAAAATAACGTGTTTTTTTTTCTCTCTCTCTCTTTAGTAGGAGATCGCATTGGATTTTAATTGAGATGATTATTACATTCATTTGATGTAATTTTTTGGTTTCTGCAAAATTAGCCTGAACAAAGTTTACAAAGAAAAAAAAAACATATTCATCAAAATATCAAAATGAAACAAAGGGTACGTCTTGACATCGAGATATTACATCACGGAGGATTTACATTTATCATATATGTTGAATATATATATATATATATATATATATATATATATACATATATACATATATATGTATATATATATATATATATATATACATATATATATATATATATATATATATATATATATCATGTTCTAATGATAAGATTACCCATTGCAACTTTAGTTCTTATCCAATTCCGATACAGCAAAACATACGCGAGCACAGAGATATCATTTGCAGCTTTCCAAAAAAACAAAAACAAAAACACACACACATTTTTATTATGTGCAGCTTTAGTCTCTTTAGCTTTAGTCTAATTATTTTCAGTTTTACATAGCTTAGCCATACTCTGCATATTGAAAGTAATCTCATTTTGTAATTGGCATGATTAACTAGTAGAAATTCAGGACAGTTATGAAGACGTGTCTTCGTTACTTAAGGAGCAGCTGATACTTGGTGTTAATGATTTAAAACAAAGATTTAAAAAATGCTAGTTATACACTTATGAATGAAATCGGTGAATTCATTTTCGTATTAACACTATTGGCATTCTTGTAACCTAATTTCTTCAGCCAATTTAACAGCCAATGTGATGTCTATACTATATATATATATATATATATATATATATATATATATATGTGTGTGTAAATATATATGTTTATGCCCATAATTGAATACATTTTCTATGTAGATAGGCATATACGCTCATGACAATACATCATTTATTAACACAATTTTTACAAGTTTGTTTAAAAAATGTAATCAAAGCGTTGAGTCAAATTTGCTTGCTTTGTGTTGAAAGTCGAGTTTTTAACCTAGTACATTTATTTCATTTCATTTCCACAACTTGACGTAAAGAAAAACCATCAACACAAAGTATAAAGCATGTACAATTCTTTTTTACATAAAACAGATAACTATTACACTTTACACGAGCAAAGAAACGCCAGGGATGATACCTTTTATTTACAAAATTGTATTCTCTGGGTTCCACCATTTGCTTATCAACTTTTTCGGAAACATTTATTTTTCAGCTACTGTTTAACCATTCACTTTGTTAAAGTGATTTGATTATCAATGAGGATAGTTAACTCATGAGCTGTATTGCTTTGGAATATTCAATAGCTCGTCGTATCTTTTTTTTTTTTGTCAAAGATGTATGTGGTCCTCATCTCTTCTCGCGAGAAAAACACACCAACCTTTCAAAAATGTAATGAAATTACTTCGTTAGATTGACTTGGTAGCATTTAGAAGTAGAGAATGTGCTTTATATTTTTCGGGTGGGTAACAAACAGCGTTGAAACTGCATGTGTATGGAAACAGGGTGGGATCAGGGGGCCATTTCATCAACGTTTGTCAGCGCTAACAATCACCATAGTAACAGTCAGTAACCCGAGCATCTCATCCAATCAAAACCAAGGATTTTGCTGAATTTGTCAGCGCTGACAAACGCTGATGAAACACCCCAATGTATGGTCGATCCACCACCGCTGTAACCGTTCCTATCATCCGCGGACCTGTCGGATGATAGCAAGCTTTATATTCCCTGATTAGAAGGTACATCGACGCTTACATTGTTTAACCCCTTAATGCCATAACAACGCTAAATATTAAATGGGTTACTCAAATGCTGTGATTGGCTAAACACAGTCACGTGATAGAGTTACATTCGTTATGTTCCCCATGGGCGAACATTCTAGTAGTGTTCTCACATGGGAAAACATTTTCACGTAACAAATGACAGAGGCCTAGGACCGCGCTCACTTTGAATTTAGATCTGCGCAATGCGCGAGCGAGCGATCGAGTGCGTTGTGCTGGTGGTTGTCCTTGACGTATTTGACGTATTTGACTAACCCATATGATATAACAGATGATGAGTTTTGTTGTAGGGAACATATACGAAACGTTCTACCCGAAGGGTTTGAAATGCTATTTCGGGAGGCTATAAGTCCCTCGACTTCGCCTCGGGACTTATAACCTCCCTCAATAGCATTTCAAACCATTCGGGTGGAACATTCGGTATGTTCCCTCCTCCGCCAGTCATCATCTATATAATGTAATCATGTAACCTTAAATGTAATATCAACCGTAGTATTCTAATACATTTTAATCCAAGATGGAACACTTACCGTGTACTACACGTGTTTCTCAAACTGTGGTACACTGTGTTCTTTCCATCAGGGTTATTCACGCCGTGTTGGTGTGCGTGTCTCCCAGACTATAGACCCAGTCATTACAAATGGTAGGACCTCTTGCTCTAATAATTCATGTATCAGAAAATGAAACAAGATTCACTATTCAGAAGATTATTCCGAAACTGACATAGCTCGTCAATAGGAAAAAGAAAACAAGGTGCACAGGCACCACCTACCTTCGAAATTATAAACCGTATTGATACCTTTAATCCAGATAAAAGAATCTTCAGCAGACCTTTTGGGTTTTCCTCTCAATTTTCTTTTTAACGAACCTTCGCAATAAAAAATCTTTGGAATTGATGAATCTTTGGAATAATCTTTCTGTAGCCTAGGAAGAGGAGGAGAATGATTATTACCTTGTGATCAGTCCTTCTTCGTTACCTGTCACTGTGTAGTGTTAAATGGGATGACACAAAACAGATACTAGACTTAAAGGGTTCACAATGACATGAACCAAAAAGGAAATATTTGTTGCTGTGACGATTCACCCGGAGATGTTTCAAATATCTGTTACGCAACAATTTTCATTTTTAGTATAGATTCATAACTTGACACTTCGATTTACTGATTATAATTGTGAAGGTCAACCAGGTATTGCTATTGGAACGGAGTTGCAGGTGATAAAATCTTGTGTTTGTTTCTGCTTTGTGAGGATGAGAGTTTAAGATTTATAAACGAAATTCATCTTTTTACAATCCGAACAACATGAAATACATTTTCAATCTAAAACTTTCCATCCAGGGGCAACACCACATAACCTACTATCAGTTTTTCTATGTATAGGCATGTTAACAGCAATAAATCCGAAATAACGATTAAATGAACACTTTAACGACATCAAAATGTAGCACATTTTCAAAAAGGGCAGGGTTTTCTGCAGTAATCCTGCGAATGACATTACGTGTCTTATATATAGGTTTTTTGAAGGATAATGCCTTCATGTCCATCATGGCATTGCTCGTGAACAGTAGAAAATGTGGGCCCCGAACGTGACGAACGAAACACCATGAAACTCCGCCATTGTCGAAAATTATACGCCCTTCATGTCCATCAGAACCAATCATGTAGATCCGTATTTTATCTTTGGACGCTCTGCACCGGTACACTTGCATATCTGTATAGCATGTAAGATGGAAGGACATACGATGAATATACACGTTTTGATTAATATAACTTAAAGAGTTTGATCGCAAAAGGAGTTATCTCTATTCTTGTCCCTTTTTGGATGTACATGTATATTAGAATATCAGGCAATACAAAAATATGGACTATTTCTTACTGCGTCAAGAATACTCGGCGATAATCATCAATTATGGTATCACTGTCTAGAGAAGTTTTTTATGTAATTTAAAACAATTCGTGATGGACGATTACTTGAAACTGTTCAAATGGTGCATAATCCGTATTACCATCAAAACGTCAGTTTATTTATTTTATTTTATTTCAGAAATAATTCAGTCATTCAAATCTTTTGGTCACAAGTTAGTGTCCCTTCATATCCATGATATTAAGGGCGGGTATATGGTAAGAAAGAAATACCTCCTGCCCCACATTCATGTGTGTCATTAGTGTGTAATAAGTCTGAAGAACTGAATGATTGTGCTCATGGGTTATATGATAAACTAAACCACAAACCTAGAGTAGTGACAGCCGTTACAACAATGCCATACCTACAATTAAGTAATATCTCATTCCAAAGGGAAACGAGAAAAGTGATAACAAACAAACACGATCAAAAACAAACCCTTATTTTAAACCTTTTTGTAGATTTTTCCTTTGAAAATTAAATTATTTGAAAATCCGATACACGAATTTAAAAGAAAGATGGTTTAGAAGTTGCTGGGTGGTCCCCCTCCCCCTGCGTTTCAAATCTGCTTTGAACCCTGTCTTCAAGGTTATTATTCGATGAAAATCAGTTTTGAAATGGTTGAGACATAAAAAAAAGTAAAACAAAATGATTGTAATAAAATGTGGGTCCCACTTTCTTAGGTTCGCTCTGTTTTGGATATCTTTGCTATTTCAAAAACCAATTTTCATCAAATAAACATTGGATGACTCTTAGAATTATAGATCTTTTATATTTCATAAAAGGTTTCTCATTATCTCAAAAAAAAAAATTTTAGAAACCTGAAGTTAGGTCTCAACCAAAAATACACGATCCCTTTGACACTGATGCATGTGGGCTTACTAACTCCATTCTCCTATTTAGTGTGTCCGGTTTATTCTGCTTGTATTATGATGTACATTGTACTAAGCTATTATTTGAAGAGTTTGTTCGCAAAAATCCATTTTTGAAGATTTTGAAGTACTGTCTCTGTCATAAAGTACAAAATGATACCTTCTAAATGATATATTGGTCACTACATAAAGGTACATTTTTGAAGTTATGGTCAAAAGAAGCCAAAATTTTCTTATTATTATCTTTACTTTTCTTGACCTTTTATAGCAAATATCTCCATTTGGCAAATATGGAATTATCGGTTTTTCAAACAAACTCTTCATTTATTTTTCTTTCAAATAACCTTTTAAAGTCATAAACCTTTACACACAAGCAGTGATAGAAACCTAGAATATACTCGTAAATCAAATAAGGAATACCGCTTGATATTCAAACACCACATAAAGCAAACTATATAGTACTCTTGACAAGAATGGAATTGCAAAGGGACATTTCATTGTACTGAGGCATATAAGGCGATTTATCGATTGACTTTGGCGGGTTTGTACGTTCGAGCAATATCATGCGAACGTATAAACTTGCGAGCTCGACTAAGTCGGGAGTGCACAGATATAGATTATTTGGTATAATACTTATCATAGAAATTAATGTAGACTTTGTTGATACATGATAATCTAAACGTATCACTTTAATATGTGACCGATAGATTTCTTCAGATTACTAAGACATGGATATAGTACGCTTATACTAATACAAGATTGCCTTTTGAAACTGATATATTTCATGCTAGGTTTTGGGTGAGGTGTATTCTCGTGTCGTCTGTTAATCATAGGAATGATGGATAGATTATCTTACTGACAGATTCTTGGTTTTGACCCTTTTTGGTTGTGTTATTGAGGCATTCAAATAAAAAAGATAATTATTGAAAAAAATGTATGGCATGATTTATATTCAAATATTTCTTTTTTCCTTTGATGATCTGGATAATGAATCAATTCAAGTCAGTGTGCATCTGCACTGCATACTTTCTTTGATTTCACATCAGGCATATTATTTAAGAGTTAAGATAATCATCCTCTAATATGTTCTGTTTCTCACCTTTTATTATTTCAATGCTGTAATCGGGCGACATCAATGTTGGATAAATCGTATTCTTGTTACGTCCGTTCAATGACGCTCCTATGATCTTGTTATGAAAGACCACATAAACCATCCTGATGATGTAGATACAAAAATCAAAACAAACGGAATACAACAAGAGAACGTCAATAAAGCGGATAAGACACTTTGAAGAGCTGGATGAATGAGCTATGAGCCAATTTTAAGCATCCCATAGTAAGTTCGTTGTATAAGACAGAGCAACATAAAACCTTTCCAGTGAATCCTCATTTGTGATAGGGGAATTTTTGAGGAAAAAAATCCGAAGCTTTGTCCGTTTGTACAGCTAACATTGAAAATAAATGAACTAGATGAACATCAAGTTAACTTGTTTAGAGATCAAACTCTTCATTCATTATTGCAGACATTTAATGTGAACATTATATATCTATTTATGTATATGATATTCGGAGATCCATTTATTAATTTAATTTTCAATTTGTCATTTATTGGAACTCCTGAATAGATTTCTCCTCTTATTTGCGATCTATTGGAACGAATGCTGTACTTGAAAGTAGACGACCTTAAGAGGGTAATTTTTTTGGTTTTATTCGTAACCAAAGGTATTGGTTGCACAATGAAATGATAACAATGTCAATAAATATCTGCGAATTGGCTTCATAATCAAACTAAACACAACATACCAAACACAAAGTACTTAAAAGTCACCTGTTCGCAGCGTCAAGATGCATTGTGATCACACCACGGTTATCAACCCTCAGAATAGCACGTGTTGGACCCCTTTTCTTTCCAGAACGCAAAACTGCTGAAGTATTACTGGTTTTGTCGTAATTGAGCACATAGATGTGATGGTTATAGTGATCAAGATTTATGGAGAGTCCTCGGCCAAGAAAACCTTGAAACGATGGGTGATGTTCGTTATTCCAAAAGTGCCATTTACACACACACACACACACACACACACACACACAATAAATAAATATATATATATATATATATATATATATATATATATATATATATATATATTATAAGGTTAGTTTATATTCCGGAGATATTTTCTTTCATTTAGAAATACACAAACTCCGTATACCTAGCACACCTAGATTTTTTTTTTTTTTAGTATGAACGATGGTTTGTAATGCAAAATTAATAGTGAACATGAATTGTGTACAATGTAATATCCGTGTGTGGACCTATTGTGGTGTCCAATTATTAATGATGGATCCAAAGTTGATCAAATTATTTACTTTTTTATTCACCATTTTCTTCATTTATCTCTGTAATTTTGTAAGCGCTCTAAGGGGGCGTTGCAAGAAAGTTGCAATTGATTGCAAATCCCCAAAATCTATTGCAAATCCTGAAATCCATTGCAAATTTGCAATCAATTGCAAGTTGCAATCAATTCTGTTGCAAGAAAGATGCAATTGATTGCAAATCGATTGCATCTCTGCAATCAATTGCTAATCAATTGCAACTTTGCAATAGATTCAGGGGTAGTTGCAAATTTTGCAATCGATTTGCAATAGATTACAAATGTCATAATTGCGGCTGCTTATATAGATGCTGGGGGACAAATTTCCAAACTTGATCATTTCTTTTAAGAAAAAAGAAGAAAATATTCCGTATAAATGACATTTTTATGTAATGTATGATTGTGTAAGATACTTTTTTTTTTAACATACACAAAGTGTATAAGGGGTTACTCAGTATACTAGTATATGAATCAGCATGTGGTCGGTCGGGCAGTCCGTTGCAAATCTTGCGTCACGAACTCCATCTACACTTTTGAAGCAATTTTGATGAAACTTGGGTTACATGATGACATCGAAGAGAAAATGTGCAAGACGTTTTTTTTGTCTTTATCGGAGAAAGCGTTGCCATGGTAACCACAATTTCCCAAAAAACCTTGTGGAGTAAACTACTGCCACAGTATTTGAGTAATTCATTTCAAATTTTATGTGTATAATGATCTTTAGGTGTAGTTATGTAAGAAACACTTTGTGTTTGTACCCGACAAGGCGTTGCCATGGTAACGGCATATTTTCTTGAAAATCTTGTGGAGTGAACTCCTTCCACAATTTTGAGGCACTTGAACTCAAATTTGGTGTACATAATGACATTGAGGTGTAGATGTGCAAGACACGTTTTTTGTGTTTGTCGGAGAAAGCGTTGCCATGGTAACCACAAATTTCCCAAAACGTTGTGGAGTGAACTACTTTCACGGTATTTAAGCAATTTGTTTCAAATTTGGTATGTATAATGATCTATAAGTGTAGTTATGCAGGACACACTTTGTGTTTGTACCTGACTGGGCGTTGCATTGAAAAAGCGTTGCCATGGTAACCACAAATTTCCCAAAACGTTGTGGAGTGAACTACTTTCACAGTATTTAAGCAATTTGTTTCAAATTTGGTATGTATAATGATCTATAAGTGTAGTTATGCATGACACACTTTGTGTTTGTACCTGACTGGGCGTTGCGTTGAGAAAGCGTTGCCATGGTAACCACAAATTTCCCAAAACGTTGTGGAGTGAACTTCTTTCACAGTATTTTAGCAATTTGTTTCAAATTTGGTATGTATAATGATCTATAAGTGTAGTTATGCAGGACACACTTTGTGTTTGTACCTGACTGGGCGTTGCCATGGTAACGGCAATTTTTTCTTTGAAAATCATGTGGGGTGAAACTATTTCGAGTTTTAAGGCAATGGAACTCAAATTTGGTGTACATGATGTCATTGAGGTGTAGACGTGTAAGACATGTCTTTTGTGTTTGTCAGAGAAAGCGTTGCCATGGTAACCGCAATTTTCCAAAAACCTTGTGAACTACTTTCATAGTATTTAAGCAATTCGTTTCAAATTTGGTATGTATAATGATCTATAGGTGCAATTATGCAAGACACACTTAATTGTGTTTGTACCCGACAAGGCGTTGCCATGGTAACGGCATATTTTCTTGAAAATCTTAAGATTTGAACTTCTTTCACTATTTTGAAGCAACTGAACTCAAATTTGGTGTACATAATGACATTGAGGTGTAGATATGCAACACATGTTTTTGTGTGTCTGTCGGGGAAAGCGTTGCCATGGTAACTACCCAAAACATTGCTGAACGAACTATTAGTTTATTTATTTCAAATTCAGTATGTAGGGCGTGAAATGATCCAAAGGTGTAGTAATATGCAAGACACTCTTTGTGTTTGTATGTGACGTGTTGCCATGGTTACTGCATATTTTCTTCAAATCTTTTTCAGTGAACTACTTCCACAATTGTGAAGTACCTGTAGTCAAATTCACCAGGTACTCACGAGGTACTACACATATGTATACACACACACAGACAGACACACACACAAACACACATAGCAAGGTCAGTGCAAATTTGTGATGGACACATTTAACAAGAGTATAGTTGAAATTCTGTTGTTATGGAAACAGTGCATTTTGACCCTAAACACAAGTTTAAAAATGCAGATTTAAATTCACCTGCAGTTTTCAGGAAATTCAGAAGAAATTTTGGCGCATGTCAGGATGGTACTTTAAAGGTGCACTTCAAGTACTTATTAAAGCAGCTGTAAGCACTAGAATGACATTTTTTTAATGACGTAAAGTATGAATATGATGCATTACATGATATACACCATACCACACTAAAATTAACCTACTGTATATGCTCAATATTCTGCAAGGTATATATCTTCATGAATTTCCCAAGACAGCTGCTACATGTATCCATGAATTTGAAGACACACAAAAATATCAACTCTGACACTGACATTAGGGTCCATCTGCAAACATATATTTCTACATTCAGTACTTTGTACCCCACAATCATGAATTGAACTACTTGCACAATTTGTCTCAGTCTTGATAAATACTTGTTAAATATATGGCGCGTACAGTATCGCAAATTAAGCTTGCTCCTCATCCATCCCCCCCCCCCATTTGCCCCATATCAGATGATGCTGGGCAATTGATGACAAGACATGATGGAGACAAAAGACACACTGTCTCTCTGAACAAGACAGCATGCACTTTCACAGATATGTAGGACCCCTACATTGTACCTCTTTTCTTGTTGCTCTCATATTGAAAGAAATGTTCATATAATGACTGATAGTACAAAGAAATGTGCAAAAGAAAAGCATACTACAAGTATGAAAAGGCAGTTAATGAGAATGCACACATTGCTGAGTACAGAAGAGCCAATTACACGTGTACTTAGTATACACTCCTCATTATGAAACACTAGTTACACCTGCAAAATGAGAAGGGTTGAGTAAATCAAAGTGTTACATATTATTATGATATATGTAACATTAAACTACTGGAATAATTACTAGGTTCAATAATTCATTACTGCTGATTAATCAGATTCATTTATACTTAAAACTGATAAATTGAATGAACATTCTCTGTAACATGCTTAATTGCAAACTGGTTGACAGTCTGCTGGAAACCCTTCAGTCAACTACCTGTAGCTATCCTCATAAGTAGGATTACTTCACATGCTCTCTTCCAAGGACATGTAGGCCTATCGCTAAATGTGTCAAAGCCTCCACATTGAAATCTGTATTCTATATCTTATGTCTTCTCTGCAGTTCAGCACGACTGAACACATACATATGTAGTGTATGACATGAACATCTTCATGATAACATCATGCACTCACATCTGAATTACACCAAGTTTCTCTTCCCATTGCATAAACCCTATCTATCCCAGATCATACCATCAACTGAGCTCAAAATTAACCCACATCTATGGCTGAATACTCATGTGTGTGTTCCCCACTGTCATGCACTCATGCATATCTTTTAAGCATGCATGGTCATAGAGGTACTAATACAGTACTGAATATCAAGACAACCACGCATAAAGTTAGCTTATCTACATGTAACTTATCTGAATTTGTATACTTGTGCTGTGATCTACTCATACAAACATGTCTTTATTAAGTTTAAGGTAACCAATGTTACAGCGAAAAATACTTCTGACATGCAGAACTGTTAATTTTTTGCCCAAAAATGTATGCAAATGCCCTAGAAATGTGTTCAATTATGCTACAATATCACGATGTCAATTGGGAAACAACATATTAACCAAAAAAGATCCACCATTGTGTTCACTGTATACTGTACATGTAACTTTGTACAACTGATTAGTACTGTAATCTGCAAATTGGCCCACAGCAGTATCTACTGATCTTTTGTGCTAGTGTGAAACAGATACAGCTTGTTGGAAAATATGGTTTACTACATATCTCGTAACTACCTTCTAGCCTTCTAGTGGGAACTATCCCAGGACCCATGAATGCAATACAAATAAGTGGTTCAATTGCTGAGAAATCAAATTCAGTGCCATCTTGCCACAGCACAGGTTCATCTGCCCCCAGGTGGTGCTACACAACTGTAAACAAGATCAAGATCATCATAATTTCAACCAGTACTTATTAAAGAACTTTTTTTTTTTTTTACCACCAAGAAACATGAAATGTCTCACAATATACCTTGGCAGTTTTGAGTTCGATGATGTCCTTTAATACAACTGTTTGTTATTTTGAATGTTCCTTATTCTAAAGGTTTGATAGCCTGAAATGGAATATGGCTGAGACTTAAAAGCCTTCAGAGTAACAAACCATATTTTGTGGTTTGAATAACATAACAAGGACCAGTGAACTGTTACCTTGGAGATTATGAATACAGTAGTAGCTGTATTTACGGTGTATAATGGACCAGGGTAAGGAAAAAAAATATAATAAAACATGTCCATAGACATGATGTTCATGGCCAGATTACTCTTGTATATTTAAGTTAGAATTGTCCTACAGCTCTCTAGAAACTCAAACTGTGGTGCTTTACAGTGTACATACATATACCAGGGAGGTGAGTCACCTCCCTGCATTATATACATACTCACATCATGGACTGAACATTTCTTCCCATGAAAAAGAACAAAACAGGGCTCTCCAATATGTTTTCTGCCAATCTCTACGTGGAGGGTTTTGGATGTTACACGTAACTTCTTGAACACTGGTTCCGTAAAAGGTTGATTATCCCATTATCAGTGCTAATACTGCAGAATAAATGACTCACACAGAATAAGTGACAGGGGCAAAATATCCAAAGGACTCTTCAATATCTTTGAAAAGCACAACGTGCTATTATTGTAGCTAGCACACTTGGATGCATGTGATGCAGCCGAGATTATTACTACCCATGCACTTGATGCAGCTCTGAAACACTGCTTGCTTCGTGTGTCCCTTGTTTTCTAAGAGTGATGACCTCAGCCTGATGAAATGTGTTTAAAAAATCACTGCCTTGTTTTGTTCACACTTTTCCTCATTGTTGACAGCGATCTGCTCATCCTTTGCAGTGTATACCGTCTCTTGACATCAAGTTTGGCCTGTCTGCCCTCAGCTGCCATTCCCCTTGATTCACAGAAGTTATACCTATACATGATACAAGAAATATTGAAGAAATAAGAAATGGGAAATAAAAATGGAAACATTGCACTCACAAAATCATTTTGTGGACATCCAATAGGCGTTTTGTGTAAAGGTATGATGGTACCAACGTTTTAATTTGAAAATGAGGGAAATTTCAAACAATCAGTAATATACTGAAGAATTCGTATTACATGCAACTTCATGCGCCAAAATAATACAATGTACCTGAATCATGAAGGTCTGAATACTACTGTCAGGATATGTAGAGCATTTTCAGTTTTCAGGGGGCTTGATAAAGAGATTTGAATGTCTTAACTCTTTATTAAACATAATATAAGCCATTGCTGTACAAAACATTCCTTTCATTATGGGTAACTTTGTGTTATGTAAATTTCAATGCATCATTTTTGCTTATAATTTTGTATGAACTGCTGCGAAGTCTTCTTTACTCATTACTATGCCATGCTGTACATTTTCTTGTTCAGTAGGATGAAGTCATTGTACAAGTATCCTCAAATTAGACATCACATCAGAATTTATCCTAAAACAATAATGACAGATTCCAACAAATCAATATATTCACATTTCAAGCTGAGAGGTTCTACACATTTCATTCTCTCTCTTAACTGGAAATTATCGTACAATGTACAATGTTCACTTACTGTCTGTGTGCACTGGCTGGAATTCTCATGCTGGTGTGAGTCTCGGTCTTGAAGAAACATGGTTTTTCTCCTCTTTTTCTTCCTTTCCCTGCTGATAGAACAGATAAAATTGTCTCATCGTGCAGAAGTACAAAAGAGCAATGAAAATTTGCAAAATTACAACCAAACAGTGTAGGAACAAAATGGACATTGATGTTTAGAAGCAGGCACTTTTTTCTTGATATTACAATAATGTTGGAACACTCTTTGAACTGCTTTCATATCCTCCCCTCTGTAACAAATTAACCCTCTATACAGTCATTCACCTTGCATATTAAAGTCAAATAATCACCAATGTCTGCAGTCTTTTCACATCCTCTTCTCTTTATATTCTATTAATTTTAATCTTCATAAGCCAAAATTTCTTGAAGCAGAATCTATTTCTTTAGTCCAAATCAAATCGACTTAGGCACGGTTGACTGTTGACTGCCCATCAATCCATCACCCCCACTCATATTCATATGCAGACATGTACAATATTTTTAGTGCTGTACCGTATATATTATACAATGTACATTGCAAATCACACATCCATTAGGCTCTCATGTGTCCTGCCTATTGCAAGCACTCTCAACTATGTTTCCTCATCTCCCAAATCCGGAGGTCACTGTGACGTGGTGCTTGGGTAGGCCTATGGGGTTACATACAACTACACTATAGGGTGGCACACACCTTGTATTAGAGTATGGTACTATGCAAATTCTGGTATCTAATTGGTAAGTGTCCATAAATACCATTTGTTTAAATGCATTCTAACAAGGCCTATTTGTTCTTTCCACAAACAAAAAGAGCATAAAGAATTGTTGTACTCCTAGTTATGACTCCATCAAGTAAATCACTTGAATTCCAGGCCTGGGTAGCTTTCATAAGTGTACCCCTTCAACCACTGGCACTTGTTTTCAACAAAAGCACTGACACATGTAAATATTTCTGCTTGGATATCCTACAGTCAGTTTGCTCATCTTATCCGTACGCTTCTTGTCTGAAATGTCAGCCTTGGTGACTATAGACCTATATTTACACACTGTATTACAAAACTTAAAGTTTTACTGGCACTGTTTGATACACTACACTACAGTACTATCATTGCAACTCTGATTACTTGTAGGTACTTGCTATAGAAATGGTTCAATTTCTCCCCCCCCCCTCCCCTCCCCCCAAACAGTAGCCCAACCAGATGCGGTGCGAAGTACAGCGACTGGGACCCTGGGATGCACTTGGCCCTTGTTCGTTTTAAATCCTAGCTTTTTATTGATCCAGCTAGTCAACACTAAATTGCAAGATTTCAATTGATCCGTCCAAATTCCAGAACAGAACAACCTAAAAAAGCAAGGTCTATTCCACCCAAAGAGGTTCTCCAACCTCTTTGATTCCACCTCCCTGCTCAAAGAAGGTTTTAGACTAACCCCGGGGCGCTGTAGGCTCACACCAATATCAATAACGACACGTCTGTGTAGGGGTCACTGATACAGTTGATACGGTTGATTAGTTCTAACCGTTGGACTAACGTTAAAATAGTGAAATCGTGGAGCACGTACCCTTGGGCCAACTCTTAACTTTCTTTTAAGACCTGCAAAAGTAGAACTTCTACTAGGCCTAGAACCTCTAGGCCCTACCTAGATGTAAACCCCTAGCTAGGTCTAGAAACTAGCCCAAATTACAAATAGGCCTATAGACTATTTTATTATCTAGGCCTAACACAGGCCTAGACCACAGAGTCTAATCGAGTGATTAGGCCTATCAAAAATAAATTTACACATCAATCAAAAAATTCAGCAAGCTTTCGCGTCACATGGACAGTATCACTGCAAAATAACTAGCCCACATGTACAGGAGGGGAATGAGGCCAAGGGGGTAGGCCTAGGGCTATGTAAAATCTAGATGGTTCTGCTAGACTAGAGTATAGACTAGACTAGACTGTAGGCTACGTAGGGTGCCTACATTGTGTAAGGCGTAGCGTAAGCCTAGCACCTATTCATCGCCATAGCACTCACCTGTCCAGCAATGGCAGCATAGATAGGTCTCTAGGGCCTACCGATATCTTCTTATCCTGCTTGAAAATAGCGGATTTGGATAATGAATCGATAATGAATAGCGTCTAGAGTACTTTCAGAAAGTCTAGTTGACATTGACTTTTTTTTTAAGCTAGCCTATAGACATAAGAGCCCTGCCTCTGGCAGCAGAAAAAAAAAAAAGAAAAGAAAAGAAAAGGAGCTTGCCAATGCAAGAAAAAATGCTAACACAAAAAGCTATGTGTGGGACTATGATTGATGTACTGTGTGCCCAATGAGTGGTCGAGACGGCCACAACTCTGTCAGTTATAGGAAACACATTTTCCCATTTTTCAAGAAAATTCTTATAAGAAGTAAGTCTAAGGAACTAGCTCTTTTAAATACAAGACACAATGAGTAAATAATGGGATCAAAATCGACAATTTTTGTAACTTACTCTGTTTCGAATCCCCAACGATCGCACAGCAAACCTCTACCACAGGAGATACACAACACATTGAGGTATATGGAGTATCTCTCATGCATGCAATTACGCAAAATGCATTGAAAAATGGACAAATTGGCTAGGCTTGTCTTGCCAGTCGCTTTTATAAATACAAAATACAGCAATGGAGCTTGCAATTAATTGCATCTTGCAATTAATTGCAAGCTCCTTTCTTGCAACAGCAACTTGCAATTGATTGCAAGTTGCAATAGATCTATCTATTGCAAAGTTGCAATAGATATTTGCAATTAATCGCAACTCGACTTTCTTGCAACACCCCCTAAGACTCAATTGGAAATGCGTATATCAAACAATAATTCCATTTTCTTCTATTGAATAGTGTTGTATCATATTGTATTTCTGAAAATGATAGATTCATGTCTGATGAAAAAGAGACATAATGATAAAAAGAATAAATTCAGCAACAACAACAACAACAAAAACAGTAAAAAAAAACAACAACAACGAAATAGGACTTCAAGTTTTGTGCCGCCACTGAAAGATGGGGGGGGGGGTGGCTTTGTCAAACGTTAATAGAGGAGGTAAAGACCTGTGTTATGCAAATTCATACTTTCTCCTTACCTTCGGTGATCTGGAAAGTTGTGTTGTCTACAAACGAAGTCCGGTAGATAGAGTTATCTTGACCGTGAATCCAATACACACTCGTCTCAACTGGATCGAATACGGCAACAGATGAAGCCCGTATCCATGTATGTGTACTCCATTTCCCAAACGCTGTGGACTCGAAATCTACCACTGGGACGTCAGCTGACAGAAACGAATTGCTCTTATAGATCACTGCATAGACGTGTTCCGTCCCTGGTGAATCTACCAGTAACAGATGAACGATTAAAACATAGTGAACACGTCATCAATTCACAGTGTTTATTTTTCACTGAGCATTCAGATAACGATTTTCCGTTAAACGGAAAATCGTTATCTGAATGCTCAGTGAAAAATCACATCACAGTATAGATTAATCTTCACACTGCTTAATGCGAACTTTTTTTTTCACATAGCCTACTCTGTTAATACAGTATGGAAACACCTTGGGATACTGTGTTCTTTCTAAGCAAAGTTTGAGTATACCTGAGACATCTTACCCTTCTCCTGGCAGAGGACCCACTGTTTCTTAGGCGAGGCCGATGTGAAGGCCGTCCCTGCTGGCCTTGTAATTGAACTATTCGCTACTAGTTGCACCACACGTTCATCAGCCATCATTCTCTTCCCGCAGATAGTGATAATTTCTTTGCACTTCTGCGAGGCTATTGTAAAAAAAAGAAAAAAAAAATCGGATAAGATTAAAAAATTCTACATTGATGCATTTTTTTTTTCACAATTATTCCGCAACGTCATGCCGTAGCCATACATGCGTGTGAATCCGGCGCACAGCTTTAAAGGTAGGGAATCCATTTGCATGCCTTAAATGAAGAGTTGTATAAACACAGTGGTATGTTGAAGAGAGTATCATTTTAGAAACTCCTATAAAGTATTGAAAGTGGAAGGTAACATTTAGTACATTTTTATTGACCGTTAGATTTTGAATTGAATTCTTTTCGGGGCTCCCCGTAAATTCCAGTACATTACTAGGCTACCTTTGCAGACCCATGCACTGCATGTGTGTCCATCATGTATATTTTGTGAATAAAGTTCATCAAAACTTACAAACATTTCTACATGCATTCTTGCCACACACTCTATATGTTATTACATCACCTCATATACTTTTAGATTTGTGTTTATAGATGAAAAAATACAGAAGACTGCAACAAAAAGGCTTAAGTGTGGCTGACACACAGAACTACTGAGTAGTTGAGTTTTGTGCATTATTCAAATTGTAGATAACTGTTGACTTCCAAATTTCTAAGCAGTGGCCTAAACAAGTCCCCTGAGGTTCATATTTAATGTTTTGCTGCATTTTGGGAGTTCTGTAAAAGGTATCCCCTACCTTTAAAATAATGGAGAAAATATGAAAGTTCCATTTTTCAAAATAACGTATTTGATAGTGATAACATACCAACTACTCCCATGTGTAAAATAAAAATTGTTTGAATAATGAATGAAACACCTTTGTACGTTTATGTACGCAGCATGAGCAAACCGACCTCACATGTTTTAAAGGCGAATATTCTCTCATCTACTTTTCTTTCCTTTTTTATTGTTTTGATAGTTGTTTTTTTTTTTCATCGGCAATGCTACTTAAACCACTGCAAAAAGAAAAAGAGCGAAAATAATCGAATTAAGTGTGCAGCACTTGGGCACAAGTTCGCGCCGACTTTTAAAGGAATTATCTATTAATTTCAGATGAAAGAATAGCCCAGCTTTAGAGCTTTCTAAATATGCGTTAGGGATAGAAACAGCCGATGCAACAATTTGAATCCGTGTAATTAATGGTAAGTATTGTTAAATACCCAAAGTATGAACACTAGTTATTATAAGAATGTTTCAAGACTAAATCGTCTATATGGTATGGTTTCATAGAGAAAAAATTCCATATATTTTAGGTTTTATTGCGAAATTTTTAAATACTGTTATGTTTATCCCGTTGAAAAGAACACAGTGTCCCATAGTGTAAGAAATATAAGGTCAAACACAGTGTGAACACGTTGTGAAATCTCTTCACATTGTTACATTAGAACGTTTTAACAGTTTGAAGAGAAACACGGTGGGAAACACAGTATGAACACATTGTGAAATCTCTTCACACTGTTGAATCCTAGCGTTTTAGCAGTATGAACACAATGTGAGCCGTCAATTCACAGTGTGAAACAACTATGTGAACACTCTGTGAAAACCATTTCACATCATCTTCACACTCTTAAATTCGATCGTTTTCACAAATAGTCGACTATGTGACCACATTGTGAACTCACTGTGGGACACTGTGTTCTTTCCAGTATAGGGTTGTGATACAACTTACCTACACACGATGCATCAAATGTGATATCTCGAACATTTTTTTTTTTCTGAAATTACTGCTCCCAATTGTAAACGGTACTTTGAATTCTAAAAATCAAAAAAAAAAAAATCTTACAAAAAAGTTCCTCGTGTTGGATGAGGAATTCACAATCCCCCTTCTCGTTCCCTCCCTAAACCTATGGTGAGGACACACATGAGGATGCACAACATGCCCCTCCACTTTGAGCTTCATAGGGTTAATGCAAAAGCTTCCTCATGTGCGAGGGGACACCTCATGAGCTTTATATTGACAGGAGAAGCCCATCTAGATCACGGAGGATACAAGTACAGTCCGACCTCTCCTATCCGGCCTCCCTTTAGTCACATCTCCCTATTATCCGGACGCGACCTCGCCATGTTTTTTTTTTTTTCCAATCTGATAATTACGGGGGAAGGGGGATTCCAATCTCAGATAAAAGAAAAAAAATCCTCCATAATGTGACATCATTATTATTCTTTAAATGAGTTTTACATCTTTACATGATTAAAACACATTCTCATGAATTAATTGTCATCAAAATAGCATACATTCAGACATTCACTACTCCCATCTACATCGCAGAAGAACATTGACAGAACACTTTTTTTTTCGGTTAATCAGGGCTCAGTAGGGCCTACAGGCCATCCTTCGTTGAGCAAATCATCAGAAAATCAGAAAGCAGACCAGCTGAAGATGAGGACGTGACATCTTCACGTAAAACAAATACATGTGCATGTAGCTTCCATCGGGTAGGCAGCTGTGTATGTTATCCGGCCAGATCCCTTATCCGGATGAGCGCCGGTCCCGACATGTCCGGATAAGAGAGGTCGGACTGTAACACCACTCAGTTATTCATTTGTCAATAAATGTTCATTTTCTTTACGTGTTTTACTTGAATTTCTTCAAATGTTTTACCAAAATTATGGTTACCATCAAACCAACACACCCCAGCCCCTCCTCAGCGGGCCGTATCACAAACTATGATTAAACATTCTGATTAGTATTAGTATTATTATTATTATTAATATTAATATTATTATTATTATTATTATTATTATTATTATTATTATTATTATTGTTATTATTATCATTATCATTATAATTATTATTATCATTATTATCATTATTATTATCATTATCATTATTATTATTATTATCATTATTATCATTATTATTACTTTATTACTATTATTATTATTGTTATCATCATCATCATCGTTATTATAATTATTATTATTACATATACCGCTGAAAAATCTTGGCTACGGGATTGTCGATTGCAACATTCGCCCGGGCATTCACGCGAGCTTGTCAAGTTGTTCATGATTTATAATTCCATTTAAGTGTGCTTCTCATCCATAATTTATAATATCGGAGGCTATTATTTCCGGCTATCTGCAGGCACGTGGCCAAACTTTGTTATAAAAGATTTTCTAAATGGATGATAAACCGAATGGCGTAAATTTTATGCCTTGTATCCAGCATCTTTGATGCAACTTAAAAGGAAAAGCGGTAGTCACCTACTTCCACAAGAGTGCATAAAGTCGAATTAGAAATATTGTTTAGGCCGACAGCATTTACCTTGCACCCCCTCCCCAAGAAAAGCCGAAGAAACACAAAGGACAAATGAATAAAAAACAATTCGAAAAAAAAAATATGATTTTGAGGGATAAATCCACGTTATCAAAAAGTGTGTACTTTAAATCTGTAAGACCTTACAAAGATTCTCCAGCAACGAAAGTAATAAAAAACAAATAACCCCATAAACTTTTTTCGCTCAGGTTTAATGAGAAATTCTAACCTGCCATAAAATTATTAAATTGCTGCAACGCATCCGATGGTTAGGCCTTCTTAAAGCAAAAGCCGGGAAACGTTGGCGGCCGGGGGAGGGGGGGGGGGTGGAGTCGCAGAAAAAAAAAAGGTGACATAGAACATATGAAAATCAAATAAGCAACTACTTACCTCTCCCAATCGAATTCTCATTGGCCCTTGACGCAACTATGTCAAATTTATACACTGTGGGTTTATTTTTCAGTTGATAACTTAGCAATCATCTGACGGTATATTGTTTCTGTTTTGATTTGTTTTTCTGAGATTATGGGTTTCCCCACTTTGATATCCCTCTTCAGTTCATAAAAAGTATGTAAAGGAAATTTTTTTTTCCGCACATAGTAAATGCAATATATATATACAGATATATATATATATATGTATATAAGACTAATATCTATTTACCTTGTTCAACACTGTTCTCATTCTTCGAAATTTCAAGTTTGAGCATAAATGGCTATGTAGACTTTTTTCCGTTAGGAAGAGCAGGATGAAGTAAGTTTGTTAGATTCTTAAAGAAATTTAAAGGGATAAGGCAGATATCAATAATGATTAAAGAGCGTTGGGAAATGATTTGGAGTATGATACACAGATCAAGCGATGTGAATGAGTGGTAATGGCAGAAATAAACCAAAACGAACCGCAACTGTAATGTCATGTAATTTGTTCACAACAAACTCTATTTCGATCCAAAGTCTTTGTATAATAATAATTATAACCTCATTCCATGTTATCAAAATTTCTTTCCTTACAAATACCTACGGATCGTATGCTTGTCATTGCACCATCAATTTTCAATTAAAGTCTAATGTACCACCTTCAAAATGATACATGTGGATTTTGTAAATGCAGCAATATCAGTAGAACACATCATTGAGAGTTTGATGAAAATCGGACAATCCGTTCAAATGTACCCGGTTACTGATACATGGAAAGACTATAACAGTGCATGGTGCCACAAGCTTAGAAAGGCATAAGGAAAATATAGAGAGAATTTCACAAAATTATACTTTTTGAAAAAGGTGTGCATTACTTTTCCTCGACTTATCGCTGACGCATGTTAAAGATAATCTTATTCCCCCTGCCTTCTAAAAGAGGCAATTCACGCGTTAATTCATCATTCGAGAAAAGTGAAAATTGTTAATTTTTCCTTATATGTGACAGTGCATCAGAAAACGAACAAAAGGTCGCACGCACTGATTTGGTCAATTTGGTCAATCTTGTCATTTTTATATTTTCTGAAAGAGCAAGTCTTTTTCTACATTATGCTAAAATTTGGTATAATAAAATGAACAGGAAAGTGTGTATTTTAGCAGTTTATCTCGAGCACTTTTTCTAGAATAGTGTGGTAAGGTGTGTCTTTAGAGTCCCCTTTCATTACTTAAAAACCCCGTTAACACTCTTCACTGTCAACTCTAATAACTTTAGATAGGATGATGCTACTGCTTTGAAAATTTGCATTTAACATGGACAGAATTTGTTAGTAGAATGTGCTCAATTTCAGCTTAATCTGATAATCCCTTCATTGTGGTTAAATAGGTGGTTTTCATCCTGGTTTTTTTTTACCCATTCATTGCACAGTTAGCACAGCTTGGCAAAGATTAAACCCTTGAATACACCCTGTGCTTCAGAGCCTCTTTTCTCAGTTCACTCTTTCTGGAGTGTTCTTTCCAATAATATTTAGATAGGTTAGGAGAGTCCAATTTTGATTTGAGTTATACATCATTTTAAAGCTTGAAGTCTCCTCTTTCAGAATCTGCTCATAACTAAAAATCCATGTCTGGCGACTTTTTGTTTGTTTTGTGGTGCAGGGTCACATAATCTGTTCTCCATGTTGTTCTACACAATGCGACCTTACTTTCAAGTCGCAGCAGTCTTCTCATCCAGCAATGACTGAGCAGAAACCTCAGTAATCAGTAACTTTTGAACGCATTGTTCGATTTTCCTCAAACTCTCTCTGATATGCTCTACTAATACTGCTGCATTCACTCAACTCACATGTCTATGAAGGCGAACTTGTCGCCTTGATTTATTCTTGGCAGTGTCCACTTGTTTTGAAGAAAATAGAGAATAACACACGCACCATACAGTGCAGTGACATAGGCCTATACGTCTATCGATGAATTGATATGAAGATAACTTACCAGTGAAATCAAATAACATGACAATTATTAAGAGTCCTTCCTTCATACTAGAAGAGTTTGCCTTCATGACGGCCAACTTCTAAACGAAGAAGTGAAGAGCTATAACTCTTGAAGGACTAATATATAAGGAGGGGCGCCAAGCTGGCCACTTTGGCTGTTGAATATTTAATACATTCTCATATGCCTTCACCTGATTGGATAAGAGACGCCTGTAAATATTCCATAGATCTGATCCGTCTCGATGGGGCAATAGCCCGGGGATAACATGATGTGGTATTCTTTGGAGATGTGAGGCATTGAGATGCCTGTAAAATCCAAATTGCCAACCTGTATGTTTTAATATTTATTATTTCCCATTTTTCGCTGGGGTAACTTGCTATTTTTTAGTGGGATCTCGACCCCACGTGATATTTACTGTATACATGCCAGACGTGGTAAAAAAAAAAAAAAGTGGATCTGATAAAATCGCTACCATGAAAAGCACACTTTAATGACAAGCACTCTCAGTTTAATAAAAATCTTTACAAAAACATGTATCCTTTTATCCCTATGCCGAAGGCATTATCTTCTCGTGTTGTCCATAGGTCCTTCCGTCCGTGATCGATTCTGTGAACGATGTAGCCTAAGGATCGCTTGAAGTATCCAAATGTTGCCAGTTGATGTATGAGTGCGTGAAGCTGTGCCTATCACCTTTAAGGGATTACTCTCTTAAAGAAATGCCAAAGTTCAACGTCAAATGCAAAAAAAAAAAAAAAAATCCCTATTTTATTAAGTTTAAGATTCTTTTGCAAATTTGGCAGGTTTTATAACCAGTATGATACAGACACATATAGACCATGCTGCTCTGAAGTTCTCCATGCCTTATACCTCCCCATTCCTTGATTGCTCTGTTCTATGTAGTACTGCAAGAATACAATATTCATGGATGTTGAATGTGGGATATGCAGGTGTGCGCTACAGACCGCTGGACACTGTTTGATCTCTTCTTCTGTTATTCACTTTCTGATTAAGAAAGAAAAAGACTGCATATCACCTAGCAATCATCAAGCTACCACTAAAACAAATGTACGGAATCAAATAATTGTCTTTTTGATATCAATGCTGAAAATATTCTCATTGCACCAAAATTAGTGATGTAAATACCATGAATACGTTTATGTTTTCAATACATATAGCAATGAGATGAAATGAAAAATCATATACTTTTTATCATGTGATGTGTGCGTGTATATGAAGGGTTTGTTTGCAAAAACCGATGAGTCCATTTTTGAAGATTTTGAAGTACGATATCTGTCATAAAGTACAAAATAGTACCTTTCAAATGATATATTGGTCACTACATATAAAGGTATATTTTTAAAGTTATGGTCAACAGAAGCAAAAAATTTCTTATTATTCTCTTTATTTTTCTTGACCTTTAATCGCAAATATCTCCATTTGGCAAATATGGACTTATCGGTTTTTTGCAAACAAACTCTTCATATATATACATGTACATATGAAGAGTTTGTTTGCAAAAACCGATAAGTCCATATTTGTCAAATGGAGAATAATAAGAAATGTTTTGCTTCTTTTGACCATAACTTCAAAAATGTACCTTTATATGTAGTGACCAATATATCATTTAAAAGGTATTATTTTAAACTTTATGACAGCGATCGTACTTCAAACTCTTCGAAAATGGACTTATCGGTTTTTGCAAATAAACTCTTCATATATATGTATATGCATATATATATGTATATATACATATATATAATATATAATATATATATATATATATGTATATATATAATATATACATATATTGTGGGGGAGAAAAATGTGTATGATGTTTTGGTATTAAGAACTATCTAAAATATGCGCTGTGTGGGTTTTTATGTATCTTTATACCGACCCATGTACTCAGGGATATTTGCTTAGCATTTACAATACACATGTATATGAAAGAAATCTGAATATATATTATAAACGTATGTTTTGCGTTAATGCCGATATAATAGGAGATTTTCCATAGCACATTTGTGTTCTAACCTAATTCCGATACAAGGAAACAGATATATCATTTGCAGCGTTATAAATAAGCAATTTATTAACATTTTCCGACATTTCTTCAGACTTTTTTTATCTCTCTCTCTCTCTTTACTCATTAAGTCACGTCTGCCTAATCTGTCTGAATTTGTCATACGCAGAAGAAATGTGTTGGAATTATCCATTTTGACACCGTTTTGGTATTAATACATTAAGGTATGATATTTACATACATTTCTTTGTTACTGAGAAAGCAGCTGAATCTTAAGTTCTGTCCAACTTCGGAAAAAAATGACCATTATACTAAGATGTTTTCATGAGTATTAAGCAAACAGAGTGCAGTAACAATATTTTCTTTTCATATAATTTGAATGTTATATCGATCATTGAATAACGTGTTCTGCTACTATTTTGTTTTTAACTTATGGTATAAGAAAAAAGCAGTAAGGAACATTAACACACCTACACACAATGGACACAATTTCGTGAATAATTCAACGCAAATAAATAGACAAGGATAATTCTACTCAGATAAATGTGATATAAGAAAAGTCAAAGTTTTGCAGCTTTTACTTCCATTTCCTTGAGCAGCAACAGCTTTAGCATGCAAACTAAATGCAGATATTTTTTTGTTCTTTTCTGCGTGGCTCTGACAAAACTAATATTAGAATTAGATGAGAACAAATAAGACTCCAATCTTACATAACTTGTTCGTTACATGTGTGATTTTGTTGCATATCATATTATTTATAATTCTCTTCATCTAAGTATGCTCTATTTTGATGTACTCAGCCTGAATTTTGTGTGGACTTTGACGTTATTGTACAAATAAACCGCTCTCCGTTTTCAAGTTGACTTCAGTGTCGTAACAGGCAATCAGGCAAACACAACAGTGAAAATCAAATGGTTAAACGTAAGTTTAAAAGTAAATCTATAGCATCAAGTGTTAACATGATTTGGGATCGTCCTTTCAGTTTATTGCATAATTATGATAATGCAGTGATATCAATGACTGCCACATGTGCAAAGTCAATGACGTAACGAGAAGACCCCCTGTGAAGTCGGCTTACGCACGAGCTTTAGTACGTCACAACTACAGAGGCAATGCCACTGTTACTAAAGTCTTCACAATGAAATGTATGGGTTTTTGCAATGTTTACTCCTTGGGAGGTAAATGGACAACTGGGAGAGGATGATATCTGTACGTCTCCTAATCTGTATAATTTGGGATTGTACCCGACACCATTGCTGAAAACAATATAAATCTTAAATGCCATCCTTTTTAACCATTCAGTCTCTTTGGCTCTACTCTCAACTTACAGCCTTAGGTGTAACTTTCCTTTAAGCACGCATAGATCTATCCCATATAAACTTAATTTTTACTACAGTCAACAAAATTCAAGTGCGCAGTCTTACTGAACCTCCAATGTTACAACGGACAACATTACCTCTAGCTTCTCTTGGAACAGAGAACGAGTACACAGTGACTCCTCTAAGACCAACACATCGCCTTATCACCCACGTTAATTCAAACACGTGTTGGTTTTTGCTGTTGTTTATTATCAGTGGGTGGTTTTGAAGATATGTCATTCAAGACTCAGTAAAGTCCCTAAGATCACCAGTCTACTGCAAACAAGCTAATTGTTCTCTCTCAAACTCTTTCTAAATATTTCAAATAATTATGTTCTAAACGTTGGAAGGTAATGAAATCGTTCATGTTCATGTTTATATCATTTAAGGGACGATTCATTATCGTCAACAATTTTGTCAAACTCAGCATGCGCACATTTCTTTTTGTTGCAATGATTTCTACATTATACAAGGACTTTCATATTTTTTGATATGACATGTCAGTGGCACAGACAGCTAACAGATCCTTATCACCCATCACAGTTCGTGGCGCCATGACAATGTGAATGCAGTGGTTTTACGAGCTCCCTGTCGAGTGCTGGAAAAAATAAGATTGACGGAAACACAAACCGGAAGCGAAAAAATGGAATAAAACGAGATATCTGTTTTTTTCGGTATATTCTTAAATCACCAGGGTGGAGATGATATTCATGGTATGGGGAGCTGCAATGTTTAAACATCCTTTACGTTTGACACGTCTCAACTTAACTCAAGCTCTGTGTTTCCCCATACCATTTAGCATTGTCTGAATATCGACCTTTTCCCGGTACCAGTGTAGTGGTTGCCCGCTCCGTTAGGCGTCCAAAATTGTGTTGAGACAGACTCATATCAGTTGTCAATATTATTGTAGTTACGGGTATGATAGTCGCACTTAAATTACTCAGATTTGCCGTTCTTCGAGCTGAGAGTTATCTACCGCAGAGCGGAAGGCGGATACAATTGAGCAGACTGCTGCTGTCTGGGAAGGCGCTGAAATGGAAGCCAAAGTCGTGTTTCGTGGTTGGATTCTCCCCTTTGCCGAACTCGACGCAGATGAAGCGCACCTCCGGACACGTACCGACGCGGAACTCGTAGCGGATGCCTCGCAGCATTACCGGAGTACCGTACGTGTGTTTCTTCATCCGCTGCCGGTCATTGAGCGCCTGTTCGAGAACGCCCTGCGGGCTACCCCCGTCCGGCTTTCGGCTCGTCCACACGGACAGCTTCCAGAGGTCAGTGCCGGACACGCTCGTGGTCTCAAAGGTCTCCATGAAGGACACGTTCACGTGCAGGATCACCTGTGTCATCTGACCAATGACCAATTTGGCCGGAGCGGAAAGGATAGTCGGAGACACTGCGTCGACGATCACGTCTGCAAAGAGATTAAAGTGGAGAAAACTATTATAAAGGAATGTTGCTCTCTGGGTTTCTTTCCGCATATTATTTCGACTGAAGTTAGATAATTACATCCTTAGCCGCGGTCACACTGACAAAACTTCTCGATGTTCAAACTCTTGACATTTTATTTCTTGTGAAGTTTTACCAATGCGACCGTAACTACTGTATTGTAACAACTTTTTAGCGTAAGATTATGTTTTGTTCTCCTTTTTTCATTCCTTTGTCTTCTCTTTCATGTATTTCTATTTTCATTGAATGTTTTATTATATCCGTTTTCTTATTCTCCTTCTACACCTCATTTTTCAGCGTCCTAACAATATTGAATTTTGTATAGCGTTGTTAGGTTAAATGTAATACTTTGACTTCAATCGATACGTAGTTCTGACCAAAGTAGCAGCCAAGGGTCCGTTTCATGAAGTCATCACATCAAAATCTTTCCGCAAATCTCAGAATTGGCCTAGGTCGCTTATATGTAGCTATGAAAAATTTTCAGAGAGAAGTAAACTCAATTTCATGAAGCCTCTTTAATGAGTGTGTCATATGAGGGAAAAGTCTCTTATTAATCTTTCATGGAATGGACCCGGGACCAGGGCCCCGTTTCATAAAACTTGTTATCAGTGACAACTGCCACATTTGTATGACAAATTTGCTCTCAGCCAATCAGATGCAAGGATTTCAGTACCTTGTCACAACTATAAAACAAAAACAAAAAAAAACTTTTCACTGATAACAATTTTTATGAAACGGGGCCCAGGACTGCAATCATAGCTGACTCACTTGGAGGACAGATAGGACAGCAGGATCCTTCCCGGAAAATCGGATCGAAGCAGAAATATGGTGGACAACTCTTGATGACACAGCGGATATTGGCGTCTTTGCACTGGCACCGCGTGCACGGATCCATCCGCCATTTCTCCATATGCCGATATTCTGTGACGCGCGTGAAGCACGGCCGGGGTCCGCGTTCCTGATCCGGTCTCTGGGGGCGCCCCACAGTTCCTCCTCCTCCTCCTGTTCCACCACCTCCGCCAGTGCCGCGGTCCGGCTGCCAGTCTCCTCCGGTAACCTCGTTTCCTGTTGTCTGACCGCGGCCTACCCCTGACGGATCTCGTCCAGTAGGTATCTCGTTCACGTCGGTCTCGGTGCCACGCGGTCGACCGCGAGTCGTGGCCGGTAGCGACGTTGTGACCACAGGTACTGGGAAGGAAGACTCCGATGCGACGTCCAGCATGTCATCGGCTGTGACGCATAAACCAAAAAGTATACATTGGCTAAGATTGTTGTAGTGCAAAACATGCTTCCCAATCCTAAAATTAGGACTATGAAAATAATATTTATTATCACTTGAACAGTATAAACATGACGTTGTAAGTATTTGAAAAGTTTACCAAATATACAATGTTGTCCCCCGTTCTATACAGCAGAATATTAAATGTTTGCTTTTTATGAATGAACATGACCAGTATATCATGCTGGTCAATAGGATGGTATTTTAAACACATTTGTAATAACGTTTTATTCACCATTTATTACATGTCTCTTTTTCCCATTTTTCTTCTTTTTTTTCGTGGGGGAGATCCTGTTTGATGAGGAACATGGGAAGATTCATGATATTTCACGGCACATTTCATTAATCGTTATCTATTGCTGTAAGTCTTCAGATCGTCATGTGAAAAGAATAATTATCATCAAGACAATTTTTTTCCCTGTTATTAAAAAAAAAATCGTCGTTACTAAGGTGACACTCACGGAGACATTGCTCGGAATTCACGCACGTAACGGCACTGGAAGTGAAACCCCTGACCTCGAACGGAAGTCCGAATCTTGGCGCAGGGTTATCGCCTTTTGAGAATGCGAAGCAGAAGAACCGTAGCTGTTCGCACTCGTAGTCCTTGAGGGTGAAAGTGATACCTTGTGGAATCCATGAGAATAATACGTAGATTATGGATAACGAGAATGTTATCAAGCAATATATATTGCAGGCAGTAAATACTAGGTGTTACCAAAAAAAAAAAAATCCCAATTTTGATACTCAGTAGTTAAAAAACTATATATCAGATAACACTGACATTGATACGAGCAATAGCTGAATAGTGTAATTTTGTTGGAGGCAATTTCAAAATGACAGCATAATTCAGTTTCATGATATTAAACATTAATTCTTTCAGTTGGGTTTCAGATTTTTGCTCTATTTTCAACCCTCTGTACAAAACTTTAACTTTGCACAGAAGTCAGTTGGTGTGTATGGGAATGTGTAGTTGACACCCAGACAATGGTCTTGGACAATGACCAGGATGGTCCATTATTTATTCATGAGAAATTCCACTATCACAGCTAGTCTTTATTCATTCTGAAATGTGGTGTATGCAAGCACGTGGAAACATGTGCATGCATTTCACCCTTTGCTGTGAATTCAGACTAGTAGGGCCCAGGGCAATCCATCATGAATAATTAATAAAGCATTCATGTGCCTTGGAGCAGAGCTCTGAACAGGTGGTACCCAGGTCCATTGTTCAGAGTCATACTAGTACGTAAGTACACACTCACATACACATCATTAGTTCCTGTGTAAAGTTTAGGTTTTGTACAGAGGGTTAAAATTTGACCAAAATCTGGAGCCTAACTTTGAAATTAATCATAGATTTCATGAAATTGATGTAGGTTTTCATATTCAAATCACCTCCAACCAAATTGTACACTATTCAGCAATTACTCATATCAATAACAGTTCAATCTGTTATATAGTTTTTGAGTTATTAAGCATCAAAAGTGGGAAATGTTTTTTGTAACACCTAGTATAATTACACAAATATTCATCCTGGAAAATAATCACGAAAGTTGTTGAATGAAATAAAGAGTGTTGAACATGTGTCAGATAAGCTTGATGCCTGGCACCCTACTCTTGGTCACTGAAAACACACACGCAGACACAAAAAGTTTAAAATGCAACTTTTATTACAGTAGAGCTTATTGCTGACACACGTCCTTCCGAATAAAGGAATTAACCCCACCGTGTTTAGTTTGACTTAGAAGAATCCCGTAAAGTTAAACAGACTTGGTTGAAGTTTTATGAAAATTGAACGAGAAGCTTTGGAAACGTAAAATTGAAATGCTACTGGTCGGAACCACGTATGCAAATTAGGTGAACCATATGAATGTAAAAAAAAAACAACAACAACTTTTGTATACTTGACGACCGATTATGATGAACCATTTACACTTCTCTTTGTCTAATTTCTCCCCACATCGTATTCATTAACGTTAACTTGGAAATGATGAGACACTGACCATAAGCGACGGATTGGGCAATGCAAAGGCAAACATTTTGCTCGCAGGCTAATTATTACATTGTATGTTGCGATGTAGGCCCCACCTGATATGCGAAATGTTTCTCCCGGAACGAAAGGGGTCGAGCTCTGAGCGTCATTCAGCAAGTTATCGACGAACATCAATCGGCGTCCGCCCCCGTCGTTGTTGTAACTCCCCCACCCGCTGAGCTTCCACAAACGCTCCCCTTCCACCGCGGTCGACCGCTTGTCCCTGAACGAGGCTTCCATCTGCACGATTACCTGGTTCAGACGACCTGTCACGTAGTTATACGAGCCGGAGAGCTGGAAACCGATGCCCCTCCCAGAAACAGCTGTTGTAATATGACAGTAATGATAAAAAAAAAAAATGATGATGATAATGGTCATACAAATGAAAATTCATCGACATTCAAAGTACCAACATTGTTTAAAGAACACTTATAAAAACAAAAATGACAATAATATTATTGTCATGATACTGACAGCAGATTCTCCAAAATGTCACAGTCATGACCATTACCACCGTTACTTCCAGGACACCTCTGGGACAAGATGGCATAATGAGAATGATAGTAGCCACCGAAGGAACGAACGATTGCAAGAGTCACCTTTAAATGACTGGAGAATGAGAATGTTGGTCAGCCAAAGTGTGCGTCAGGTTATTATTAAGTTAGGAATATTCAAGTCTTTAATTTCATTTACATTGTTAGATCATTCATTTAGTGATTCGTGCATCCATTCATTCATTCATTCATTCATTCAGACATACATCCAATCAAAATTCCTATTAATCGGACATTCAAACCTTCAATAATTTTTCAGTCATCTAATATTTTGTTCAACTACTCATTCATACGTTTAAACATCTACTCATTCATTCAGGCATTCATTCAGTCAATCAGTCATTTATCCATTCATTCATTTGTATCCGGAAGGGCGCCACAACTTACTG
Organism: Diadema setosum; assembly: GCF_964275005.1. Taxonomy (NCBI): domain Eukaryota; kingdom Metazoa; phylum Echinodermata; class Echinoidea; order Diadematoida; family Diadematidae; genus Diadema; species Diadema setosum. The sequence goes on from NC_092690.1 coordinate 1,954,735, forward strand.
TAGGGGCATTTCCTGCAGCACTGGCCCTCGACAACCCTTGGACTCGCACACTGTGACGTCTCACATTCCTCGGTGTCGCACGACGAGCGGCCCGCATTGCAGCGGCACGTCGTGCACTCGTCCGTCTGCCACGTTTCGCCGTCCTCGTACACCTTTCCCGCCGCTCGGCACCTCTTCCGGGCCGCCCCCGTCTCGGTTAAAGACTTGGGAGGGATAGGCCTTTCTTCTGCGTAAGTGGATGAAATGGCACAAAGCCATAGAATGAGAGAGAAATACACACACAGCAGAGGGGGGGGGGGGTGGGGAGAGATAGACAGAGATGATGACCCTGCTTCGTTGGAGATCACACAGAGAATGGCATCCTCTGAAAATAACAGTAACACGACGACTATCTGAAGAATTTTAATGTTTACTGTGTATGGAATTTACGAATGATTTAGTACGTTACAAATATTTGAATCGTCATGCAAGTTGCCACAATTTTTCATGGTAATAACAAATGCTTCAGAGTTATATGCTTGTTAAGGCAGCGCTGATCTCGTAATAGGAAGCTGAGTGACAATTGAGAAGAATTCAATCTGACCAAGGACTGAAGTAAGACGATAAATATTATCTGATTGAGGGTTTCACTCATAAGCCATGCCAAGACTCTGCACCTGTTAAACTGATTCCCCCCAAAACTTAAAGAAAACATTATGAGAAAGACCGATTCTCACAGCCAGTCAATTACTTTTTATCCCCAAAAGCAGGTCGGCGTAAATTTTGTTCCAGCATGCGCCAATAACATCAAATATCTGATATCCATCCCATATGATGTTGTCAGTAATGCTTTCTAAGTGGCCTTGGCCTACCTTCGAGACATTCTGGAGCAGAGAAGCAGGTTACGACGTTGTTGCTGTCTGGGATGGGTCCTGAAAAGACGAAGTCAAGCCCCGACTTGGTGGCGGGGTTGTCGCCCCTGGTAAAACCTAAGCAGATGTGCCTGAAAGCCGGGCAGTTAGTTGGGACGAGGTTCAGTGAAATTCTGTTGATAGTGAACGGCGCGTCCTTCTGGTACGCGCGTGATGCCTGGCGCGTGGACAGAATTTGGTCTTGGTAGCTGTGCCGGGCGCCCCCGCCGTCCGATGAGGTGCTTCCCCAAGCGCTCATTTTCCACAAATTCGTTCCAGAAACACCGGTTGTCTGGGAATATTCCTCAAAGGGAACCTCGAGGTCAAAGGTCATGGTGAAGGGTTGATTGACCATCATGGTGTCATCAATCGAACGGATATTTACGTGTAGCCTGCTGGCAACAACGTCTATTGGGAGAGAAAGTAATTAAAAGCATGGACATAGAATGAAGGACAATTGAAACTTTAACGCCAAAATGACTTAGGATAGATCAAACGCCTACAATATTGATAACAAGAATACTGCCAATGATGTGATAATGAAATATACGCTGACAATAGCCTTATTTTTTTTTTCAATATTCCTAAAGAAGTAAAATCGTTCAGGACTATAGAGCGAATTTATGTACACTGTCATGAAAGTTATATCTATCTCTTTTCAGAACGACCGATGCGGAATTTATTGAGGTCAAGTTAAAGAAGCATATTGTTGCTTTGAAACTACTGTGAAAAGATGACATTAAGGAATTACAAGAGTGGATAATGTCTGGCCTATAAAGGTATTTAAGAGCCAAATCTGTGCTTTATTTTGATAAGTATTAAACATATGCACGTCATGATAGTAGTAATCAAAATTAGTAGACATACACTGAAAACACAATAAAATTGTTATGATGTTAATTATTCACACTGTGATTGTAATGGTTGTGATTATGAGTGATACCATCTTTATCATTATCATTTATGTCATAATCATGATTGCAGTATACATTATTATAATGTCCCTATTTTCAGGCATTTGTGTTGACATTTCATAACAAAAAGTAGTTATTTTCCGCGATTATGTTGTTAACACGTGTTATATGTGTTACAAAATTAGGAAAGTATAAAGAGAAGAGTAAACACAATACCTTCCAAGGAATTCTATGATGTCGGCACAAGCGACTTCCATATTTAACGAAGGCCTCGGGACTAGTGTTATTTTTGTCTTTATATCGAAATTTCGTCAAACCGAATAAAGTAAGAATATCAAGATATACAGATGATAATTTTGGGAACGGGATGTTCACTTCCTTGTACAGGGGACTTCGTTATAACTGCGTTCCTTAGGAGTTCACTGTGTTAAGATATCACCAGTTTTCATTTTTAACTACTAGTATTCCCTTTGCATCACTCAAGTATTCTGGCAAACATAATTATAATAATTATACTTACTGTGCTGACACAATATGCACCGTTCCCCCTTTACATCGATCGGTTTGTCGCAGTCCAAATAAGGGCACGTCATGACGTCACAGACGACTTCGCTGTCGTCACACTGGCAGCTAGTGTCCTGGTCGACGGTCCACGTGTCTCCGTGGTTGAAGACCTCGCCACTATAGACGCACGGCATTAGCTGCGGGTCTTCGCTGCTCCATTCCGACTCTATACTGGCGCTGTCCCAGTCTATTTCCACAAACAAGTTGTGATAATAATAATAATAATAATAATAATGATGATAATAACGATAATAATGATAACAATGATAATTGTTATCATTATTGTTATTATTATTATTATAATTATTATTAGTATCATTAATGTCATGATAATTATGATAATAATGATAGTAACAACATGTAAAAGTAGAAGAAGAAGAAGAATGTATGTATGTAATTTATAAGGTGCCAAATTCATCTAATACATAAATGCTGATGGCGCAACTTGTGAATGATATGAATTATATACACAGTGAAACAGTAGGCTAGCTTTTGGGGAGAGGTGATGATAAAAGTCAATAAAAAAAAATACTCCTCAAAGAATTTTCTGTAGCTTTGTACAGTACGAGGGTTAATTATGCATATTGTGGACACTGCATAATTGATTATCAAGGAATGGTTTTGACCTGTAAAAAGCACTGCTCTGTATCTTGGGATATTTAATGATATCAATAAATTCTGGTCATTATTTCACGACCATCAATGTTATGGAAATCCCGAATGGCATAATGGAAGCATAATTTAATGTTTTCTCGAGCCATAGATACAGAAGATTACGGTGATGAATCCCTGGATCAAATTTTTAGTGATTCACGTCTTTTCAAGCTCTACTTTCAAGCTCATTCTTTCTCATCGCTATAACACATACTTTTTGTAATCCTTGTAAAGTGTGCATGGTTCTCTCCTTATATACACAAATATGTATGTACATGTTGTATCATACTCAATAACTTTGGACAATAATAAAATAAATAAATTTGGACATATTGCAAATTGTCATGACAATGATGAATATTTTGTCAAATGTCTCTCTCGTGATACGCACACTTGTATGTACATTCTGCATCATACTTGATGACTTAACTGTGACATTGAATCTTACAACTTTTCGTAATTATCATGTTTATCAAAATCAATGTGTATATGTATTTTGGGTATCATTGTATTACCTCTTTGTTGGATGGTATGATTGAATTAAAATGAATAAACGTAACATGTATGAACCCTGATTATAGTGAGCCGTCAATTTCTGGGCATCGTTTCATGAAACTTGTTAGTCACTGACAACAGTTTTTAAGCTACTGAAATCATTGCATCTGATTGGCTGACAGCAAATTTGTCAGTGGAAATAACCGACAAAACACTTGACAAATGCTCCCTTGTTATGACGTTACGGCTGCATTGCAAAATTGACGAACTGGCGTGCTGATTTTCCATCACCAAGAAGAAAAAAAAAGACATGGATGTGCTGTATCAACATAACGTAGGGGGTCACACAGGCTCGTGGCCCAAGACACCACATTTTGATACAACGTTCATTTTGCCAACTGTAGTTTCATCTGGTCGATACCATGCCATTTATGTAATTTGCATTGTGTAGATTATTGAATATTTTTGTCATCATTTTCAATCGAATCGTTATCAAAAACTTGTCCAGCATTTTTTTTTTTCGCGAATTCATGATTCGTAAGGTGCAATATCTTTTAAGCTCATTTCCCAATAACATCGTATTTGAGTAAGGTCCCGTATAGCATGATTTAACACAATGTAGACCTATTTACAGAGCAGCCGCCTCAGTAAGAATAGCATATTTTCTAGAATTTAAACATTAGCCGTATTGTAAATGTCGAGCATTCCTTGGTTTCAGTTCTTATATATATCGGAGTTCCGCTGTTGAAAAATATATACATTTTATCTTCCTTCTGCCTTTTTTTTTATTATTACTTCTTTAATTTCTTGTGATTTGTATGCTAATTTTGTAACAATCATTGGTAAATGTTGTGATTCCTTATGATTTTTCAATAAAAACAAAATTGAAAAAAAAATAGCAGATTCTTGAACAAATTCAAATTTATAGTATGCTATTTACATCATAGGAATGTTTGGCTTTATTTGAGATGAGTTATCGAATTACACTTTATCTTTTTTCATATGGTTTACAGGGGAACACTATAAAAACGATAAGATAAAAACGTGTTTGTTAGTATCATTTTCTGGGTTCTTTATAGATCCGTTTCTTTTAACTTTGCGTCTCACAGCTTATAGCATTAAACCAGTTTTCAGTAAACCTTTTTAAATATAAGTGCAATAAACAGTCGTATATAGATATATACATAGATATATATATTTGATAAACAATTTATTATGTAAACATACCTGTATACATTTTTATATATACATACCTGATAGGCCTAATGTATTGACACAATATTCCCCTTGCAATAAAACCGTTTTCTCTTTCGTGTATCTGTTATTTCTTCCGAACAGCGAAACAGGATTAAAAAAAAAAAGTAAGTTCTGGTGTAGGGAAGGAAATCACATAATTCGATTTCGACCGCCTCTCGGAAAACTGGAATCTCTTAATTTCAACGATATCTATGACTGTTTCACGAACAGAACAAAACACATACAAAGCAAATGGTCGGGTTTTTTTTCCTCTTATCTTTCTAAACTCACCACCTAATACTGCCAAATTTAATAGAACTTTTGTGCAGAAGAGTTTCCAAACACTGCTTTCATATTTACAGACATCATTTTTAAAGATGTATGGTGCTTGTTCAACATCATGACTGAAGAGTAAAACAGATTTTTTCATGACGTTATTCTGCTAGTTTCTGATGATAATTCTGAAAGCGATTGCATATGCTTGATAGACACATACCTCCCGTGTGCGCCGATCGGAAGCAAAAAGAAACGATGAATCCGCCCAGGAAAATATTGAACAAGTATCCCGCCATACTTCCTCGAGAGTATTTACTCCCCAAATCCATGCCTTCTGCCTTCTCCTGTCTGCTTGTACACGTTGGGTTGCAAATCTCCTCTCCTCTGTACTTGATTGCAGTTGATAGGTAAAAAAGGGGAAAAAATAGATTGACAGGGGATGATCAAGCCCCTCACGTCTACTCAAGACCAAATCTCAAAAAGGTTCTGAGACCTAGGGCAACGACGGGTGGCGGTCGCGACTTTTCCCCGAGACAATAACAGCGTCTCCCGGAGATGGGATAAGTTTAAACCTCTCTCAACCCCTCCCACCTTCCTTCTCTCTCTCTCTCTCTCTCTCTCTTCTCTGTCTTTCTCACTTTCTTTCTTCTCTGTATCTTCGTCTTTAACGTTCTGCCCTTTTGGCCTATCACAGTGACACAAGATCTTTTCTAAATTTCCACACATCCATCTCCGTCTCTTTCTTTCTCCCTATTTCTTTTCCCCTGCCTGTCGATTTTTTTCTGCGTAGATGTCGACCTGTATTTCACTACTCCGCTCTGTATTCGAAAACACTATGTTCCGACTGACCTATTTTCTTAGCTGGAGGTTATATACCTCCTATGGGTATTCATTTTCGTACTTCTAAGCAATCTCTTTTTCTATGAATGATATAAACGTCCCCCACCATCTGTCTTTCATCTTCTTTGTTTGTTTGTTTGCTGTTGTTGTTGTTTTTCTTTGCTTTCAGTTCCTTTTCAATATTTTCACTTTAATTCATTTCTACCCCCTCCCCATTCTTTCTCTTTACCATGTTTAAATTCTTCCTTCTCGTAATATTTTCTCCTTTATTTTCGGTGGTGAAATGATATGCTTTCCTCTTACCCTCCTCCCCATCTCTCTCTCTCTCTCTCTCTCTCTGTGTCTATCTATATCTCCTTCTCTCATCTCGACTAGATCCTCCATCTACCGAAGCAATTTTCCACAACATATGATTTTGCAAGCTTGCAGGGTCTTCCGCCGGATGGCAACAGTACCCAGGAGAGACCGAACTACGTCCTCGTATCGCCGCGTGACAACCTCGGGTGGAGAAAAAAATAAGTAGAAAATGCGTTTTTGATGACATTTTCGTGAAGAGGTGTTGATCAATCCTTCTGACGTAAATCTGGAAAAAAAAAAACTTGTTTTAAGCAACAAGTAGGGCGAGGTTTTGAGTCATGCGATCGCGCGTCAGTTCAGGGTCCAAAGAGTCATAGTATGTGATGATCGCAATATATATGTTTATGAATGTATCTGCATAATTATGTTAATGATTTATACATATTATTATGATAAGTATGTGTGTATGTGTGTGTGTGTGTGTGTGTGTGTGTGTGTGTGTGTGTGTGTGTCCATAATTGTTACGGAGTTAACTTTTACATTAAAAAAAAAACTCTAAACTTTAGTTAAATATAATATTTCTGTATGCGCTATAGATATCATTATCATATTGAACCCCTTTGTCTATCGTTTCACCATACTTCCTCTTTCCATTATTTGGCTTTTCATCTTGGTGTTTTCCCTATTTTGTTGTTTTTCCGTGTCTTCGGCAATTCGGCCTTGAATCCATTTACTTCCAATTTCTTTTTACTTCAAGGTTCTGTCAGGTTCGACAGTAATGTGAAAAGTACCATGACTCAATGCCGCTAACGAAGTAATCAGGGATTACAAAACGTAGTATTCTAATCGAAGGAAAAAAATCGTAATGAGTTTTCGTGGTAATATTGCTCTCTTCACAATATAAACAACGAAAGCATCCCAAGATTCGCAAGGATTATCTTCCCACTTCCCACAGGGGAGAGGCGCGCGGGCTTGGCGTACTATGTGAACTGACAAAATAAATGACGGTCGCAGCGAACATGACACGAAAGACATCTGCCTACCCATCCAACGCGTCTGATGTCGGCGAACAAATTTCACATTATCCCTCCCCTCGTGAACTTTGACCTTCGTCCTTCGATTTGTCGAGGAAAAGACGATTCAATTAGTGACGTCACTATATCATCTCTAGACGCCGACTCCCTGTATGGGTGGGTGCTGCGCGCGGTTCAACGAACGTCTTTCCGGGAGAGCGCAGTCAGCTGCCTGTAAAGTCACGTCGCAAAACTGTAGCCTTACAGGTACCCTGATATCCACTACATCCTTTAGTGGTGTGAAAATGTCTAAAAATTGCCAGTTCTGTAACTTTTTGCTCAAAATATGTTTCGTAGATCTTTTATCATTTTATATTCTGTTCTTTTTCTTCGTGTGAGCTCCCATTGAACTCCAGAACAAAAACCCAAAACAACAACAAACAACAAAGATACATCCTTCCATGATGTCATTGAGAGGGAATTCAGCTAGTAAGCATCAAAAAGCAGGTAGTACGCATCTTACTTTAATTAGTGCACAAATTCAAGAATTTAATTTTGATTACGTTAACTTTTAATTAGGTTTTTACTTGAGATAAATCTGATAGAAGAAGGTGGAACTGATTAGAAAATGTTGAATATCTTTAATTGTAACTTTAAGAATATTGCTTGTTTGTTGTAAGTATTTGTTAAAAGAGTTTATTTTGCTCTGTCAAATGATGAACACTTTCTAGAATCATGGCTATTAACCCGTTTTGCGGGGATATATTGAAAAATATGGAAATGTCTTAGGATCATGTATGGCAACAAAAGGTGTGGAGTTGTGTAATATGGATTCGGTCTGCCTCCTGGGAGCAGGTGCACCTGGTTACAAGGTGCGTATCACCGTGGGCCTAATATACATGGACTATTCACGGCAGTCTTTCTTTGATGTAATCATCGTCGCCGATACCTGATTATGTGCATCTTAATGAGTACATTCTGGTGTCTGGACAATAACGATTGTGTGATCATGTATTGTCACTAACAAAAGAATCGTTTCCGTCATTTCAGTCTTGTTTCGCTGATGTGCCCTTTTCAGACGGAAATGTCTTTGAATGAATACAAATGATGAGGAGCAGTAAAACCTGAGAACATGACAAATTTTGCGTCAAAAGATTGGTAATTGCTGATTTCCACATTTTCGCATATCCAGTGCATAAGAGCTTGCCTAATGGCAAGATAAACCTGTTCTTTACCGTTACCGTCCCTTTTTGCTGTGGAATAAGCTGCGGAAAGGTGAAAAATTGAGATCACAAATGACAATCATTTTGCCAAAATGTTAGCTTTCTTTTAAAAAAACTGCCTGCTTCTCCGAAGCGAAATTGTTTGAGGCATGATTTCCTGACATACACCACAACTGCACATTCACTTTATTTGATTTTTGTGAGTTATTTTCTTCTGCGCATAGTTTTAGATTTCTCGAATCTCCGTCTTGTTTTTCTGGCGGCGACGATGATGGGATCAAAGCAGTGAAGCATGTTGAAATGTCTTTGTGGCGCTTTTGAGATGTATAGGTGCATGAATTAAACGATACGATGAATGTCCTTGTATATGTGACAGTGCACCTCAAAACGAACATAAAGTCGCACACACTGATTTTGCGTGAGGACTGAAAATAAGTGAAATGGGTCAATCTAGCCGATTTTGACTTTTTCATATTTTCTGAAAGAGCGGGTCTTCTTTTACATTATGCTAAAATTTGGTATCATAAAACGGCCAGGAAAGTGTTATTTTTTAACAGTTTATCTTGAACATTTTTGGTAGAATAGTGTGATTAGGTGTGTCTTTAGAATCCCTTTTTCATTTCTGAAAAACCTTGTCCACACTCTTCACTTTCAAGTCTAATAACTTTTGAAAGTATAGTGCTACTGCTTTGAAAGTTGGCATTAATTATGGACAGAATGTGATAATGAGGCATGCTTGATTTCAGTTTAATCTGATAATCCCTTCATTGTTGTTACTCTGGTGGTTTACTTCCTGTTTTTTGTCCCATTCATCGCACAGCCAGCACGGTTTGGTAAAGATTAAGCGCTTGAATAAACACTGTGCTTCAGAGCCTCTTTCCTCAGTTCACACTTTTCCCGAGTTTGTGTTTTCTTTCCAATATTTAGATAGGTTGGGAGAGTCCATTTGATTTGAGTTATACATCATTTTAAAGCTTAAAGTCTGCTCTTTCAGAATATGGTCTTAACTAAAAATTCATGTCTGGCGACTTTTTGTTTGTTTTGAGGTGCAGGGTCACATATTAGGTCCATGGTATCATCGGGTTTTGTTATGCTTATTTCACCTGGCTATACTGCTGCAGCTGATGACATCACAAACATGAAGATGGATATATTTTCCGAGTGGAGCTTTATGAAGTAGGTGCAAAATAAAGAAAAACTGAATGACTAAAAACATTTGATAAATACTTCAAGAGAATAATGATTGAATTTGCCACTTGAAGACCCCCATTTGCATAAAGAAGAGTCGTCAACGACGCACCAACGGCATTGGTTAGATTAAAGTGATTGAATGACTTAAATCTAGAACAATATGAAACAAAGTAATAATGTAATACGAAATGAAAACAGGCAGGTAACGTTTTACGCAATTTGTTTCAATCTTCAACATTTTAATTTTTTTGATGAAAAGACTTCAATCAATTTCAAAGTTTCAAAATTGTTAATTAAAACGCGCACACTCAGACATTTATATATATTTATAAACATGTTGAGAATTCACGTATTTTTAAACTAGTAATGCATTTTTTTTGCCAATAAAGAATGAATTTATTGTACTCGAATTTTCGGTGGCCTCCACCTTCTTCAGGAGTCTCGACGGGGAATGACGGTACCAAAATACAAAGAAAATGCATTACTAGTTTATTTCTGGATTCTTCGTTATATTGATATATATATATATATATATATATATATATATATATATATATACACGTGTGCATGTCTTTTGCGTTTGTGATTTCGACTGCTATTTGTGTGATTGTGCTTGAGTACTTGGACATCTAAAAGATTGTCTTTAATTCACTTTCATGACAACTAATAGAACTTCCAAAAACCACCTACAATTAATCCAGCTCTCATTAGTGAGACTCTGTGTGCGTCAATACAGCATCCTCGAAAATTTGACAGCGATTTCCACTTGTGCGTTCTGACTTAGGATAGTGTATGGAGGGCACGGTCACATTCAAGGCAGAAATTAAATCAGACTCTATTTCTAATCAACTGAGAACCTTAGAGGGTTTGCCTTGAGAACATTGATGTGAATATCACATGTTCTTGAAGAGGACATGGAACACATTATGTTTGCACTTTTCGAAACATGCTTTTAAATGAAAGGCTTGTTTAAACAAGAGCTTGCAGTACATGTACCAGTATCTTAACATTAAGTACAATCATATATCGTAATTAACTATTATTCTGTTGTTGGATTATATACTTTGGAAGATTGTTCTTCTCTTTTGTGGTTTTATATTTTTGTAAAATTTGCAGATTGTGTATGAAAGACATTGATGGCAATGTGTCAGAAATAAGAAAAAGTATACGATCAGTGAAAAGAAGTAATATTGTAATGTGACTAGCACACAAAACGCACTCTCTTACCATGTACATGGATGGACACATGTGATAAGATCTGTTCAAAAATGCATTGTTTTGTTGTCATATTCTGTAGTTCCACTGTCAGAGTCACATTATAAATATCATGAGCGACCGAAAGTCATACCTGTGGACAAAATGAAATGTGGGTGTGTTTTTGTTCTGTGTGTGCGTGTTTATCTGTTTGTTTGTTTGCTTGCTTGCTTGTTTTTTGTTTCGTTAATTGACTGACCTACTTACGTCACACGTCGACTAAGTTACAATATTTGATGAATAGGCGTACCAAATATATGTGATGATGGGTAGCTTTCAAACAATAACACTTAGCTGCATTTTTAATGGACAAATGATTTCTTACATCTGCATATCACAAGATGGTACACATGGTCACGAGTAGCCATCAATTTGCAGAAAGTTCATTCCCTGTTTAATTTAGAGGTCAGCACATCGAAACTTAACAATGTTCCCTTGCGAACAACTACATAGCAAGATCCTCCTCATAGTGTATTTGATTTATTTCCAGCGGCACTCTCCGTGCCCCAGATGGTATAGAACCTATCCCACAGGATGAGTTGCATTCGACAATCTTCCCCGGCCGTAAAGTTTCTTAGCCTCAGCCATCATCTTCACCATACTCAAGTCGCGCGTGTCGAAGTCCGGGAAGTCGAATCTCCGGATGCGAGGGTTGTCGAGTCTATAGTGGACCAGCCGCAGTTCTAGGTGGGGACTCAGCGATACTGCAGGCGCGCCGATTTTCACAGCGTGGATTTTGAAATAATGGATGTTCATTGGTTGGAGGATATTCTTGTCGCGTCCACTGTTTTGTGCCGTGGGGTAGCTGGGTCGCCAGGTATTTCGCTCCACCACTGAATCTCCACTTTGAATTGACATGTTGTCACGGCGACCAAAGAACCAATTCTGCAATCGGACGGCCCCAACGCGATCAAACAGGGAACCCTCCAAGTAATCGGTTATAAACCGTTTGCTGGCATTCATTGGCTGAACGAATTCATCCACGTCGATTTTAAGCATCCATTTAGACCTATAACGATTTCGCCAGACGCAGTCGTTCTCGTGGGCGATCTGGACTTCGAGGTATGTCTTCTGTCCTACAGCAGCGTGAGTCCAGGGAATCACTGTAACCACGCCCTCTGCGATCTCCTCGCGAACAGTGTGACGTAGCGTGCTGTTCTCCGGCGACTCGTTGTCGTACAGAAAGAAATGCTGAACGCCGACATACCTGTGAAATGTAATCCATTCCGGGACGAAGTCGTCCATGTTTCTTATCATGGTGCAGGCTGTCAGCATAAAACGTTTGAATTTCGATGATCCCGATGAGCACACCATTATGTCGTTATAAGCATAACGTTGGAACCTTTTCACGTTTGAAATACGTTGGAGAGTCAGCGAAAAGTTTGCTTTCCCGACGAGAGATGAGGGAAGCTGGCAAGTAAGAACGACGTTGAACTGAGAAAGATAACCAAAGCTGAGGTAGTCTTCCACGATTGGGTCACACAGTATGCTTTCTCCGGTCTCAAAATGACTGACAAATTTTTCCTTGGTCCAGTTTTGAGCCAGAAACCGCGTCCCTATAAACACGACATTCTTCGAAACGGGATCAGAGAAAACAGAGTGGAGTTTCGGCATTCCTTCTCGCTCCATATAGCCGCTGAAAAAGCACATATTCTGCCTAGGCTGCGAATACAGGTATGTCCTGTTTAGTTTTAATTTACTGTGCTTTGGACGAAGCAGATCGTGCCTACCCGCCAAAAGTCGTCTGGACCTTGTCATCTGATTATGATGTTTCAGTGACTTTTGCAGTATGGCTCCTATCAATATCATGCAAGCCATCGTTGCCATGGCGATCAACATCCATAATGTGTCCCATTTTCCTCTCCGAAACCATGCTCCTCTTCGCCGATTCATGGTGAGGCTGAGTTCCATTCAGCCTTTTCCGTTAGTTAACAAAAGAGGTCGTTCTCTCGTCCGTAAGGTGTTTCTCTTGTATTTCCTTTTACAATCAGCCATCGCCCCGAATTTTACCGACAATAATTGTTTAGTTCCACCTTTTCTGCACAGAAATTCCTCATTCTGTGTCACATCAGAACATCTGTTACCTGAAGTGTGAGGAGGGTGTTTTGCATTCTGTAAAGTGCGAGAAAAGAACATGACGCAGAATTATCATTATTATAAAGCATGACTAGGCTCTTACTCAAGTATACGAACAGTCAACATTTGAGTACACAATTCTTATACACCACTTATAAATATGCCATATGTGTGTCGTTTGCCGTCGATTCGTTTTCCTTTTAGTTGGGGGCCCAAGGGCTCAAAATGGGCGGTTTGGTTCAGATTCTTCCAAAAGCACCAAATTTGGCTCATAGGTCCCTTCTACCATACTCTTTCGATTTTTGATGGGCGCCAAGACTAAAGACCCTTGGGCCGCCATATTGGTGAAATCCAATATGGCCGCCATCCGGGTTACAGGTCAACTGCAGTTACAAATTGAAAAGGTTGATTAATGTTATGAATCCAATGTGGAAGATTTTACGGGGTTAGAGAATGTGATTTTAAATATCATTTCTGCAATTCAAGGTCACTCTCACCTCTCAAGGTCACTTTCAAGGTCAAATAAGGGTCAAATCAGGCATTTTTCGAAATGGTGTCTGTGAGCATTCAACTGCAATTCACTGGTACCCCTATTTTGTCCCATTTGTCACCCCTTCCATACTCCTTCAATGGTCCATTAGGGCCAAGAGCTGTTCCATCCCCCTACATATTAATAATGACTATGACAAATAAATGAAAAAATTGTATTTAAGATATAGAGAATATATATATATATATATATATATAATATATATATATTGAAATCTTTGAGCACAGAAAACGGGCTTCCATTGGTTTCGTTTTCTTTTCTCATTTTCTTTGCTCAAAGTTTTCACTATTTATCAATTGTTTCTGGTCAGTTTTTCCTTTCGTTGTTTCAATATATTATATATATATATATACATGCTTAAATACGGCCGCCATCCTATTCCAAGGTGCTGAATCAGGGTGCAATGGCAAAGAGGGTAATAGCACGCCTAATCTTATTTTGTCTTCTTTTTTCCTTCTGACGAGATAGCTGCATAGCCCGTATACAACTAGCTGGTCAGTTGTATTTACTTGGGGTGGACCACTTTACCGATTTATGCACCTTGAGTTTTCCGATAACGGAATGCCGATTCGGGATCTCCATCTGTCTGGGTTTGTGATTCTTACACACAAGAGACTTCCACTTTTTATATCCAAGTGATGGGGTGCAAAGTGTTGTACCTCTAATACACACACCATTGCTCAGCTAGACTTGAGATAAGTGGGATTCGAACCCGTGCCGGAACACAAGTCTTCAGACTGCAAGTCATACGCTACCGACTGATCCACCTCGTCACCTTTCATGGTCAATTACATAACTTTCCAGCTGGCAAGCGATATGATTCTCCTCCTGCTGAAATTGGTGTATGCCTGTTCTCCCTTGACAAGACAGTGTCTGCTTCTTCAGTGAAGGAGCAATGGCCGAAGCTTCCAGGGAATGGAGCTCCTCAATCGAGGTCAGACCAGTATTCTATAGGGGCAGTTAAAGGGGCATTCCGGACGATTTTCATAATTCCACATCATGTAGTACATAAATCGACAGCTCCATGTATAGATTTGTTGAATTTATTGTGGTCCTTGAGCAGAGAAACCAATAAATTGAAAATCTTAAACAAATTACACTGAACAGTGTCTATGACATCAGAGCCTCATCTATTTCAGAAATGTAGCAGTGTAATTCAATTACAATACCGCTTGTTCAACAAGTTCACCTGTGCAAAATCTATGCATGCCTTCTTCTTTTGTTCTGCTTCCTTGAGCCCCAACTCATGCATTCTTATGGTGAGGCTGCTATGTCATCATCCTTGTTCATTGCAATCTATATAGATTTTGAAAACATTCTCATTCCTCATACCAATCACTAAAAATTCTGAAACTCTGTACTCAGTTGAACTAATTTTTAATTGTTCAAATGTGAAAGTCTGAAAATCATTCGGCGGTCCTCTTTAACTGAATTCGATCATTAAAGTCCTTTAATGGCAGTATCTTATCAGAGTAGGTGAAGACAATTCAGCTGAAGGTTTTTTCTTATCTTTTTTTAAATTCTCTTTTTATCAAACGGAACCGTTTCTTTACTGAAAGCGCAAATGACTAGGGAGACTGAACACCTATTGATGTTGTATGGGATACTGATCCTGAAGAAAATAATCTTAACATTTTTGTGCAGCAACACTGTGCAGTCCTCTGACAAGAGATGGTGATGGCACCACTCAAATCTCAAGTTATGATTGGAAGAGCGTAGCGTCTTCCTGAAAATTACGATTGAAAAATAAAGAACTGCCCTCATTTATCAGCGCACAGATATCCAAGAATAAATTGGACGGACAACTCATCCTGAGCACCTGATTCGAGACGGAAATATCCAACAGGAATTGTGATCTCACAACCCTTCAGCTTTCCAACATCTTAGATGCGATCTATGCAAAGACATCCTTACAAAGGATGACATAATGTTTTCTGAAAGCATTTTCTGAAAACAGTATACAGTCGCACGGATGAGCATAACATCACATTTTCGGTAGTGTGCTTTTTTTAATCCCTTTGATCTGAGGGAGTTACTGGTGGGTCGTGGTCTTTCCTGTACAGCATACCTCTCTTCCAGAGCACAACATCAGGCACTGACACGGTGCGACATTACTTCAGACTTGCTTTGATGTGGAATGCAAAATGCCTAAGTAGTATGGGTCAGCAAACCAAAGCTCACTGACACATTAACTACTTTAGTAATCGTGCTCATGTCCAGCAAGGACTGATGAGCAACAAGGTTTATGGGGCAGCCAGCGTCAACGAGGGTAGGCATCATCTCGTCATAACGTGGGAGCAGATCATCAGAAACCACCCTATCTGCTCAAGAGGCGCTGTATCAACATTTCGAAGATGAGTGCTGCTGCAAGTGAGTTTCTACTGGAATCATGACAGCATGGGTCATGATGTGATCCCTGACTTCAGGGAGTGGAGTTGGAGGAAAGATGTCACAGGTACATGGCAATTGCTAGTACTATCAGCCACTCTCCGCAATGCTTCAGTAGCAAATTTCATTCTTCTGCACCACAGCTTTTTAAGTCATGCATTGGGAGGTGGAAAACATGGAAATGGAAAAAAAATAATGAAATGAATGAATGAATGAACGAATGAATGAATAAATGTGAAAATGCACAACGTAGAGCAGTTGTCAGATGAGCCATGGTCAGTAGTTTGATATTGCTGCAAACTTAAAGTGGGGGTGGGGGAGGGAATTGAGGGCCTCTGACGGGAGGAACATTGTCGCAATGCCAGCGCTCGAAGAAATTATTTTCGCTATCACAACTAAACCGATTTCCAGGTCAACGTTCAAGACGTCTTCAAACAAAGGGACAACTTATTTGCTTGGAAGTCACGGGGATGTTGGCACAGGGACTTATCAGAGACGTCTTTTCTCAGCGACTTCTCCATCTCGTCGCCATTACGTTATTACGGCCTCCACAATATGCGGGGACATCTCGAAGATGTTGCAGACAAATTTAGTCCCCACGACATGGCCACAGTGATGGAGACTTCTCAGAGACGTCTCGTAGACGTCTCGGAGACAAGCTGGAAGACGAAAATAGTCTCTGCAAAAAATCGAAAATGTTCGATTCTCCGGCAAATCCTGGAGATTGGTCTCGTCTCCAGATGCGTAGAGTTGCAACCTATAGTCTTCAGACCAACGAGATACCAACTTATAAAGTCTTGTGATATACAATTTGCGTCCAAGCACTTTGGATAGAATCTCAATAGACCCTAGAAGGTGTTATGAAGTTGTACTATAGCATATCTAATTTGTACCCTGTTAATGGTGTCACTGTGGCACCACCTGTGAAATATGCTTGTTCCCTACATGGCGTCACCAGGACCTTCATGTTCTCTGAACGGCATATTTAGCTGTGGAGGCACATAAAATTTCCTGTAAGGACTTTAGAGTCGAACTTTCTTACACAAGTTCGAAAATAGCAAATTGATGCCTACCTGATGTACTAAAAACTCCCTTAAACACGACAGATTTTTCTCCTTTTTTCATCCAGATTAGGAGTGATCTTTATAATCATTATTCCACTAAATTTGAATCTGAATTATGAATATCTATTGTGATTGAGGATCCCTGAACTGCAACAGAGAAATAAAAACATTTCTCTTTTTAGTGGCAACGTCAAGAACGCTGGTAATATAGAGAGTAGCCACCTCCCCTTATTGCTAAACTATTAATATATTAGGTAGCAATAGGAATCTATTTCTCATATATGCCTGTTTTTATTGCATTCCTTGCAGATGAAGATGAAAATAATAATCCAATAATCAAATCTTGAAAACTCTTTGAAAGGGCATTACCCATAATTCTAACTAGCTCTTTTGGCTGTCATTAAAGCAAATGCAAATATATTGAATTCCGCAAATATGACCAGTCGGTGAGGACATTTCTTCTTAGCGCCTGTAATGTAAAAATAATTATTGAAATGATTGTGGCATGAACTATGATATTCCATAGCTTTGTACAGAACCTTACTTCAAAGCTTGTGTAGCCATATTATAACAGGCCATAATTGAAATGATGCAGAAAAAAAAAATTACCGTAAGTAATCACTAAAAATGAAATTGAAGGGTTACCAAGTCTTCAAATTTAATTGTGAAATAAGGATCTGAGTAAGATCCCTTAAACCTAATTACTCTCAGAAAGGGGTTCTTATTATAATTCATGAGTGTATACCTAGTGTTTGAAATCTTAACACGAAAGCAGATAATTCATATTGATGTTACTCGAGAGAAAGCCCACCTCTCCCTCTCTCACAGCCCTCAACAACTGCAATTCTATTAGCAGGGCTGGCATTCCTCCTATATTGACTATAGGCAAGCCATTTCAAGAGTCTAAATCACCTATTGTGAATATAAAATCCAAATGACCTTTAGGGAGACCCTATAAGGAAAAGTTGACATCAGACCATAAAAATGATTTCAGAATCGAATTCCTTGACCCATAAAACCGCTACAGCTGACTTTTCGAATCATTGTAACACTTAAAAGGTTTTTAATTGTTATACTGGCTTTTAAACGTAAGTGGCAGCCATATTGGATTTTGCAAGAAATACGCCTTTTTTCAGCCGTTGACAACTGCAATTCTATTACTAAGGCTGGCATTCCTGGAATATTGACCATGGGCAAGCCATGTTTTTTCAATAAACTGTTATGAATACCATGGCTTGACCCCTATATGACCTTAAGGTGACCTTATAAGGAAAAATTGACTTCAAACCACAAAAACAACTTCAGATTCGAATTCCTTGACCCAGAAAACCTCTTAACCTGACTTTTTAAATGATTGTAACCCTTTTATGTTTTCAAATGCAGATGATCTTTAAACCTATATGGCGGCCATATTGGATTTTGCCAATATGGCCGCCCCAGAGGGCGCCCTTCTTGGCGCCCATCAAAAATCGAAATAGTATGGTTTGGGCTACATGTGTGCCAAATTTTGGTGCTTTTGGAAAAATTTGAACCAAAAATCCCTTGCGCCCCCCACTATTTCCCTGAAGGATTCTGCTAACTAATTCCTTGAAAAACAAGAATATTTTACACGTCTTAGGGGGAAGTAAGTTAGAGGACTATAAGAATTCGCAAACAACAACACATGAGTTCAAACGTTCCTCAGGCCGGTAGCGCCTGCATTCAACAATAAAATCTTTTACCCGCATTCTGATTCTTAGTTCTTTCGTCTTATCTGAGAGAAATTGTCTCTGTTCTTATTGCTCTACCACCAGTGGCGTATTTAGGGAAAACGGAGCCCGGGGCAAGCGCGAAAATTGCGCCCCTAATTTCTGAAAAAGTGTTCAACCCCAACCTCATCCCGGTAGGGACTCTAAAAAAAGGTCCACATGATATGCTTTTTGAAGCACCTAAGAGGGGTCTTTTGAGGGTGATTTAAATGAAATAAATTTTGACAAATTTGGCGAGCGAGCCGATTTTTTTTTTTGTATTTCAGCTTACAAAACATGGAATTCATGTCATTTTTTCTTATGAAATCTTACAATTCTAATCTAGATGTAGTAATGGCCTTATAGATAACGATTTATACCAACAAACTAAGGACTTGAAAAAATACTCTAAATTAGTATAATCACATGCGCGAGTGAGCCGAAATTTGTATATTTCTTCGTCATCATCACGTTTTGTTCTTATCTTCTTTTTTTTTTCAATAAATTTTGGCGAGCAAGCGCAGCGAGCGACCCGAAAACTTGTATTTCACCTTACAAAACATGGAATTCTTATCGTTTTTGCTTATTAAATCTTACAGTTCTAATCAAGATATAGTGACGGCATTATAGATAGCGACTCATACCAACAAACTGAGGACTTGAAAAATACTCTAAATGAGTATGCGCGAGTGATGAGCCGAAATTTGTATATTTCTGCGTCATCATCACGTTTTGTTCTTATTTTCTTTTTTTTTTTTGTTGTTGTTGTTGTTAATTTTTGGCCAGCGATCGCAGCGAGCAAGCCCAAAATTTTTGTATTTCAGCTTACAAAACATGGAATTCTTGTCTTTTTTGCTTATTGAATCTTACAATTCTAATCAAGATATAGTGACGGCCTTATAGATAACGATTCATACCAACAAACTGAGGACTTGAAAAATACTCTAAATTAGCATGCTCGAGTGATGACCCGAAATTTGTATATTTCTGTGTCATCGTGACGTTTTGTTCTTATCTTCAATTTTTTTTTTCTTTTTTGGCGAGCGAGCGCAGCGAGCGAGCCGAAAATTTTTGTATTTCAGCTTACAAAACATGGAATTGGGAATTCTTGTGTGAACACAATAAACATTGTTATTTGTCCGCGTCATCGTCATGTTTTGTTTTTATCTTGTTTGATTTGGTTTTCTGCCCCCCCCCCCCCGTCCTTCTTCTTAATTTTCTTTTTCTTTCTTCTTTTTTTTTCTTCTTTTTTTTTTCGTTTTTTTTTTTTTGCGCCCCAAAGGAGTGGCGCCCGGGGCACGTGCCCCCCTTGCCCCCCCCCCCCCCTAGATACGCCACTGTCTACCACCCGGGTCTACCACAACTTGTTAACGGAAAGAACAAGCTCACCGTATAATACCTCCCCGCAGCCATGTTGATAACGCAAACTGTGTCGAATGCTAGTTTCTAAGCACTTTGTCTTGTTTCCCTTTATTCATAACATTTAACACATCAGAGCTGAGTGGACAGGAATAGTCAGGAATAGTCAGAAATCAGATGAAATCATTCGATTCGCAGCTTTTCATAAAATGTCATAGCCTCCTCCGAGTGTTTCACCAAGTCCTGTCTTCACTTTACCGCAGTATTGGGTAATTATAACTTGGAAATAAAGAGTGAGTGGTGGTAAGGAGAAGATTGATTTAAGTAGAGCAGACGTCGCATTGCCATGTATTTTTTTTTTTATTTCACAACATCCAAGTGCATTCTGTATTTTTAAAGCTGTTCACATAGAAAGGACATTGTGCTCTTTTGCTCTGAAAACCATTTAAAGACAATTCACCGGTATATCTGCATGATGTGCATATATTATTCTTTCAAAATACAATTCAGTGACTTACCTGTCTTGGGTCTACCAGATAGGACCTCGGAGTCCCAGGCAATTGTATTAGCAATAAGTATCTGTGACCTTCCAAGAACTGCTGCTACTCATCAAGATGTCGAGTTGTTCATTCTATCATAATCATGTCGTTGGATCTGAGTTGAGTGTGTAAGACTGTAAGAACTTTGGTACAGAATGATGCATGTCATTACGCGTAGAACCCAATGCAGCGGAACCTCGACGTGGTTCTTTTCGGTCAGGGAGAGAAAGGAGATCGATCGATTGATTTCGTCAATGGATCAATTGTTGGTCACTGAAGTCTATGGGCTCGGTTGATTACGTCATTGTTAAAAGCGCATTTCTTCATGCGCCTGAAAATCCTTTCGCTTCGCTGCACCCTGTCGAATGAGGGAGCTGTTGTTTCTACTCTCGCTGAAACGATGGGCTACTTCAGATTGCCATTGCCACAACGGTTTGGCACGGTATTTTTAGTATAGGTTGGACCAGGGCTGCAGTTCAGTAAAAATAAATAAATAAATAAATAAACTTGCTCTAATAGACACTCTTGTTTCAATGTTAAGTGTAATAATGACAAGAATCCTGTTTCCTGATTTGCTGTTGCTATTCCAACAAGAGCTGTTGTCCCAGCATTTTTATTTTCTGAAATATCACCCGAGATTACATCGTTATAGGGGTATTGTAAGAAAGACGTGATGTAAACATTGCGTACTTTATGCAGTGTGGGCATTTTGTCTGTCACAATTAACAAGGAAAAGATGAATAAAGAGAAATCATGAATGAAAACATAATTGTCAGTCATTCCTCATATCGCATGTGTTTTTTTTTTTTTAATTCATCCTTCTGCATCCTTCTGGAGTTGAAAAAATCAATAAGATTACTGATTCAGACATTTTGTAGAGTATCAAATTGCAAATGAAATTGATTATGCTTTAATTCTTTAAAGATTGCGACATGAATACATTTTCTTTCAAGTACTGGGTTATTGTACGTGATATATTCCGCATTTATAGAGAGGAATGAATTAAAAGCGAACAATGTTAGCCTTGCACGTTGCATGTCTTTGTTGTTAGCCTCCTATCAATAATTGAAATACCATACGGCCACTCCTCTCCTTGATATTTACCATCCTCTCCAAGTTCGATGGTTTCTGAGTGAGACGAACCCCAAACGCTCTTGACCTCAAGCCCGTCGATGGAACGATTATTCAAAACCTCTCCTCGAGAAAAAAAAAAAAAAAGATTGCCGCAGTGACAAAGAAAAAAGATCGAAGCACTGTATGGGGCATGTTAGGATTATAATTCCTAAAATATTGCTTGAGACTTTTCCCCCTTTTTTGTCCACTAATATATTTGTGCTACTGCAAAATAAAATCGACACCATTCTTTGCTTGGAATGTCACTGTATTTCTCATAATATTTGACAATGTATTTCACCTGTTGCTTGTCGCGTAACCTTTCGATGGTATTTCGTGTTTTTTTTTATTGTGCCCTTTGAAAGTTTGTTGTAGAAAGTATTTCTTATAATAATGATAATGGAGGAAAATCTAGTGTAAATCATCTTCAAAATCATCTGTGAATTAGAATTGGAAATATCATTCGTTTTTCACAATGATATATATATATATATGTATATATATATATATATATATATATATATATATATATATATATATCATATATTTTTTATTAGAATATAATCATATATCAGCATATCATTAGTTTATGTGTGGTACACCCAGTACTGATGTTTGCACAGTTTGCACTATATATAATTATAGGCCTACATAAGTACGTGTATCTGTATAACCTGTGCTTTTGTGTTGATATTTGCCATCATCATTCATTTTATATTGTATAAAATATATTGTATGTATATAGACTAGAGAAAGGGAAACAGAAAGAGAGAGACCAATTAAACAGTCAACTATAGATGTATCTCATTTAACTCACAAATAAGACACATTAGAGTAATCTGCTGTTGTCTTTCTCCATCTCTTTGGCACAAGTATGTTTTTTTTTTTCACTGTTTGGTTGGGTCTTGAATTTTTTCGTCGGTGTTTTAATCTTTGCAGATTGAATTCGTGAGAGCTCACCCGATTAGTGAAAAAAAAACAAGAAAAAAGAACAGAAAAAAAAAATCAGTGTGCCAGAGAGTGACCATAATCACCTTGCTGTATTTCAAGCCAAGTCACTCTAAAACCCGGTTCGGCTCTTATTTTGCCCCACCCTACCAAAGAACCTCCCCCCTCCCCCTCCCCCCCCCCCCTTGCCCGTAATCCCAAGACCAATCTGAGACCATACTGACCAAAGATAATGACCCATCGCTCCAGTGACCCCCAACTATTGTACTGACTCGCTGTCTTCCTTAAGGAACCATTGGCACATTCGGCGATGCGTAATATGCAGCACAGCGTGATCTTTTCAAAGACTTGATACATTCCAACCGGGTATCCACCTTACCAGTTATTCTACAGTGGGTCTACCAGGTGCTGTACCAACTCGCATACCACACCTAGTCCATCATCTCCCCAGCACTTCGGTCATGCCACTATCTGAGGAGTGCAAGACAAACACTGTTCCCCCTCGTAGTCGCTGATCGGTGGTGGTACGTCAAACAAGCTAAGAGTCGGTCCAAGTCCAGTTTGATAGTCGTTGCGGCAGAACTTGGAATCAGTTTGGTTCACACGTCACCCCATATACACACACATACACACACACGTAGATAATAGCGGCGAGGGGTGCATACGTGGCTGCAAGTGTCGTGGCGTGATCACCGTGCAGTGAAAATGTATGGATTTTTCGTGGTGGCTTCTGACAATGCATTGTGACATGGCGTCAGCTTTTCCGCCAGCTCTATGGCGTACACGTTCTGTTGTAAAGGTAAGTGAAATCACAACGTGCTCTTTTTGCTTACGCGCTCAAATTACCTGGGATGCATTCATGGCTTGTTTTCTCGCGTTTTCGTTGTGTGTAGCAATAGCAAATATGCACACATAATATACACATACACTGTTGTCTGTAGGCGCATTCACACATATCATAAAAGTATTATATACGTCCACGTTCAGAACAGTAGATGACCATGTAATCGGCGATGCTGTAATCATGTGTACATTGTCATGTACAAACAAACGTATTAGTGTGTGTAGGCATGTCAATAAGTGAATAACATTTAATGTTAATCTCCGTTCACGGCTTATCTGTGTGCTTATTTTGTGACTCTTTTATTCCTTCCCTTTTAATATATCGGAGATAATTAATTTCTCTGTCATTTCCTTTACTTGAAAGGACAGGAGAGTTATCACATTCAGCTGGACCAAGGCAAGTTTTCTGTGGTCTTTTCTCGTCAAGTAAGGCAACCCCCACACGTAGTCTAATCGGAACATGTGGGACTGTAGTCGGTCTTTATGCAAATATTTGACAAGGGTCTCTCCACCACCAGATTACAGTTGTACGTCATTAGCGGCATTATCGGAAAGAATGTAGGGTGCAGTGTAATGAAGTAGAAATGAATCCATTTCTCCCCTTCCTCGCGGTCTAAAATGTTGTTTATAGTGAGAAATAGATAAAAAAAAAAAGGCCAGATTGTTAGGTCATAGAGTCATTCAGTTATTCCCAACACTGGCCCTTCTTGTTATGCGCCCTTTTCGCTGTTCTTCTCCTTCTTCTTCTTCAAATCTTGGGAATTCTTCTTCTAACGTCTAAGTATACGAAAGGACTGCTGTATGCAAAACCTTCTTCTTTACTTGAATTCCTCCAGTCAAGAGCTCTGCCAAAATTGCAGTCTAGTTGTCTAAAACGCGAGGTTTGTGAATGAACAGTATACAAGGTCACGGGATTACAATGATACGTATACAGCTGTACGTTTGATATGTAAGTCAAATGTAAGTCAAGAAGAAAGCTCCGAGATAGATTTTGAAACAGAGAGGGTTTTCTCCGGTCGGAGAGGGAGGATATCAACCCGCGTGTATCAAGAAGATGAATTCGATTTGTTTGGTTGCTTTGAGGAGGATCGTAGCCTTACCCATAGAGCTGTAGAGCCTGATGTGAGATGATGTGTAAGAAGACAGTAACACTTTTTTTTTTTTTTAAATTGAGGACTAAAATCAATCACCGAACTTTGTAAATCATTCCGCTCAGGCATATTGATTGTTGTACAAAGGGGAACTTGTAGATGTTTTCTTTTGGACTGCAGGTTTTTGAGAAGCATGTTGTGATTTTCCTTGTCCTGTTAGGTCATACATAATATACAAACTGTAGTGGGAAAATCATCTGGAGGTATTCAACCGACGAATTTATTGTCTCCGAAGAAGAGGAAGAAGAAGCTGTGGTGGCGTTGGTTTAATGCTCAATGAAGTATGTTAGTTTTGAAAAAAAAAAAAAGAAAGAATGATAGTATTTGTTAGAGATTGCTTGATATGCATCTAACCAGTATCGTCCTCGCGAACAAAACAAAAACAACCAGACGGACAATATTTCTGTTCTACAAAGTGTAATAACATGACTATAGCACGCTATTAGTTGTCTGATTTTCTTGGCTGCAAATTATTATGTTCTTGGTCATCGCTATTCGGAGTAATGAAAGGTGTTATCAAAGGGATATTGCAGATTATAAAACAATAGCTGGTGATGTATAGTCTTACTATGTACATGCATCTCTTATACATGTACATGTATGTTTATGAAACATTTTCCTGACGTTCCAAGATTAAAACTCTAATCCTCTTTTTTTTTTTCCAGGAAGGGCTGCAGTGTAGATATATTCTATTTCTTTTATCATTATAACTATAATAATTGAAGAATTTAACCTCTCTCGCAGATACAGTACTATGATCGAAATGGAGGACCTGCCTTGGCCTGATTCAATGAAATCACAGAAGAATATGATGAAAAAACTGTGGATTGCTAGAGCACTGAAGTACCACTTCACGTAAAATCTCATTTTATATGTGGTTTCATATCAATGCTTAGAATAGTTTAACAAAAAATAACAATTTGAATAGTTCAACAAAAAGAAAAAAATAAAAGATGCACCTACATTCGTATCTACAGTTTTCGAAATCCGTCTGGAAAAAAAAAAACAACTTTGAAGAACGAAACCCTCAAGTTTAAGTTGAAAGCCATCTCACGTGACAATGACCAAGTCGACTTACGGCGTCGACATAATCCGAACCTGACTACTGTATACAGAGGCTTAAACCCACCGTTCAGTCACATCCCTAGGTACCCATAGGTAACACCAGAATGTAAACAAGACTGAGATATTAATTGAGGATGCAACATGACATGTATACATACTTTAAGTATCATAACTATTTATTCAATTTATAAGTTGAAGTGTAACGTGACTACACATGCACGTGGCGATAGTTATCGAGTTGTTTTTAAAGATAGCCGATGTAAAATAATGATGATAATAATGACAAAAATAATAATAATAAAATTCTGCTTTTGGTTATACAAATTACGAGTCTGTACCAACAGCTCTCTTTAAAGAACCTGGTATAGCATCGTTAGTCAGAAAAGCTGGCTTTGGTCAGCGACTGTGTAGGATAAGAACAGAAAACATTATTGGCGATTTTACCCGGGGCCATTCCAAGACACGGTCGTGTTTTTTTTTTTTTTTTTTTTTTTTTTTTTTTTTTTTTTTTTTTTTTTTTTTTTAGACGCGGATGTCTTGGTAGGATTTCAAGTTGACATTTAGATTGCATAATAAGAGTTTTTCGTGGTAATCAAAAGTGCGTCTTGCGCTTACCGACAGATAAACTTTGATCCATGGTAAACTTAAATACAAGGAGTTAAGGGGTTGTTGTTGCTGCTCTTGCTGGTGATACTTCGCATTTAAAGGTATTGTTTACCTTTGGAGGCAGTAATTTAACAAACAATGTTCGAGATATCACATTTCATGCATTTGTAAATTAGTTGTATCACAAAAATGCATCCTTCTATTATTATTTAAAAAAATCACAATGAAGCCTAAAATATCAGGAGATATATCACCATTTTTCTTATAAACCATAACAAATAAATCATACAACATGAATAACTGTAGACGGTTTATTCTAGAAACAATAATTTTACTCTAACAATAATTGTTCACATTTTGTATACTCAACAATACTAATGATTATACGGATTAACATTTTTACAGTGGTTGGTTGTATGCTTTTCTCACATACTTTGGGAATATTTTTAAGCACTAGAGCTGGGTCTTTGTTTCATCTGCATATGGTAAATAAAGCTTTTAAAGTGAGCTTATCTCGAGTTGATTCACGCACTTCGCGTCACCACTCCACTTGACGTATTCATAGAAAATCATATCAGTTAACAATCCAGGAGCGCTAAGGAAGGAAGTATAAACAAAGCTTGTGATGTTGCAGTGTTGTTATAACTAAAATGTAACTATTATAATGTATGCAGTGGCGTATCCAGGAGGAGCGCACCGGACGTGCACCTCCCCCCCCCCCCCCCCTTTACTTTGGTTTCTTTTTTTTTGTATTAAAAGAAATAATGATTTAAAAAAAATGCGCTTAGGGCTTTTATTTTTTTTGCTTGTCAGTTGATGGACCCAACTTAGAAGTGGTTCCTTTGCGCACCCCCCCCCCCCTTTACAGAATTCCGGGATCCGCCCCTGAATGTGTGTGTGTGTGTGTGTGTGTGTGTGTGTACTATGCATGAACGGAGCCATCTCTCATCACCAAAAATGTAAAAGTGAACATTTATTTCTGTAATGTGTCGGTCAAGTCACACCAGAATTTGCTGTAAACAAAATGATAGAATCACTGGATTACTTTGTGATCTAAAAATTTCATTCTCATTATCAGCATCATCTTCTTTATAATAGTAACAGAATAAAATAGCGATAATAATTACAATAGTAGTAGTAGTAATAATAATAACTATAATAATAATAATAATGATAATAATAATAATAATAATTGATGATAATGATAACGATTATTATCATTATTATTATTGTTATTATTATTATTATTATTATTATTATTATTATTATTATTATTATTACTATTATTATTATGACAATGTCTTCTTTATCCAGGGCAGCCTTTTCAGTATTTCCTCTGATCATCGTAGTAACAATTATAGTGGAAGTGGAAGTGCTGGTGCTTTTGTTGTTGTGGTTTTTAAACCATCATCATTACTATTATTGTATACAGTCCAGTCTGACAGTGATATTAATATCCAGGGGCCCTCGATTTTTCCCCTATGTGTGTTTATTTGTGTATGTGTGTGTGTGTGTGGGGGGGGGGGCTACAGTCAATGGTACCCCCTCCCGCTTGGAGAGGAAGAATCTTGGAACCTTCTGAAGGTCATTTTTTATATAGTTGGATTTGTTTTATGTGGCCGTAAAGGCAGCAATGAATATTTGTGACCAATCAACCTCTCCAAAGGTGTACGTACAATGTACAAGACAACACGGGAAAAACACTTCTATACATGTACTAATGTACATGTAAAATAAGCTAACGAATAATATGGTTTCGGAAAGTGCAGGATGACTAAATTCTTTTTTGTGGATTTAGACAGGTGATTCTGAAGTAACAGTCGCTACCTTCTTCAGTAAAAAATATAGTTCATGGCACTTGCTCCTGTGATAATTATGCTCCCATGAAATATCTACTCGCCATTATAAAGCCATACCTAAAAAAAAAAAAAAATACCTACAAACATAACCCTAATCCTAACCCTAATACCATTCCTCATATCAAACTAAACCTAACACCTAATCACAACCCTAACCCTAACCCTAAGTCCTTGCAGGAAAGAATACAGCAGCAATTGTCGCAGGAGCAAATGTCGTGTCACCACAAAATACACCTTTGGACTCTGAAAAAAGAACAAAACATTTAATCTTGGTTCCATTATCCTACCAAAGTAAGCAGTAAAAATAGGTATGGGCTCGGCGTTAAGCTCGACATGAAAGCCTTACTCTGGTTAGCCCGTGACAAGAAATTATGAATGTTCTCTTCACGCATAACACAAAAACACTATGATCTATATCGTACATGAAATTGTAGGCCGATATACATTTACGGCGATGCAGCGTGAAAATAGTTGTAGGTAGATATAGAACAATATACATGTACGTGTAGCTCTGTGTCGCTGGGGTGTGGGTATTGTGTACTCTTTACGGGGTTTGTGAGGCGTTGATCACTCACGATCAATGCTTCTGTTGTCCACGCTTAATGGTGTGAAGCTTCTCGGCAAAACATTTTGTGTTTTAAGAATTAGACATTCTGATGAAGATATCTGAAGGCACCGTACTGTTGCGAGGTGGATGAGACCATTGGTTTTGAATAACACGTCTCGGGGTCGAATCTCGTCAGGTGATCTACGCCCTTTGACATTTTTCCCCCACTCACCATGTCCCTCTCTATCCATGTGTATGATTGATACCAACTGGGTAACGCTAGGGTAAGGATAATGGTAAAGCCCTCTGGCATTACAGTGGCATAACTGAAGAGGCTACTCTGGAAAAAGAAGACATTCTTGTTATTATCATTATTATCAGATTATTATTTTTTCCATTAAAAAAAAAAATCATAGTGAATGTCTGTTGGCATGATCATGATTGTCACCAGGAAACCAGCAACACTGATTTTTTTTTCCGAATAAACCACAAGACATATAATACAGTATCGGACATATCCCTTCTATTTAGATCTTTGGGAAAACGGGATTTATGTCTTCATACCCATTATTTGTTTACAGGAAATCGGTAAGCCACGAATAAAGTGTATATTAGAATCTCGCAAAGATGAGTTTATTGCAAGACCACGGAATTTAAAATTGTTACGAGGAAAAACACACCTCTTCCCCCGTTTTGTTATCTTCTCAGTGCGGGTATTGCGTAATACCTATAATGCTCTTGAGTATTTATTTTTGTTAACGTTCTTTTTCTCTTGCAGATGACCAAAACCACTGAGATGTATCATCCGTCACGGTAGCAGCTCAATCAGCTCAGCAGAACTCAATCACGTGATTAGCGGATCCGTTCCTTCTCTCCATCTTGGCTTAGCATTCTTCTTTCCTTACCCGCCATGGCGGACTCTAGTGACCTTGATGGAACGGGCGGTGCGGACGACCTTGTGAATCCAAACTCATCAGGTCACTTGGCGCATCTCCACCAACTGAGGCAAGAACCGCGACAGCGCCACCTATCGACCTCCAAACAGGATCAGCGGTCATCGTCATCGTCAGACATTGCTAAGGACATGTTACCTTCCATGGGAGTCATACTTGTAGTGATCGGAATATTCATCGTCACAACGATTATCTATCTCCACACTACGTCAGCGCCCGCACTGACTTACAAGGCTGTTCGATTGGAAATCCAAAGCCGGGAGCAGTTAGAAAATGGACAGGCGATAGACCCACACGTTCTTCCTCTTAATGAGTCATTACCCGGTAGATATCTGTATTCTTCACCTAGAGCGAACATGTGTTTCTTTCAGGAGAAACTGACACGGCGGGGCATGCCGACATTGCATTCAGTTTTCGCTGATCCCATTTCCCATAATGTTGTCATTAACGGTGTCCGACTTCAGAACACGGACTGGCGGGGTGACGATTTTGTGTGCCAGTTTGAAAACAGCGAACGTGTAGCCTCCGACCCAGTCGTTCACGATGACAGGAGTTTTGGGTATAAGCCACAGTACCTGATTGTGATTACGTGCCCGATACCTCGTCGATTCTACGACAGGACAAATTTCACTATGTCTTTGTACCGAAAAGTTGGCGGTACCTTCTCAAACGAATTTTCATACCAGGATATTACTGTTTGTTTGTCCGGAAGCGAGCAACGTCAGCGCCGTTTTCTGACAATGTGCACTATGTTGAAAGACGCTGACGAATTTATCGGCGACTGGCTTGACTTTCATCTGCATGTCGGAGTCGACCATGTCTTCATCTACGACAACCAACTCGAGGAGCTGAGCAAACTCCGGACGACCGTAGCGGAATACATCGAAAGGGGCGTGGTCACGGTCATTCCTTGGGCGCACACACCAACGAAGTGCAAGATTTACCTCGAGGTCCAGATCGCTCACGAAAACGACTGCCTGTGGCGGAACCGACACACTTCCAAGTGGATGTTGAAGATCGATGTCGACGAGTACGTGCAGCCGATGAATGTGACTAAACCGTTCATTGGAGACTACCTGCGCGATCCGCTGTATGATCGAGTGGGTGCCGTTCGTCTGCAGAATTGGTTCTTCGGTCGGCCCAACTTGTCCGAGCCTCAAGGCGGGAAGTCCCTAGTGCAGAGAAATCCGTGGCGCGCTCGCGAACCCACAGAGCCCAACGCGTCGCACGACAAGAACATTCTTAGGCCGATCAACGTCCACTACTTCAAGATTCACGCCATGAAGCTCGGCGGTACGGCCGTGACCATCGACCCCTGGACGGAGCTTCGGATGGTCCATTACCGCGGAGATAATCCCCGAAGGAGGAACTTTCGACTGCCCAAATTCAACGTACTGGACACGAGCATGGTGGATATGATGGACAAAATAGCAAAGCTAAAACAGGGACTAACATGATGAAGAATGAGGCCCAGCGTGGCCTCAAGAAATACGTGCATCAATGCCTTCCACAAACCTTTGGGCGAGCGCTTCCGATGCGCGCTATCGCCATAGGCAGGATGTTGGACTCTGACAAAAATTAATTGATTACGTCATATTGTGAACTTGTGACATTCAGTGGTCTGCAAGCTGAATTTTCGACTCTTCTTTATCTTTCTGTACTCAAGATGTTAAGTGATGTAGGTTGTGACCGTTTTTTTTTTTATGATTTTCTTTTTCTTCCTGAACAACTCTGTTGAATTCCTCTCAAATTACCAGTCCATGCAATGTGTGTATCTGATGTATGTAATGAAGGCTGCCGGCACTATGTGAAATGAAATTTCAATAGAAGTGACAACTGTCTTCATTTCCACTCCATTTAACTGAAAAGTGAACTGTGCACAACGTACAAAATTTCACCGAAAGTTAATACATTCTGCGACACTGGAAGTGAAACTTTTTTTTTGTTTTTTTTTAAGCATGGACCTTACTATCTGCAGCTCAAGCTGCCTTCTGTGGCACTGAAATATGCATATTATACATTGCATTCAAATAAAAAAAAAATATCGGAGCCTCTATGACTCACGCGCAACTGTACGTGTAAGCGTGACGGCATTACGTATAGTTATGCCTAGAGCTTCAACTGCGAAACTACCCACTCCAAAAAGCGGTTTAATTGACACTTTATGTTCTACATGTTTCCAGTTTATTGCTTGTCACTTCTGTATTTTCCGTGTCTGATCCATATCACTCTCTATTAATCTGTGATTATGCTATATGTACTAAACTCATGGAGCTGTTGCTTATATGTTTAACTTTACTTCCTCTGTGCTTTATAATGCATTACATCATAATACACTTCTAGTTTGATATGTGTAACTTAATGCAAGTAGCTGATTCAAAACTTTGGGTCTACCTCAAGCTCGTACATAGAGATCCGACAGAATATTGCTAAATTTTGTTCTTTGCTGGCGGGCAGTGGCCGACTTAAAGTCATATTATACCTTTGAAGTATCACTTTCGCCGTGTGCGCCTCTTGTCTTAACAATCAGAAGAGCCCCATGGACAAGTCGAGTCCATGTCCAGTCGTTCCACCTATTCTAGGCCTAGAATGTGAGACACGGTTTACCAATTTTGTTGTTCAATGTGAAGGGGGAAAAAGATATAGAACTTGCGGATTGAGATATGTATTCAGTGATTTCCAAGTAGGTGAAAAACAACTAAGCATGCATTTAATTGCAATTATATCACATTTATGAAATTATGCTATCAGCATCATCATAGCACACAATATTGTACATGCATTATCATGCACCACATTACTTACATTGTTTATGCTTATACTGATTATGTAAAAATAAAATGAGGTATATATTAACTTTGGTCACTCAGGGATTAACAATTTTAAAGACTTTAACGCTTCTTTTCAAGCGTTACCTTTGTCACGTATTCCATTTTTAGTTATTGGCAATAGCGAATGTGATGGTAGGATGTCGGAACATGGAGCTCACAATTATTTCAGATTAATGACAATGTTAAACAACGCGTTTTGTTGTTGTTGTTGTTGTTGTAACTGTTATTATTATTTCAGTTAGATTGATTGGACGACGTGGAATATGTGTCTTTCTTGAACGATAGCACGAGTCTGATAGTATGGCAATAATTTTCATTATTATTATCATTATCATTATTAGTATTATTATCATTATCATAATTACCATTATTATTATCATTACTGTTATTATTGTTATTATTATAATTATTATTATTATTATTATTATTATTATTATTATTATTATTATTATTATTATTATTACTGTTATTATTAAAACCCGGTAGAGTGGGCAATCATGCGTGGTCCGAATGAATTCACTGACCACAGTCAGTGGCATGGGCATTCCAAAACCACAAGTAGCGCCCGATATCCATGTGATTGCGTATGGTCCGGTTCGAATTGTGATCGAGAATCGGCATAACGAGTTGTGTACAGCTTCATCACTGATCTCTATGGAAGTTCACACAGAGCCGAAGATTCTCGACTGGAGTCGATCGTTCCCGATGAGCGAACCATGATTCTTCGGTTCTGTGTGTACTTACATAGAGATCAGTGATACGGCTGTACACACTTCGTAAAGGGGGTTCTCGAACGTCGTATACGAACCGGAACGGCTTTCCCACCCCCATTGTATCCCCCACGCTACCGGGTCTTCAAGAAGCGGCCTTCTGATCCGAAAGATCACCATACGCTTAACGATTGAAGAGTAGTTGCAACTTTGTTGTACTGGAGGTCAATGTATGCATAATATTTTTTTAGGAATGTTCTTTCAGGGAAAAAGGTAAAGACCGAATAAAAGTAAGAGCTCGAAATAAGTGCATGTGGCAGGTCTATGCGTGGTACTTTCTATCAAGACTGAAATCCTTAATATGAATATTATTTATTCTTCCTTCATGGGAGTTCAGATCATTTCAGATATTCTTGTTTTGCATTGCCGATACAGTGATAGACAAGCTCACCGAGTGTTAGCATTATTGTATACAAAATTAATGTATATCATTATGTAGTATACATGAGAAAAAAAAGAAGAAGAAAGATATGAATCAACATCGTATTGAATTTGTACAGTAAAAACGGGAACACTTTATAGTAATTTTACCTCCGACCCCCCCCCCCATAAAGAAAAATAGAAAAAATGAATATAATTATTGGTATGAACTGGACCATCTTCATTAGCATAGATTGACTATGTGTCACTGTAAGATTGTCGTAAATAACTGCCTAAAAATGGAAGTTGTGAGGGCGCACTAACATTAAAATAATCAAGCTGACTCTGAAAGCAATGTTCTCCATTGTAAACTCATGTGGTTTCGTAAATCATAATTAGGCCAGAATTTATAGCAGGTTGCTTAAATCTAGTGTCACTTATTATGCAAATTTCGACTGCGCAAATGCGTATACAGGTGATCGACACATGACGCAGCGTACGCCGAGATGCAGCCAACATAATGAAGGTATGTTGCTGTGCAATGGATGCTTCGTAGTTTCTTTCTTGTTTTTAGTCCGTGGGTCAAACTTTAATAAAGTAAAATGCATGTAACAAAGATTCCTTTGTGCACTAAAGTGTGTTGCACCATGCAGCTTAGATTGCTCTTCTATGCCTATTAGTCTCCTATAATATTTACGCATGTCATGTCACCGGAATATTAAGTTTTGACGAATGTCTCCTGGTTGTTTACTGAATAATCCGCTTAGTGTATCTCATCTCTTGCGTTGTTAGTATTTCCTCCTATGCAAAAATAAACAAAACATACGCACAGACAGACACACACACACAAACAAACAAGCAAACCAGTATATACATCTCATCAATACTTACTCGAAACAACTGGCTATATGTACGTAAAAAGTATAGACATGGGTATGAATGCATCACAATGAAAACGCATCCAATCATGATGATAAGAAAATTATACATAACAGATTTAGTATTGGAAATAATGATAGTACTGGTAGTACTATATTTCCTATCATTGTCATTAATATAATATAATTGTCATTATAATATAAGTAGTGCATAATATAATATAAGTAGTAAAATTTCATTTTACTACTACTACTACTACTACTCAAATACCAGTACTTTTATCATTATCATTATCAATCATCATCATTATCATATTGAAACAACAGTTATCAAGAACTACCATACAGCTGCACATAAACAAGTTTGTTGTACACAGAACATAAAGAGATCAAAAGTGCACTCTACGGACCAATGTGTGAACGATTGTGTGTGTTGTGTGTGTGTGAGTGTGTGTATGTGTGTGTGTGTTTCTGTGTCTGTGTAGAACTTTTCAATTATCCATCTGAAGTTAAAGGTAACAGAAGACAACTTATTTTGTTTTCCTGTTGTACGTACTTTATTAACATTATCAAAATGAAAGATCATTTCACTCTTGAATGCATAGATTGATTAGTAAGAAAATAAATATTCGATACGGTGAGTGTGAAAAAAATTGCAATTCATATGGTCACAGTTATTTATGATCTCCCAAACAAACTAAACAAATGGAATGCAATATAAAGCACGTCAACATTAAAGCCAAATGACGCCAAAAAAAAAAAAAAAGATTCACTATACAGTATTCATGGAGTTTGTGAGTTTAACGGTCTCTAACAGAGTAATGATATTGACATAACCTTACAAAAATGGATGCAAGAATGAACGAAATTCCTCAAAATTTTAGTTCTATTTGAAAATGCATTATCCCTTTAATTTGTTGTTGACATTTTGTTCTTAGTACATGTAATATAATTCCCCTTGCCAGCTGAATAATGAGAGTCAATGATCTTTAACTATATGCTAGAAAAATGACAATAGGTGACAATGCGATAACGGCATATGGATTTAACCAAAACGTTTAAACTTCATAATTTTTCAAACCTAATTATGGGATTTGTCCTCAAAACTTCATTTGTGTGTACTCATATTTTGACTTTCACTGAATCCAAACATA
Source organism: Diadema setosum (assembly GCF_964275005.1). Taxonomy (NCBI): domain Eukaryota; kingdom Metazoa; phylum Echinodermata; class Echinoidea; order Diadematoida; family Diadematidae; genus Diadema; species Diadema setosum. The sequence goes on from NC_092690.1 coordinate 1,990,363, forward strand.
ATTATTTTGTGGGCAAATATCCCTTAAACCTTGGTGTGTTTCTAGTGCCAATTGTAATTGAAAACCCCAAAGCATCGTACACACATTCCAATGTCTGTGGCACAGAAAGGGTTAAAGGAGAGAAAAGATGATCGACTTTCCAACTCAGAAGGGCATATACCTACTCATATAACAAGCTGCAATCCGTGCAGAGAGACATTACTATGGGTTACGAGTGCCTCGGAGCCGATTAAAAAAAAAATGATGTCAACTTCAACTGATCGACAACAAAGATTCAGAAGGCCAGTTACACCGTCGTTATTTAAAAGCCAGTTCGGAGTTAGCTCATGGGCACATTGGTCCAAATGACCTTCTTCTTTTTTTCAGTCGGTTAGGAGCACTTCACTCGTTTTTAAGCGTAGGCTAATGCATAAGCTTTACGTAACAAATATTAGGCCCTATGGATTATTCATTGAACATGTCCTGACAAACAATTAACTTGGGTAGACCAGATTGATCCGTCCATTAACACATGGGGAAAGCATCCCTTTCATTATCTTGCATTGAATATAAACATTCTCTTCCTATTGATATTGCCAAATACCACTTTTGCTGTCAGGTGGATGTGCTAGCAAGCAGCATTTATTATTAAGGATTACATGAATAATCATTACATCACAGATGCTCACCCCAGTGAATTGAAAAACCAACATGCTTATTGGTACGAATGACCGTTCTTCTGCTCATGCACAAAGTGGAACTGCGAACTGGCTTATACTGCGGCGCCTTCGCTGGCGAACATTCTTCCTTCTTTGTCAGATCCAAGAGCAAATCTCGCTACACTGTCAGAGTGTTGGCAACTTGAAAGCTTTCTTAATGTACCACGGCTACGAAAACCGTTTTGAGAAATTGAATAGAGGGTTGATGAACACGAGTGTACAAAATTGATGGTTAAGTTGTTAGTTAAAAAAAAAGAAAAAAAAAGATATACATAATGGTAGATCATATTACAAGGCTACAAACGATTATTATAAACCGATTTTATTACGAGCGTTTCCCTCCTATAAAATATACAATAATGATATCGTAAGTATAAATGACGTATATATCAAACACAGCCCCTCAACTTTTTGTGTCTTCCCTGAGGCGTGTTTATTGCTGAATCTCGATAATATCATATAGAATAATTACACCCTTGCTAACTTTTCATCTTCAGCTTACACAAAAGCTCACACGAATAAACATCGGAACCTATGGGCTCAATATTGTATTGCAACACAATCAACTGTGTGACAATCTGTTGCAGTAAGTCCCCTTGATTCTCAATACGATTCTCAATACCTTCGAATCCCAGCTCTTCACGGGACTCTACACGCGCCACTCATTGCACAGCGTCGTTATGGAGAGGATGGTTACCCGACTCGTCATACGTTACAAGACGAAGCTCAAAGTGTTTTAAACGAACTGAAAGTATTCATCTGGCATTTATTTTTTCTGTAATTGTCCCTCTTTAAGTATAGGACAATGCAGGAACGATTGAGTACGGTACACACACTTCACTTGTGTGGAGCGCACCCATAATCACAAGGTTAGACTTCTTTTCAGGCGACCGTTTTCTGTCGTGATATTCGTGGGATAATCAAAATCTTATGGAGTGCATCATATTATGTTATGGTTAAGGAGAATCGCCTTGAAGGAGGGGTAAAACAATATGACTAAAATAACGTTGAAACGATTATGCATATTCTCGGAATTTATTGTGATACTTCAGTGTAGCCAAAAGCGTTGTGTCTGAATCCCTCAGAGCATAATCATATCACACTGCAACAGAAATTGTTTATTACGTACATATCATTAAGTTCCTATTTCCCGCAGGAGCTATCTAGGTATCTCTAGCAAGCGTTGCCCGCTGGGTGGCCTCAGCGTCTCCTCCAACAGAGCCCCCGACTTGATGACTTGGTGCAGAGAGCCAAAGGCTGGTGGCGGGAAGAAAGAGAGAGGGAACATGGGGGAAGAGAGCCCTTGGTAAGGGGAAAGTTTGTCTTACATTTATGTTTAAAAAAATGCAGAAAGATTAATCAGGGAGGTATCACGTTACCTGCTTCGAAAGATAAAACAGTCTACTAGTATTCAGAATTTGCGGTCTTTTCAATGTGTCGTCCTCACAAGTTGAGAACTCTACAACAAGCTGCGATGTCATTATTTTAGAACAATTTTTTCAAAGAGCTCATATAAAGAATTTCATAACTTTTTCCGACAATATTGAAAGAGCGCTTGACTACATTGTATATGGGCCCCTCTATCAACAAAGCATAGAGAATGACACAATATTATTTGCTTCAATATAATCGTATCTCAGGAACCACCGAGAACAGTTCAAGGAAAGTAAATGCATTTTGTCATCCTTATAATCTATGTATCATTCTGGTTTTGTTTTGTTTGTGTGTTTGGTTTTTTTTTTGTGGTTTGACAATTCTATGTGTTCTTTTATGAAAGTAACTCTCAGTTTTTGTCGGTTAAACACTATGGACACACGGACACATAAGCGTAGGCCTAAATACAAAAAGCTTAAAAATTATGTAAAAATAATAACTCTGCGACGCAGATTACTTTGTTCGATGGAATTTCAACCCTTTTTACAACCCTGTCTAACCCGTCGTGTGATTTGAGTTCCTATTAGCACAGAAAACGCAAAGCATTGTACCCTGTCTGACCAACGTCTCTGGCACAGAAAGGGTTCAGATTTTTGGTATAATAGCGCCCTCTTTCTTACCTTTCTTTCCATTGACTGCACCCTTTCTAGGCCGTCGTGGACTGACGTCAGCTAGGGTAAAACTCCTCGTGATGTCATCTGCTGATTGTCGCGGACTCGTCGCTTCTTTAACGTCTAGAGTTGGAAGAGAAAGTAATGTCATGTATAAACAAGCGAGCTTACTGAAAGGGTTGCTGCAGAATTATACATTAGTTAGCTTTAGATTTTGACGCGCGGACGTTTGTGACGACGAGTGCGCTGGACGTTCTCCTCAGTCTCCCCTGCGTCGTGTAGAAAAGTAGCTTTAGATTACGCTGGGACGCAACGTATAAAGAATAAAATGGCGCCCCATATGATCGGTGCATGAAGTAGTTCTCTAAGTTGCAAACTGTGCGGACGTAAAAATAGCCCAGTACGCGTAGTGAAAAACTCTGCTTCAGAACCTTGTAGATGTAGATGCCGTAGCTCTCCTACGACGACGCAAGCTACAAATAGATCGACTTGATGCGCGCTTCTGCGCATGCTCAGAACATGTTTTTTTTTTTTACCCATCTGAACGTCCACGCGTCAAAATCTAAAGCCTTCTATTGTGCATTGGCAGACTTTTGATTCGCGACCCATCCAAAGAGTACTACACCCAAGAAAAATACACCAAAAAACAGCAATAACAACAACAGCAAGAACAAAAAACGATCAAAGGCTATGTGTACCTGTCAGCTGCAGCTATAGCATTCTGTGCCACTATTACATGTGCCTTACTGATAGTTCGAAAGGTATTAGTGGTGCTGCTAATCACCATAGCATCATTCCAGCATCATCTTTTCCATCCCAACATGAAGATCATTTACCGGTGACTGCTGTTCACTGCCCAGAACAATATAATAATGCAATCATTACATTGTATCGAAAATGACACAAAAGGGCAAAACGAATAAATTATGGACTTTTCAATTTCGTGCGAAGTCGGCCAAACATCAATTCTAACAGAAGGTACCACGATGGAACAGTAACGACACATACGAAGGCTACATGAAAACACAATGATGAGCAAAAATGACGCAGGATAAAGGAAATTTTATTCAAAATTGACTCTGATTATATAAACATAAAATCGGATCGGGCATCTAAAAGCCATCGCACAAACGTCGGGTTAAGTGGGAGGGCATGATATTCTCCAAGCCATCGAATAACCGCCTGTGGAGTTTCTCAGGTTTGTAACAAAATAATCGCAATTCTTTTGACTTTTTGGTTAACCTTTTGAAGTTCAAGGCTAGGTTGAATTGATGTTTATATGGTCACTTTGTCACGACAGCCTTAGGAAATAACACCATGGACATACTTGTGCAGAGAAGTTCGTGATGTATGATGACGTCACGACGTCGGATATTCTCTTTCCAGAAGCAGCTGTCGTGGTCGCGGACGGGGATAGCGTGAACGAAGGAGAGACAGTAACGACTCGGGTTGACCGAGCTGTAGCGGAGGAGAAATGTGCCTGAAGGGCGCCCCCTTAGGAGAGACTCCGCATCATCGCGGCTGATATCGCCGTGAAAGAATCTAGCAGCAGTGAAATAGACGGTAGAAAACTTTGATCGTGGATGGTTTGCATGTGAATTCCCTCTTGTGTTTTTCCCTTTCTTGTGTTCTGATACACCTTCATTTCTTTCTTTTCTTTCTCATTTTCTTCTTCTCTGAAGTGCCCTATATCAACTCCCCAATTATTTTTCATCGGCCTTTGCGTCAGAAGAGTAGAGTCAATGGCACATGGTTTGTTGTATATTTCAGCTCAGCTCTTGAAAACAAACATTCGGCGAATCAGTGTGGACAGTAGTTATTCAAAAGGTAGAATGCTTCGACTTTTACACCACGTATAAGAAAAAAAAAAGAACATTTTAGTAATGTTTTCGGTTTTAGAAATAGTCAACTGGTTTCTTCTAAGATTATACTAACGAACAGGAAATAGCGATTAAAGGTCGGGAAAAGAAATAGAAGGAAACAAAGTAAAAATCATTTTCTTACCTGTATATTCGATCCACCTGTCAAGGCAAAGGGTTAGAAAATAAGAAGGTTGTGAATGCAGAATGTAAAGAGCGCATGAATAATTGCAAGGGTTTTGTCTTTTGTCGGTTTTGTCAGTTGGATTTAATATTTTTCCTTTTTTTTTTTTTTTTTACGAAAGCAACCACGAAAGGGTTTCAAATAATGAAAACAAACTTTCACAATGTCGAGAGAGCTAGTTCATTGGTAACGCTAACTTTTTCTTGTATTTTCTTCTAGTCCATTGCAAAATATTTCTTCACTCCTTTAACCTGCCAGAGCGGTAATATCGTTAAATAGTCCATGGAGCTGATATCATCATAAATCCGTCGCCTTGTGACGAGAGAAGCGTAACTCAGATGGTGGGTAACATGTGTAAAGAAGAGCGTATGTGTGAAATGTAGAACCAATTATGGTTATACCTCTTTTGGAGTTTCGACTGAGTTTGCTAGTAGGTGTTGCTCCAAGGAGTGGACAGCGGTAGAAGACAAACATAAACTGTATGAGGTAAGATACTTGAAAGAGCGCTACTTTATCTGTCACCTCACCTCACGAAACCATGTGTCCATCTTTTTCTTGAGCCACAAAGTTCCTGATTGGTCACCCGTTCGTGAGGTCTTGCTTCCGTCAGAGCCGTCACCACGCGGGGAGAAGGGAGACCCAAGCTGCATTTCGACACTCACCGAGCGAGTTCGTGAGTCAAGCGGTCTGATTGGTTCATTTGAGTCCCCCTGAGGTATGGCGTCTCGCAAATGACCAATCCTGATTTGGCTTTTAAGGTACTGAGACACGGAGGCAGCGATTCCCGTGAGGAAATTTTCATCCGCTGCTTTCACGCGGTTTGTGTTTAGTAACGAGGAGAAACGATCGAAGTTTAATGGGTCTATCAGGTCACCTAACACAGAAAAAAGTAATGAAGATCGATAAAGAGAATAATAGTGATGATGATGATGATGATGACGATGATGATGCTAAGGATGATGACGATAATAGTAATAATAATAAAATAATGAAAATGATGATTATCATTATTCACATATAATTATTAGAGTCGTTTAATTCATACACACAGACAATAATACGTTCTACAAGTTTTGCATTGCACTGTAAGTTCCTGAGTTGTTTTTCCTTACCAAATGTTCATTTAGACTGTTGAATATATCTGATATTTGATTGCAGAAAGAACACATCCAGAAAAAAATAATAAGCAACATGAAAACACACTCAGACAAGAATCGAGATAGCACGTAGATGGTTAATATTGCTGGCAAATATTCGAGCGGCCTAGGTATAAGCCTGGCTTACTTACAGCCAAAAAAGGCGGAGAGCTTTTCGGGCGGACATCGCGGCTCTCGACCGAGCACTGTCGTAATGGTTTCGTAAAATTCCCCGAGCTCAACCTAAAAAGGACAAGAAACAACGAGTTGTGGAGAAAAAGAATTAAATTCTTTAAGCAGATATCACACTTGAATGAACTACAGTCGTAGATTTCTTGACACTGTTTGAGAAAGAATATACCAATAGACGTGTAAATTGTTACATTGTTTGAAGTTTTATCATAAAATGTGATTTTGCCTTCAAAATATCTGAATTATTAATATTTGGACACACTGTCGTTCATTTTTACAGCAAAAAAAAAAAATGAAAATTTAACTTTCTACCGAAAAAAAAAGTCAAATGAACAGAACAGAACAGCGGAAGAATAATATCTGACAAAATATTTGAAAAATACTTGAAATTCTACATTTTTTTTTTCGAGGAACCAGGAAGCAGGGGTATCAATCTTAATGTCCTAATTGACTTTGAATTCATTAATACTCTGGGTCTTACGTCAACTCTAAAATAAAAGGCTAAAATCCTTTGAAACTCTGTCACAAAGTTGTCCAGATATGCTGCTCCAGGCCAATTCGCTGTCAATACTATCTCAAAGTGGGCCTGATTTCTATACCGACACATTGGCGTGTTCCACTTATTTAAACTTATATACTTACAAAATATGTCAAAACTATAGTCATGATAGTGCATGGTAAGATTTACTAGACGGACATTGTGTTTATTGCCACGTGTTATCAATGATTCAAAGTTAGAATCTGAAAGAACAAATTGGGCAGTATTACTCTGCGATATTAATGTAATATATGATTATAAAAAAAAAAAAAAATCAACGTCATTTATGCACTATACATCGATAATTCATAATGCACATTGTAACTGCTTGAAACTTAAGCATGACTTTGAAGGTGCAGCCACCTCAGAAAGTGGACTTAATAAGAGAGAAAGACACACAGAAATATTAGAGGATTAAAGAAAAATGAAAACACTCCGTACTTCTTCCCGGCCTCCAAACAGCAGGTCCCAAAAGTTCTTGGCTGCAGACGATAACAAGAATATTGTTGTAAGATCATTATCAAAAGTAAAACCCGGCCATCCTTTTAAGGAAGAAATTATTGTGAACATTAAAGGGGCATTCCAGACGATTTTCATAATTCCACATCATGTAATAGGACATATACATAAATCAACAGCTCCATGCATAGATTTGTGGAAGTTATTGTGGTCTTTGAGCAGAGAAATCAATACTCTAAAAAAATCAAAAACAAAATTACACCGAAGAAAACGATGATATAGGAGCCTCACATATTTCAGAAATGTATAGCAATGCAATTCCTTGACAATGCTACGTGCTTAACAAGTTCACCTGTGTAGAATTTATGCATGCTTTCTTCTTTTGCTCTGCTTCCTGGAGCCCCCACTCATGCATTCTTATAGTGAGGCTGCCACGTCATCATCCTCGTTCATTGTGATTTGTTATAAATTTTGAAAACACTTTTTATACTCATCCGAATCACTACAAATTCTGAGACTCACTACCCAGTATAACCAATTTATAGTTGTTCGTATATAAAAGTCTGAAAATCATCCGGAGGTCTCCTTTATATAATCAAGCCAACACCTACAATGACCTTTAGTTTAAATAGAAGTGTAAAAGCTCCTGTTTGAGGAAGGCTACATGAGATGTAGATTAAGACAACAACTACAACTAACTATATTTTCGGTGCAGGTACAGCCTGCGAGTTATACAGCTCACAAGTCATACAGCTTATGAGTTCTACACTAAGCAAACAACGCTCACGAGACCGACACAATAAAACCCCGTGTTGTATCTGTCGAACTCGTGGGCTGTTCTAGTGTAGGTCTCATGGGCTTTACCTGACTAGTGTCGAACTCGTGGGCTGTAGTACTCATGGGCTATATGACTCGGTGTCGGTCTTGTGGGATGACCCCAAAGTGATAATATTCTCCTGTTGTTTACCCTGCGCTAATGACTGTAGGGCAGAGCGTTACACGCGAAATGTACATAGTAGGGAAATACAATTATGTATAGACATGTGCATAGGCATATTCATGATTATAGTATGTACTTTAACATCGCAATGATATCACTGTTTAGGTCATACTGCGTCGAGACTTAGCCTGTTCGCCCATTCAAGGTTGGACAATACAATGTAATGGATATGAGGATCCGAGCACCATGAATAATAGATCACTTAATTGAAGTTAATCATAATTGTAAGAAAGCAAACTTATGGACGACCAGTTACGTGCGCTCTGGATGAGTTGGCAGTGAGGACAAACGGCCCAAGGGCAGAACCACTTTATTATTATAGTTAATTAATCAATACTCCTTTATAGTCTATGGTAGTAACAATAACAATTACCGTATTTGCCGTCGATAAGGCCGCGTCATTTTTAACAAAAATCAAGCAGTAAAGTCGGGGCGAGGCCTATACGCCAGAACAAGCATATTACTGTATTGTCTTTCTATATAACTCAAGAGAATCACATTCCGGACCGACACTTATAATTATGTATGGGACTATGCAATGTGCAGATTGTTATTACATTACTATTATTATTATTGTTAGGAAACGTATGGAAACATGTACAAATAACAACGTTTCTTATTAAAAAAAAAATGACGTAAAAAAACAACTGAAGTTTTGATCAGAACAAAATCCCTCTGTTTTTGTTTTTTTCTGTCTTTCATCACCAATGACGGGATGCGGCTTATCCGTCGTTGCGGTTTTATAACCGGCATATACAGTATACAGCCTTATTTGTACAGGGTACTTCTAATGCCCGTTATCAATCTGTCTTGAGTGCTCACTTGAAATTCTGTCTAATGGACTAGAACTGCATTTTTTTTTATTATTATTCAGGTATTTATTTCAGGAGAATAAGGATAAACACATATCATTCTCACCATCATCTGTTTGAAGTTGTGACGTGCTGGAGCGACGTTCATCCTTTGACGAGAACTCGTCATGGAATCCCTAAAATGGTGCAAAATGTGACAGTTATTCAGGAAAAAGTCTCCAACTAGTTGTCACATTCATTGATGTGAATTGTTGATACTTCCATTCCATTTCGTGCTTAGTATAATCACATTATCTTTTAAATTAGTCGCTCATTTAATTATGGGTTCTGCAAGTAACAGCATCTTTTTTTTCTGTAGCTTCATTTCAGTTCCATTATCTTGTGATGAAAGAATAATTATGTCGTATAAGAATCTAAACATATTGACGGTACTTTATTGTATTACATACAATATACAATAATTGTCCAACGGGTACGTGTTTTGTGTTCATTCTTTTTTCCCTTCATTCTTTTCATCCCAGAGTTCCGATTCATGTTATTTGATACACATCATGCGTTCCAGCTTTATGTCATAATCAATCGTTGCTTATAAATATTGTTATATCTTTCTCCTTTCTGACGAGACTAGAATATGTGACCCTGCACCTCAAAACAAATTTTTAGTTAAGACCATATTCTGAAAGAGCAGACTTTAAGCTTTAAAATGATGTATAACTCAAATCAAATGGACTCTCCTAACCTATCTAAATATTGGAAAGAAAGCACAAACTCAGGAAAAGTGTGAACTGAGAAAAGAGGCTCTGAAGTACAATGTCTATTCAAGCGCTTAATCTTTACCAAATCGTGCTGGCTGTGCGATGAATGGGACAAAAAAAAACAGGAAGTAAACCACCAGAGTAACAACAATGAAAGGATTATCAGATTAAAGTGAAATTAAGCATGCCTTATTAACACATTCTGTCCACAATTAATGCCAAATTTCAAAGCAGTAGCACTATCCTTTCGAAAGTTATTAGAGTTGAAATTGAAGAGTGTGGACAAGGTTTTTCAGAAATGAAAAAGGGATTCTAAAGACACACCTAATCACACTATTCTACCAAAAATGTTCGAGATAAACTGCTAAAAAAAAACACACTTTCCTGCCCGTTTTATGATACCAAATTTTAGCATAATGTAAAAGAAGACCCACTCTTTCAGAAAATATGAAAAAGTCAAGTTCGGCTAGGTTGACCCATTTCACTTATTTTCAGTCCTCACGCAAAATCAGTGTGTGCGACTTTATGTTCGTTTTGAGGTGCACGGTCACATATACAAGCTTAGGAGTTCCCTCCGTTTCCAACAACCAACACATTTGATTTCCCCATTGTTTAAAGCAACAATAATGAATTCCATATGATTTTGTTTTAATGTTACTACCTTCATCATAATAGTTTATTTACAGATGTAAATATTTGAAATACCTTTACTCATAATGTCGCGTTTAAAATTGTACACAACGTTGTAAGGAATGAAACCTGAATAAAATTAGATAACAGGAAATAAAAAAATGAAATATGCGTGACATGAACTGTAAAAATATGGAATGGGATGTAATAAGGGAGTTCACGGTTGTGATTTGCGCATGCGCAAAACAAACGTCAAATGAAAATGTCTGTGTATTTGCCACTGACTTTAAAATGTAAAGAAGTCTCGAGCAACTATGAGAATCTGAATTATGTAAGTACAATGTATGTGTTTCGGACTTAGAATGTATAGGTGTATGTCATTTATCAACACTGTTTAGCAAAATCTCTCCATGCCTTTTATCACTATTAGTTTAATAGAAGATGCCATGCTTCAACAAGGAATTCTTGATCACAACACATGTCCATGTTATTTCAAAGTCTGTGGTGTAGGGGTCAAATGAGACATGCGCTAAGCATGAACTCCCTTATTGAGTAAGGACGACAAAACAATAAAACGAGAATGAACACAGAGATGGAGAAAGTCTACCTTGATAAGTTGGTCCAATTCCTCCAAACGCATTTTGACTCGTATCGACATGAGATTGTCTGGGAGCAGAAAACTTTCTAAGCTAGCGTCACTGGTTGCCATGGTGAATGTATGTCTGCTGACGTCAGACAAAGCGGTCGCGAGCTGTCCAAGCAGTTGCCGCGACTCTGTGTGAATGACGATGAACATTTACTTTTTAGTCATATTTGACATAGGGTCCTATATCATTACCTCTAACGAATTTCTTTAGTAGCCTCTCGGTGGGCAAGTTGAACGTACGTTGGAAATAATGCATTTTGCCGTGAATATTGTGCATCAATGCTTCGTTTACTCAATCTGTTCATTATTTTTAAGCATGGTACAAGCTTTAGCATGACCGTGTACATCCACATAAAGAAACATCAACAACATTAACATAAATCATTGATACAATAACATTTTGTAAAGTAATCCAAAATGACCATACACGCCCTGCGAATAGCATGTATCGACTATTTTCGAAAGTATTTTGGCCTCTATAGTTAAGCTGGAGATGAAAAAAAAACAACAACAACAACAACAACAGCAACCAGCACCCTGCTTGGAAATACCATTCTTAATCGATATTTTTGATGGTCTCATTGTATCCGGGTTTACCTTGCGATAGAACTTGACCGCCATTAACTTTCCTTCTCCCGTTCTCAATACTCTGACCTAAGACCCTCAGACTGGTATCGAGGGCAGTCGCGAAATCGGGTAGGGCCGAGTCGAGGTCGGCGTAGAGGGCCGAGGTCGATGCGACGAGATCCCCGGCAGCGCTCAGGATTGAGAGAGAACTTTCCCTCTCACTGCGAGTAGCGACCTCACGCAACCGGGACGCCATCTACGATGAGTAACGTCTCTGGTTTGTGACCTAATGTGTGTGTCTGCAGCATCAGCGAGAGATGAGGTCAAAGGTTAGGCCTATGACCCTGACATGCAGTGAAGATAATATTTATTTGATAACATAACAAAAGATATAATATTCTAAAGCATACAAATTGATTTTATTTCATTTATTTTATTTCATATCATTAGAAATACAATGACAGTAAAGATTTTTCATAATGAGTTGCCCACAAAGTTATTTAAAATCAGTACAGCATTTTGATAAAGGAAAATAGCGTGGACGGAAATACAATTTTATGTTGAAACTTTAAAGTTTGTACAGAAACAGACAAAGTTGTTGGAAATGATAATTGTTACAACATATATGTATGATCTGCAATACATAAGATATGTACATCATGACGTCATCCTCATAATACTACGTGCAATGCGTGGTGATTGTTGTACAGAAAGATCGCAATGTGAATGTATTATGCTATGGATCATAATGTTTGACAGAGTTTCCTAATCAATATAGCAAATGACGTGTATTTTGATACACAACTGACTCTCTAAACAAAATAGATATGACTTATAAACACAGCAGTGAATGTCACGTGATTAATGTTGATATAACAAGAGTTTTGAATTCAATCATTGTCTATCACCAATGTTCTTATCTTGTATGATTATCATTATTGAAACAATGCAGACAGCACCCCTGCCAGTTACTGGAGTAGGACAGAACTAAACCTTGTTGAATTATCATTTGTCAGAAATAAAATTAATCACGAAACTCAGTACAAAAGATTCAGAGCGTAACTTAATCTGTTTCGATTATGACATCACAATGAATGCCGACGTATTCAAATGTCAATTACTTTGTGTGCGTGTGTGTGTACACTGTGTGTCCGTGTGTCCGTGTGTCTGTGTGTATGTAAACGTTCTTGATTAATGTGTGCAATTTTCATTTACCCCTTAATCTTGCAACTACACGGTATCAACCCCTAGAGACCATAATGCATGAAAGCAAGGACAGAGTGAAGGAAATTAGAGAGAGAAAGAAAGAAGGCAGACAAACTGACAAAACAGACATACAGACAGAGGCTGTCACCACATGGACTCGCTCGAATACACACACACGCACGCGCACGCACACGCGCACACACACACACAAGTAATGCAAACATCACGCTACAAGTATCACCTTATAAGTGCGACAGAGGCACTGTGGCTGAGATGATCCTACACTAATTCATAACAGAAATATGGATACATAGATCATTATGTGTCACGCTTGATAAACATCAAGGTGTTTTTCATCCTCGTAGAGTGATTGTTGTACTCTCTTCGCTATCGCACTGCAGCAGCAAGTAACAATGTTTTGCCGTTGCTAAGACAACTACGCGAGTTGATGCCGGATATACGAGCACTTTGCTCATTATGCAAAGTGACAACACACAGTGTCAAAGGGGGAGGAAGCTTGGCATATTCTAAGCCCTCGGTAACAATGATCATCGGATGTATGAACATGAGGTGCAATTTTCATTTGACATAAAGACCTTGGAGGACATAAACTAATAAAACATTATTCCCGCTATCAATGCAACGACATATTTTTTTTTTTTTTTTCTAGGCGCGGGTGCCATTGTATGTCAGTTTTTCATTCGATGGTATGCCTGCTTGTCCGCGTTTCAGGTGCAGCGGCTGCGTGAGTGTGTATGAATAATAACATGTCTGTGCATGTGTCGTTTCCTTTACCGATGGTTTTCTATGATAGCATTGAAATGAAAATAAATATAGTTGAATGTAGCAGTTAGAATTACAACAACGATTAAGATACTGTTGATAGTATTGAAGAATCTTGAACATTGATTACTATTTTGATAATTGATATAAATGGCAATGAAGATGAGAAGGAAAATTAGGGGATGAAGAACAAGGGAAAATAAAAATGTTTGATTTTCGCTGGTTGAACAGCATCAGCCAGGGAACTAGCCTTCCAAAGGGCCCTCTTACAATCTTAACCCATCATTGCACCTGAGCAGCCGGTTGTACGCCTGGGTCCAAAGGGACCTCGAATTCGGTGTGATATCTTCTTCTACAAAGCGGGATATGCAGCCACTCTTGAACCTAGAGCCTCTGTAATGTGTACGTGCACAGACTCGAATATCCACAGCACCATAAAGCTATCATAATAGAGGAGAAAAGGTGATCTTTCACTTTTCTTAAGCTTGACTGGGTAAGATTGTGGTGATCTGGATAAAGATTAATGGCTAAAACTGAATGTAAGGTTTTCCTTAACCGAATCAAACTTTCATATGATATTGTTTAAATTTTGAGAAAGCTGGTAGACTAAATTGTTTCTTTTGACTTTGTGTAATTATTCATTACGCACAGACTGTGCATGGATTTTCATAGGATTGTTGTGATGTTCAAAACTTAATGAAGTTAAGGCTCTGGAATCCTAAATTGCAATTTCACAACATAAGCGAGCTGGCTTTAACGCATGTATACAGTGATTGCAAATGGAAAGATTGAACTGCAACATTTAGGTAGGAAAGTTTATAATACGGTGAATAGTGATATAAGGATATGTATTTCATAGCACCAGCCAAGACAACGAATACCATATCTACCACTCTGTTATTCACGCTATCAAATTTCACCTTTAAAGACTGAACACTACAGTTCGACCCCAGTGTGTCCCTTGAAAATCCGACGAGGTCCTGGTGAATAGGATATCAAATAAGTACATCCCTCAAAATCGGGATTAATATTGATAGCTATGCCATGGCCCTCTAAAGCGAATGACCATAGGCAAGTAAGTTCACAACCGTTCATAGAATGACACAAGGCAGCTGTTTCTCATTTTTTTTTTCACAAGAAAACCTTCCAAAATAAGGAATGAAACAGAAACAGACAAACAAAGACAGCCTGAAGAAGACTGAGTTTAGATTTTGCGGGAAGAATAAAAGCCACTTTGGACGGTACGAGATTCATGGGCCTAAACATCACTATATGAATGCGCTACAGAAATCATACAACAATTTGATTTCCCGCATGTTTGTCAAAAAGAATATGTACATATTATGTGTGTACTACGTTGAACAATGCTAGCCCGCAGAGAAAACGTGGGGCTTGACCTTTTCAGTCGGTGCGTGTGTGTATTGTTCGTCAACTCTAGACTAGTTCTAGTTCCAGTGGCTAGATACTGTAAATAGTGACTCCACAGAGACAAGCAATCGGAGGAAAAGAATGCAGACAATTCTGTTCTCGTCCGATTCATACTCATAGGGAACCCTGTTTACTCGTTTACATCAAAACTTACTGAGATTCCGAAATCGCTGGAAATTTACTCTAAATTTTTTTAGTGCGAGAAACTTTCGCAAATTCTGATATGGGGCCAAAATTCGGGGATGCAAAATGCACGCAAAAGTGTTTGTCTACGTACACAGTGCAATAAATCCAAGTACGTAGCAATTTTTGTAACATGGCGGGTTCTAGTTTTTAAGTAACCATGTTTACAATTCAGAAATCGTCTCCTTTCACATAGATTGATATACCGGTCAACCAATGCAGCCTACATCAATATTCCAGATAACGATAAAGGTATATGTGTTCTGATTATCAAAGTGACTAAAGCACAATGAGTAAACATGCAATTAATGCGTTGATCTGTTGAAATGAAAACTCGAACTAAAATCTTTATCAGTATGATGTTCAGTGTGATGATACAACAGGTCCTCTTCCAGTGGCATGAAATAGAGCCAGGACACTGATATCAATATCGCTGTTGACCTTTGGCGACACTTGTATATCTTCGGGACTTTGTAACGCACAGCAACAAGTCACAGAATCATATTGCACAAACCGACAAGATTTTTTTTTCCTCGCACACCCACTGACACATCCATTCACAACTCACGAGTACGACAATATGATCAGATTACATTCACAGCTGCAAATATGTGTATGAAATTTACGCTGTACAGCAGACGATAAAAATGAACCGCACATAAACGTACCGATAATACGGCTCCTATTCTTGTGCGGCGATGAGAGTGGGCGGGTGATGTATAATATCTGCACGGATGAATGTAGGTCGAACACTGCTGTCTGGCAGACGGATGCCTGACATCTGTCTCCTGCTCAACTTAGTTGCAATTTGTTCTGAATCATCGATCAAGTATTGTTATTGCTGGCGATGGACACTGCTCCAGATAGATAACAATTATCGCTATGGGATTGTGTGTGATGACCTCAAGCGAGTGAATACACAGCCCCCGAGATAGTAAACATACACTGAAATGGTAGGCTGAAACATTCGAGATGCAGTTGCCCTGTTATGTTTGAAACTTACCTTTGCTCCTAGTGTTACCATAGTCTCTTTCAAGTCATAATCTTCCATTAAATGTACTTCCCACTGGTATACCGCACTTAACGACTACACTGTGGGGCGCTTGTGAGCTTTTGAATGATGCAAATAGCAGAGACACATCTGACTCAGCATTACCCCCATTGACTTCGGAGCTAATTATAAAAATGAAAATAGGAAAAGAGAGGAACAGTATTCTCCTAAATGGGAGAAGTCTTGATTGAGGCTTGCTCCCTTCGCAGGGAGCAAGGTGTGACAATAGGGGGAAACAATAAAGCCCTGATCGTGTTCTATTCCATTCCTGTGTGTGGCGATTCAATATCGATCGCACGCCTGAATCGTATCGAAGGGATCCCAGCAGTCAATTCAGCGTATCGCGGAGGCTTTAAATAAAATGTCCATAGCTCACCGTTACATCGCAATGACTTCATTAGGCCTACAGCCGTCCTACTTTATCGATCAACTGTTTAATCGATTGCGTCACACTTTGTTAAAGCTATTCCTGCAAACACATTCCTGCGTATTGAAGAAAAAGTCTTGCCAACAATACACTGGGTGTTTTCAATAACAGAAAGCATAATCAGTAATATGTTAATATTGTCAGGTATGAAGTCAGACTTCCCTGGTTTCTATATGAAGTAACAACTAAAATCAGATAATGGCATGCTCCTGGGTAATCATGAGATAACGGACGGTAGGTAATGACATGGTCTGCACCAGCGAGACGAACAAATACAAAACACGAAAGAAAAAATTCCCGACAAATAAAACTAAGTTCATATTCTGGTTTCCCTGGTTACTCATGAAAAATGCTACGGTCATTCAATTGGATTTAATTAGTGAAACTTTGATTTAGCTCTCACTTTATTTCTAATCCCTCCCCCCCCCCCTCCACACACACACACACACACACACACACACACACACACACACAGAGAGAGATTCTCGTAAGATGCTTCAGCCCAGTGATATGATAGCTTACTCAAGGTAATTGGAAAATGTCGCACTATTTTTTTTTGTGCCTCTCAAAAAAGTCTTTTTTTTTTCAAGTCAGATTTATGCCTAATAACTAAAACTACACTTTTTTTCAAATTTCCCAGTTTGAAAAGTGTAAAAATTATTCGTCTGCAAACAGGACCTTAATAATTATACAGAACGGGCATGCGCATTATAATACCCCGTATGGTACCCCTAAGCTGGTCCTAATGAGGGCGCTTTTTCATAGTAATTTGCTCACGTGCACATATGGTACATTTAATGACCTTTTCTCTTTCTCAGTTGAATCTTCCCTTGTTTTAAAACTGACATAATGCATAAGCTTGCCCGACGTCACAATTTATAGAATTTATGTTCAAACAAAGAATGAGCTCTGAACTCATTTGTTTTGCATTGCATGCTACAACAATCTTTTTCTCTTCATCTTGTCAGATACCAGGCATGCTGTCAAGTGGAGTTGCTTTCGAGCAGTATTTATACGGATAACATGAATAATCATTACATCACAGAGGCTTATCTTGATGAATTAAAAAAAAAAAAAAACGATCATGCCTGTTGGCACAACTGTCCTTTACGTAATTTCCTGATCATGCGCAAAGTAGAACTACGCACTGGCTTATACTCGCAACAAACAGTTATATTCTCGGTGTGAAAAGCATCCCCGGTTGACTAGAGAGAAACACTAAAATATCCCCGATTGAAGCCGTTTGCGAGAACACACACACACGCACACACACACAAAGATCTTTCAAACAACTATTACAAAAGGTCAGTGAAATAAAATATTTTGATGGATGTATTGAGATTTCGGTCAGACCACAATGGTAATAATAGATACAAGTAGGATTCTGCTGTTTTGTATTCTATTTTGTTTAATTGCAATTAATTCTTCGCCATTTATTAAATATCACACTGTACATTGCTGTAAATCGAATCCATTTTACAAGAAATAAGATAACTTAACTGTATCTCTCTCTCTCTCTCTCTCTCTTTTTTTTTTTTTTTGGATATCATAAAAATCAAGAATGTATGCTGAATAATGAACTGTCGTAGAGTAGTCGTAGAGGTTTAAATCAGGTACCTTGCAGGGACTTGGCGTATTTGTAAGTAGTTGTTTGTGTAACGCCGTTGTTTATGAGGTTCAGCTGTTGGCATCACTTTTGCGAACCAAAGGAAAATAAAACATCCTAAACACTATGGACTCTTCTTTTTTTTTTCATTAAGCACACCAAAGCGTTGATATATAAGCAATTTTAGAACAACACTTATTTCATTAAAGTTAAAAGAAATAATCAAATAATAGTGTTAACACATATCACGTGTGACTAGCATAATTGAATTTAAAGAGAACAATAACAAATTCCAGCTTGAGTGTTTCTATTAAGCAATTATTAGCTAAACGCCCCGAAACCGCCCGTAAACTTTAACTTGTTTTTTGCTTCATTATTGTTATTATTTTTATATAATGTATAAATACGCAGTGTGAAAGAGGTCAGAGGTCAACAAAAGTTTGGCAGAATTATTTCTGTGACACACAAGTCTCTCAGTAAAGTCTTAAAAGCCTTTCCAATAAACATAACTTATGTATATAATATAAAAAAAAACACGCAGTGATCTGTTTCGCAAAATTTGTAGGAAGTTGTACTTTTACTTTGTTCTATGCATCGTTACGTCATAACACTCTAATAGCAGAGACTGCGCAGACACTTCAAGTATTCATAAATTTTGGGATAGATTTTCCGCTTTTTCTCAACTTTCACTAATGTGTTCTACTGATATTGCCGCATTCACTCAATCCACATGTCTATAAAGGTAGACTTGCCCTTTAATGTGAAATGAAAGTTATGTGGACATAAAGAACATTGTGAAGATATAGGCCCCACATAATCCCCCATACACTTATACACGATACAATCATTCATAAATTCAATGACGATTTGAAGGTATGTACATATCTAACAAATTGATTAGCATTATAGACGCAATAGATTCATCCACTTTCGACAAATAAACGATTCTAGATGATAATATGCATGTTCTTTTTCCTGGACTTACACTTAATAGTAGTAAAACACAGAGTGTCTTTACCCTCTTGTTTATATGAAACTGAAAATTTTGCCTTGAGAAAGTGAATCAGTTGGAGATTACCCAACTTTCAAGACAGGACACATCATTTACACGAAACGAATATGCGAGCCCAGAGGGGCAAGGAGTCAGTTCGAAGGCTCACATAGTCACCTTCCAAATCAGATAGTGGACTCGTCAAAATATCTACTCTCAACCGGCCTTTCTTGATACTAACAACGAATAGCGTGTGGCATGCGACAACCAAGTCGGTTGGATTAATGACGCGATTCCTGAGGTTCACATTCCTATCCCAGTCGAAGAAGGCTGTTGTTGTCACACGTCTGACAGTTTTGCCTTGGATTACGAAAAGGCGCTGCACTGTTTTGTGATGTCACAAAGAGGAATCAATCACAACGAATATATATATATATATATATATATATATATATATATATATATATATATAAAGAACATTCAGGGAAACTCTTACAGCACACATCATTTTGATTTGATCTTTCGCCGAGGGCCCGCTTCTGGATCTCGACATTCACAGCACTCTCATTCTTACTAACAAAGGGCATTTATATTGCGCATCTACTATAATTATTATACTCTACTATCCGTTTTTCTACACGAGACTTTACTGAAAATTGAATTATAACGGCGTGTTAAAGATGACAAAATTGCTATCGATGACAAGATAACATTTCCTTACACTTTAAAACTTAGTGTTAGTGTTATCATTACTCACTATTACGAGGCTCACATTATCTTCCTTGTGTGTTTATCCGTGGACACCATCAAGGGGTGGAAAAAGGAAAGGTCTTCCATCCTCTATATTCCTCCCAGCCAAAGCATGAGTGTTACAAGGTCATGGCAATTTTGGATTCACAGGATTCTTGTCATTTCATGTAAAGGCGTAATCTATTTCGCAAAGTAGAATTTACTAAATGAATAATTACTTATTAGTTGGGACACTTGGGTAACAATGTTTATATTTTTATTTTGGTTCGCTGTTCCTTTTTATAGGTTTATAGTGACCTCGTCTACAGCCACTCTGTCTATTTTCCAATTGGTCTACTGGTAAATCGTCTATTACCGATTCTTCTAATACCCATTTGGTCTACATTTTGTTTTGTCTAGTACACATATTGTCTAATAGTCACTTTGCCCACTACCCGTACTGTCTAATACCCAACTCATCTAAGGAGCATTTCGTCTACTGAGCAATTGATCTAATAGCCAAGTCGTCTATACTCACAATGTCTACTTGTCATGTCGTCTAATATCCATTTCGCCTACTGCCACTTTGTCTACTCCCACCTCGTCTACAAGTCGTCTTGTCTACATTTACTTTGTCTAGTTATCATATCGTCCAACCCTTAGTACGTCTATACCCAATATGGTCTATCCCCATCTTGTCTACACCCAACTATTCTACACCCAACTGGTCTACTCCCAACTGGTCTACACCCAACTGGTCTATACCCAATTGGTCTACTCCCATCTGGTGTACTCCCAACTCGTCTACTCCCAACTCGTCTACTCCCATCTGGTCTACTCCCAACTCGTCTACTCCAAACTCGTCTATACCCTATATTGGTCTACTCCCAACTGGTATACTGTCAACAATTTACCCAAACTGATCATTCCCATCTGGTCATGCTAACAATGAATACACCACTTTGTCTGGAGTCCAGTCCGTCTCACTGTCACGAACTATTCATAAACCTGCCCTGGTACAAAAATCAATAATAGTCTGTTTTTTAAAGTTGTTAATTATCCCGCACATGCTGAATATAGAGACATATTAATGGTGAGACACGACTATCCAGTCAATATCCTGGCCATAAAATAACTAAATAATAATAAACTAGCTCAGTTACAATCCTCCATCACATACGAATTGTCAGTCAAACGAAACAGAATTACATTTCGACCGCCAACCCCGTCCACCTCCGTCCATGCATGCAGCGGTCTTGGCGGGATCCCGAATGAGGAATTGTGCATTATTGTAAGACATGGCATTCAACCGTTTAAAGGCATCAGTACGTGGCAGACAGAATGAAGAATACTGATAATGTACGTCTAATGTGAGCCTTTTCATATTTACCATACTTATGATTGTGCATCAAAGGTGAATGGATGGAGTGTTGAAGTTTGGACATATAAATGCTGCATGATTGCTTCTGGTATAAATGACACATCCAGCACAAATGTAACACAGCAAGTTGTTCACACTGTGACATTATTTTTTTTTTTATAAAAAGAAATAAAATTGTCATAATTAGAACAAAAAATTTAAACCAAATGGGGCACCAAGAGTGTTCGACCTATTTCAATGGGAAAGGAAACTGGATGAAGTAGACTTTAGTAAGGAGTTTGGAGTAGACAAAAAAAAAACACCTATATAATAAGTAAACCAGTTGGGAGTAGACCAGTTGGGTGTAGACGAGTTGGGAGTAGACCAGTTGGGAGTAAACCAGTTGGGAGTATAGACCAGTTGGGAGTAGACCAGTTGGGTGTAGACCAGTTGGGAGTAGACCAGTTGGGAGTAGACCAGTTGGGAGTAGACCAGTTGGGGGTAGACGAGTTGGGTGTTGACCAGTTGGGAGTAGACTAACTGGTTATTAGACTAATTGAGTATTAGACAAAGTGGATGTAGACCAATTGGCTATTAGAGTAAATGAACTGTAGACTATTTCATTCATAGACCTAATGATTAATAGACGAAATGGTCAATAGACATAATGGGTAATAGACGAAATGTGACTTAGACAAATTAGAGATTAGATTAAATGGTTAGTAGACGAAATGGCAATTAGACTAATTGGCATTTAGACAAAATGGTTGGTAGACGAGTTGGTAGTACACGAAGCGAGTTTAGACGAGATGGTATTAGACTAGGTGAACAGTGGACAGTATGGTTGTATACGAGGGGCCAGTTTACCTTTTTATATGATTGTTACAAAACCATTTCAACGGCAAAAGAAAATACATGAATAAAAATAGCTACAAAATTTAACAAATTTTTTGTTGTCTTTTGTATTCTAATGTACTGGATTGAATTGAATGTTTTATTGTCCACAATGCGAATGTGGACATGTGTCTTCCATCAGCGTAAGATACAGGAGATACACACGGATAACAATTGTTCAAAGAACAATATATGCGTGACAAATTACAAATAACACTAAAAATATATATTTTGCAATAATTGTAAAAATGAAAGTGATATCCACTATATTCATAATACATATTACATAAATCCCATTTAATTTAATGGTTTAAAGAGATCTGTAATCATAATCATTATCAGTATCTTATTAAGTTTACACTGTACAAGATACAAGAATTTTCTCCGTACTTAAACAATTCTAGAGAAAAAAAAAATGCAAAGGTAAAATTTGACAGCCGGAAATTTCATTCGAAATTATCAAATGTGGATATACCAAATTTTCATTTTGTAAGAAAGAATAAATGAAGGATTCTGATGATTGAACATTTGTTTGTTCCTAAATAAAGCTATAATGTGGTATCAAAGAGCATTACAAAACTCTTTGGAGGCGGTATTAAAGTGAATCGTTTCTAAAAGTGAATAAGGAAATCAATGCTGAAAAAAAATAATTTTTTCAAAAATTAAACCAGAGAGGTGACAAAACTTCCGTAAGAAACGTTTCCCATTTCGTTAATTCATGGTTTAAATTAGTTCAAAATAAAACCTAGATTCTTTCTAGCAATGTCTAGTAAATATTATTTGCGTGTGTGTTTTGTTTCATGTAAATCGTTTTGAAAGCGCAGATCTTAACTGAGAGAAATGCAATAAAATCCTAATATTGTTAATACTCTTAAAAAACTTCTACCTCTTTGATATCATTTTATCCACACCGTCATACTGATTCTCAGTAGACAATGATAGGTTGGTGTGTCCGTGACATTAGACGAGTGACCATTTATTTTCCTTGCTGCTCCCCATAGACTATAGAGTAGAGTTGTATGACTTCTGTCTTGCATTGTACATCTACCCGATATTTCTGTCATCTTAATAACATCACATACCTTTACCGTCAAAGCCGATGCTTGAGAATTTAAATCCACTCGAGGATTGCAGAAGCATTTCCTTTCGTGAGTCGTAGGTATCAATAGCTTGACGAAATATTGAATAAGTGTTTGTCCAGTAAACGTATCTGTAAAGCGGTAGACGAAAATACACGTTTCTTATTTTTTCTACACGCTATAACTCATCAGCTTCTTTTAGCGCTGTGAGTGTAAATATAGTGTGTTGTTAATATCTGCTTTTAGTTATTCCTGAAATGTCATGTCCATACCCGCCCTTAAGTAAAATGATTGAGACATGAGAATTAATACTTCATGAAAGCCATGTTTTTGTTACACTTTCTTTGGGCAAGACAAATTCAGTCAACTAATAAATGAAAACTGATAACAAATTATACATAATTATTTCCACTGTTAGTATTAAAGAGAGAGTATAGTATTCATTAAGGAGATGATTTAGTCTTAAACTTTTTTACGTACTTAGAAACCATTTTATGAAATGGCAAATAGTATTCAATGGTAATAGGAATTTAAAGTTTATTTGATGAAAAGTGGTTTTGAGATAAATCAGATATAAAAACAGAAACAAAGTAAAACACAATGATCCTGATAAAAGGTACGTCCCCCCTTTAAATCTATTACAATTGCTCTGGTTTGGATATATCAGCAATTTCAAAACCAATTTTTGTCAAATACTAGTAAACGTTGAATCCCTCTTGGAATTACATGATCCTTCCTATTTCATAAGGTATTGCTCATTATCTCAGCAAAGTTTTTTTTTGTTTTTTTTTTTGTTTTTTTTTTGTGTGTTTTTTTTTTTGTTCAAAAACCTGAAATAAGGACTCAACCAAAACTTTATGATCCCTTCAACAATGATTCAGGAATATTACAACCTAAGAAAATCCCCCAATAGGCTAGAATGGGAGAGCTGTGCTCAAACCTTTCCATGTCATCAAGTACAATGCTCGTAATGTCGCCGACATCCTTGGCAAAGTCTTCCAGAATTGTGAAGTCCAGAAGAGAAACAACAATGATGTTCACTTGCACAATAAAAACTGATACAGAGCGAGTTGCAACGAAGAGGGCGCGCTTTGAGTCAGAAAGGGCCAGGTTCAGGCAGTTGAAAATCCCTGATGAGAAAGATGGAGGGAGAGAGAGTCCTCTCGTGTGAAATTGCCTCATGACATTGTGTTAACCAAAGTTCAATTCAACACTATAATGAAGTTGATCTCGATTCCCTACTTGTTAAAACTGAAGGAAATCGAACGGAATCAAGACTTTTCTCACTGTAAGTAGACCTGAATGGATTTTATTTCACTTGTTTTCACGAAAATGACATATCGGTCGTAACCAAATGTGCTTAAAATCTGAACTGAAGATTGTTTATTAGTTTTATACGAGTAGAGAGGACTACTTCCCTGCAGTTCCGTGTTTACCTGCATATGCGAGACTTATTTGCATCCTTTACTAGTGATTACATAACAATTATTATCAAAACTTGAACTTACGAAACACCGTTTCAGGCTGTTCATCGGTAATATGCAACCGACGGATAAAATAAGAAGTCCAATAGACTACTTGATCCTGTCGATCATATGTAAGATCTGTTGCTGCCTCGGGAATTGTACGGTAGATCGTGAAATTCACTTTCGTTCCTTTGGCTAAATAAACGTTTCCTTGATCACTCAAGATTACAAGGGTGTCTTCTGTAAACGTTATGAAAGACAAGAAAAGACAATGTATAACACAAGATTAGATCAACTTATCACAGTTGATAAAGTGTTTGTTTGTTTGTTTGTTTGTTTGTTTGTTTCGGGGGGGGGGGGGAGTAGAGGAGCTGGATGCTTTTGCCACCAATGGAAATGGCCAGCATAGTGACAAATGATATATAAAAAATGTTTTATTTTAATTTTATTTTTTTTTTTTTTGCATGAAGATCCTATAGTGCGGCAGTGGATCTATTTCACTCGACAAATCAAAAACACGAATCAATACCAGGTCACATTCGGTTGTAATTGAAATATCGGACAAAAACTTCATTGCACTTTCTATGTACTAGATGTAAGAGAAAAAAAAAAAAACTATAATATTTGGTTCAAAGGTTCTCATAAAAGTTGGTCAACTGCGAGAGTTGGGGGAACGTCCTGTTGATCAAATTTGTTATATTTGTCTCATTTTGTCCTTTCCTATAAACACGAAACAAGAGTTAACAAAGTTTTACAGAAATGCACTGTCCACTAAAGTAGAAAATTTGAAAATGTCTTTGTTCTGGTCGGTATGGCTTCTACTGTACTGCATGCAAATCACTTAAACAATCCAGTGAACGGCAGCAGTCGACATTGTGCAATAAGCCAGTTCGGGGTTCCAGTTTGAGCATGAGCAGAAAAAGGTCATGTGTACCTAGAGACAGGTTGGATTTTAATTTCACTGAGATTACAAGCCTCTGCAATGCTATGATTATTCATGTAATCCTTATAAATGGTACCTACCAGTACATCCACTGACAGCAAGCCTGGTATTTGGCAATGTTACCAGAAAATTTTGTTAATGTATTCAAAACAGCACAATGAAATGGACGCTTCCCAAAGTGTTTATTGATGAACCATTCTGGGTACGTCATCTACACAGGTTCATTCTTTGTGAGACCCCGTTTACAGTGCGGGGCCGGGCTCGGCCGCGGCTCGGTCGCGGCCGAGCCCGGCCTCAATTGCGCGGCAGAGCCTCGCAATTTTGTCCGTTTACACTGCTGGGCTCGGCCACGCTTTCAATTCAAACCTTTCAATATTTTGTCGTAGTGGCGCTCTGCTTGTAAACAAACGTAATTTGGTATTGTCTGGTTTTCAGACCCTTTGCCAACTGAATTCTGTGGCGACGAAGCCGCCGTTGGGGCAAAGGCCTTTGCTTAAGGAAAAAATCCTTTGCAGGACAAAACCACATTAAACTATACTAGTTTTCGACGTTTAGGGGGTTAATATCCTGAATAGCGGCCGAGCCTCGCACTGTAAACGGGGTCTTAGAGTACGAGTTCCATAAACTGCTATGTTGGGCAAGCTGCTGCATTTTGTCGCTTTATGATTGAAGTGCCTAACCAAATGGGAAAAATGAAAGGTCATTATTTTGTTGTTTTTTTTTTTGTGCCCATGTGCGCATGAGCTAACTCCGAACTGGCTTATTAAGAGGAGGAATGAATAAGCGGGGTCATCCACAAGACCGTCACCTACGTGTAACACAACCCATGTGACGGTCATTATATCTAATGAATCATACAGCAGACAAGTCAAGTCACGCACCCCATCATTTCTACACTAGGGAAATACGGTCCATGGGTTCAACTCGGGATAAAAACAGCTCGCGAGTTCGACAGGCACAACACAGGGATTAATGAGTCAGTCTCATGGGCCTTGTTTGCTCAGGGACGTATAAATCTGTATGACTCGTAGACTGTGTGATTGGTGGGGAGCCGCTGCCGGTCTCGTGATGTGCACCGGAATAGACAGGGTCATCCCACTAGACCGACAACCACGAGTCATACAGCCCACGACTTCGACACTGAAAACAGGTCCTAGGGTCATAGGCCTACAGCCCACAATGAGTTCGGCACAAGGTAAAACAGCCAAGGAGTTCGACAAATACGACACAGTATCCGTCTTGTGGGTCTTACTTGCTCATTGTTACTCTCATAAGTTGTGTGACTCGTGAACTTTATAACTCGATCGTGGGCATACAGCCCATGTTTGGCTCATGGGCTGTATGATTCGTGAGGGTCGGTCTCGTGACGTACACCCGGATAGACACCCTATAGTTTGTCCCAAATAATCAGCTAGCTTTCACTGGATATAAATTTAGATGTTTGACTATTTACCAGCAGACATGTACAGGTCCCCTGGAGTTATGCTTTCCGGGTCATGTCATGCCACGTTCTGGCATGTTCTGCCATGTTAAGGCCTGAGCACACCAAGCATGGTAACCGCATCAGTCCGGTTTATGGTGCGCTAAAAGGAACCATGTCTACTTCTGTCACAATATCACTTCCCCGCTTTAAAAAAAAAAAAAAAAAAAAAAAAAAAAAAAAAAAAAAAAATGGTACAAAAAAGAATCTTCATCTTCTCATTTGTGTGTGTGTGTGTGTGTGTGCGTTGCTCTTGATTCTTACACATGCCATCTACCTCATTATTGTTTTGTTTTTGGGGTTTTCTTTTGTTTGTTTGTTGGTTTGTTTTCAACAGAACCAAATATTGTACCTTTTGGCACTCCATAGCAAGCAAAAAAAAAAAAACCACAACAAAACAAACAAACAAACAAACAAAAAACAAACAAACAAAAACAAAACAAGAAACCGCACCGTTGCCGTTACCGTGCTCTGTGTGCCGAGGCCTCTTGATAGTTTAAGCGTACCTGCAGGTTTTTTTCGTCTTGGTCGACAGGAGACGAGCTCACGATATGGTGGACGATTCATACGCGTTACAACGGGTTCAAAATCACAATCACCACCGTCAGTGCAGGCGACAAGTTGGCATGAGGAGAGATCTGCAACGAGATACCGCACACCCACTGGGTGCCCGATAATGTAATTCATTGGGGAGGAAAACAAAACGACAATCGATCAAATTCACGGATGGTATCGGGCGCTTTCCTCTCACTTAATAAAGCTTCAGGATGGATGCAAAATTGATTCAAAACCCCTGTAGTTATCTTCAAAGGTATGAAGGTAAAATACCGTCTTCTCTATTATTACTAAGTATCTTAAACGTCTATACACGCTTATAATCATTTACCCCTTTATGTGTGTATATTACATGAGTTGCAGAATAGGCAGAGACAAGCCGAATAGAAATAGGAAAAGCTTTAAAAATCGAGGGAAATGTGTTACTGCCCGGTAAGTGTTCTTGTCATAAAAAGAGTCCTGACTGCCAATCCGAATACTTTCATGCACTCGAACAACCGAGACAGTTTCTTTCTATACCACTTTTATCTTCCATATGCTTTTGCTGAATTAGGTGATCCGAGAATTCTCTCGGATCACCTATTGTATCTGTACGGATTCTTTCTTTCTTTCTTTCTTTATTTCTGGACAAAAGTTGTGCGGAGGTTAGCTCAGAAAGTGCATTGCCTCTCAATGTCAAACTTATACCATATATGTATCATGTCGCAAAGACGACAGCGCAAGTAAAATCATAGTGATCAGTCGACCGTAACGTCACTATGACGTGATTATAAGCAAACACATTTTCATGCATATCTCATTAATGGAATGGAATATTTCAATGAAATTTACGTCACGTATATTTCAAGTCAAGCGGATTGTACTCATATTCTCAAAATTCATTTTTCTCTCAAAACGCGCGCGTACGCGCGCGTTGAAATATTTGTATGTTCAAATCGAGCTCAAAATTTTTTTGCACACGTTTCAGACCATTTAGAGCATTTTTTGAAAAATTGAAAAAATTGGACGGACGCGTACGCACGCGCACATATTCGCACGCACAGCTGATATGAAATAGAAATTTTCAATTTTTTCACACTAATCGGATGTCCGAAATGTCAAGGAATATTTCTACCAAGTTTCAAGTCGATCCGATTCAATATGACGTCATAAGGGCCCGTCAAAATTGAAATTCCGCGCGCGCGTCAATGGCGATACGTAGTGCAACTATGCCAAAAAACCGCCAATTTTAAATCGGATTTTACTCGTCAGGATGGACGGTGACCCCCCCCCCCCCCCCATTTTCTTTACATATTCTGAAAGCTGATGAGTTGTACATGTCATTTCATGGGCTGGCTATGCTGACAAAATGATTGAAAGATATCAAATTTCTTAATAAAGTAAAAAAGTAAATTTTCAAAATGACGTCATCAAATTTCAAGTTTACTCGAGCGTATCTCACTTTTCCTTTGCCAATTTTCACCCAAATTTCAATATGTTGTAGCTTATGAAATGTTCTTTCATAAGTGTAATTACGCAATTTTGATTAGATGACCACATCACCTCGAAAAAATGGATTGAAGGTAACCTTGTCAAATTTGACCAGTTTACGTGTAATCTCTATGGGAGTGCAATTTTTATGGAAATGAAAATTGACATGACTATCTTTATCGAGCACTAGCTCACTTATGCTTCGGTGAATTTCTCTGAGATTTTAATATGTTGTAGCTGAGACGTAGGGCTATCGAGAATGTGCCCTTCGTTTTTTCATACGATGTCGGGATCACGTCAAAAAACTTACTTGAAATTAAAGTTTATCTTCGATGTATTGAAATATTTCTTTCTTTTTGTAACTTCATGTGCAATAACTCAAGAAAAACATACCCTATCACCACCATATTTTGCACATGTTTAGTTAATGTCACGAGCATTATTTCATAAAATAACAACTACTTGATCAGACGCCATCTTGGGTATGTAAATTAGGGTCAAAGGTCATAGATGTTTCATCCTGTATCTTGGTGAATACATGTCCTATCTTTCCCATATTTTGCACACGTAAAGACCATGTTACAGGGATCATTTCATAAAATAACCACTTTTTGCTCAGAGGCCATCTTGTCTGTGCAAAGTGGGGTCAAAGGTCATATGTACTTCTTTTTCTATCTTCGCTATGACGTGTTATCTCTATGGGAGGGAATTTTGTAGATGTGAAAATTGACATGACTCTCTTTATCGAGCACTATCTTACTTATGCTTTGGTGAATTTCCCTCAGATTTTAATATGTTGTAGCTGAGACTTTGCAGTATTAGGACTCGAATCATTGATTTTTAAAAAAATTGGATCACCTTAATTTGTCAGTGATGACAAATTACAATCTCTAGTTTCTATTGGCGTTTAACAGAGAAAGGTGACGGGTAGGCCCCTATCTATACACAATCGAAACATATCGGCACAATCCATGAACTGGATTTGAATTTACTTTGTGATGTCTTGGCATATGTGTGTTGAGGTGAGGAGGAAGGGGGGGGGGGTAACAGGAGCAGCTCACCTGCGATGCTGACCATCACAAGAAAAATTGTCGATCTCATGATGGGATTGCTTTCAATTCGGAGGTACACTCTGTGAATTCAAGTGTATGAAAACTGCAACAATTAATTTTATGCTAATTTTCCGCCCTACTAATAAATGTGTACATGGCGTAAAGAATGGAATGTGTAAATATTATATAAATCCGACACAATGTTTTTAATTCTAAACAGTCACATCATTTCACTGATTGTGACAGACAAGATACTTGTCCTGCAAATTATTTGGACAGACACGAGGATTCTCGCTACGAATTTTTCTTGACTTTCCATATTTTTTTTTGTGGTGGTTTTTTTACGATTAGACGAAACGAAAGCAAAGAAGAATACAATTAAAAATTAGCTAACATATTATCCTTTCTGGCCTTAGAACAGGCTTGGCATAATGACACATCTGTTGTTGCCTATGGAGTTCGGAATGCAAGCGTATTTGAGTCTTTAAAGGGATGGTACAGTATTATTGGTGGAGATGGGAATTGGGCTTTTAACTTTTTTGCGAGATACCAAGGAAACACTACAGAGCATACCAATTTAAGAGGAATTAAACGTTTATTTGATGAAAATCGGGTTTGGAATGAATGAAACATCCAAAAGCAAAGTAAAACAAAGTTTCAAGTTTCAAGTTTCAAGTTTATTTTTCATATTTCCATTTCTAAGTGATGGGATTACAAAATGATTGACAATAAAACAAAAGTACAAAACATATACAACCATATCTTATGTTTGAAGAAAAAAAAAAGACAAACAAACATTACACACAAATATAAATGGTCATTTTCATCTGAGGATATCACAAATAAATGTCAGAAATATGATGGGGCCTACATAAAAGCAAAGATGCTTGTAAAAACTGTAGGTTCCCGAGTTTATAGGCGTGAAATTATACGGAGAACGGACATGTTTATCTCGACCAACTTAAATTGTACCAGTGCAAAATCAGTATTAAAAACGAACTATCGAACCACATGAATACTTAAGTATCGCTTAAACGAGACTGTACATATTTCGCCGTGTTTACACACACACACTCACACAAAAAGTGCTATAACGGTATCGTCAAATAACTTGGAGCTGCAGACAAAGACAAAAGACTGGGGGTATTAAAAAAAAAAAAAAAAATGTTGCTAAGAGCCGGGTAGTGTGTATCCACTAAGTAATAGCCGTTTTAGTTTGCGTTTGAAGGTGAATAAGGATAAGGAAGAAGTAATATCTTGAGGGAGGTCATTCCAGTATCTGGGTCCAGTAAACATAATTGTTTTCTTTGCAAAAATAGTGCGAGTACGGGGAAGGTGATAAGCGTCACTCTGACGAGTGGGGTAGCAATGAATAGAGCGATTTCTTTTGAACATGTGAATAAAAACGGATGGTAACTCATTAGTTGTTAGTTTATACATGAAAATTCCAAGATTATACTGAAATAGGTCTGGAATTTTCAGAATTCTGTTTTGATGAAAAAAACAGTTGGTATGAGCAAAATATCCGGCGTGGTTTATAATTCTTATTGCACGCTTTTGAATACGAAGAAGGGAATCTAATAGTAAATTGATTGCATTTCCCCACGCCAAAATTCCATAATTAAAGTGTGGAGATATTAAAGAAGAATATATACTCTGCAAAATATAAACAGGGAACAAATGTTTAAGCTTGTTTAAAATTCCAATATTTCTGGACAAAATTTTACTTACAAAATTAATATGAGTTTTCCAGGATAATTCTCGGTCAATCCAAAGCCCTAAAAACTTTGCGTTGTTGACCTGCGTTAAACATATATCATTTATTTTGATCTCATGTGGGACAACATTCAAAGAATTACTGAATACCATATAATAAGTTTTTTCTATATTCAGGGATAATTTGTTGGCATAAATCCAGGATTGCACAGACCTAAGCTCAGTATTCATCATATCAATTAATGTATTAGGGTCTCGATGAGAACAAAACAAACTTGTGTCATCAGCAAAACAAATAAATGATAAAATTGGCGATGATTTTTGAAGGTCATTTATGTATAAAATAAATAAAAGTGGGCCCAAGAGGGAGCCCTGTGGGACTCCACATGAAATATGTTTTAACTGCGAATCATAGCCGTTAATGTTAACAAATTGCTTTCTATCAGTTAAGTAGTAATAAAACGTGGGTCCCACACTTTATCCAATCGCTCTGTTTTGGATATCTCAGCCATTTCAAAACCAATTTTCATCAAGTTAACGTTGAATTCCTCATGGAATTACATGCTCTTTCACATTTCATAAGAATTTTTCATTATCTCACCCAAAAAAAATTAGAAACCTGATAATTAAGTCTCAACGAAAACTATACAATCTCTTTAACATGTAAAACTTAAAACTTACCCAATAGAGCTTTTGAGTTGGGTAAAAGAAAAAACAAAAACAAATCCACACCACTAGTAGGATTCAGATCTTTTGGACCTCTGTTAACGGCGTAAAGATTTTCCTTTGTCGGCTCAGGATTGGATTTTGAAAGGAAATGAGGACTGAATTTGTACTGTAATTAATGTTGTCAACGAATCTAATTCATAGCAAGTCTAGATTAAATTGTTTTTGTTGTTATTTTGCTTTAGATCAAATGTTATTTTCAAAGTACGTAGTTTCATAAGGAAAGGTTGGAAAAACAAGACTTCGAGGAACAGCAATGATTCATATAATAGTCAAACATATATTATATCAATCATAATTATGATTGTCAACAACGTGACATCATTATATCATACAGAACAATAGGATCGTGGAAAAGGGGGAAAATACGCTAACGTTTTAAGGCCAAATTTTCAAGCTATAAACGAAGCTATAATCTAACATCACGTCAGCTGTGACGGAGGATTCCTCCAGGGAGCGAACCTACCTTCGAGCTGACTCCCGTCATCGGCGATTTTCCCCTTACTGATCATGAAGCTCGAAGAGAGGCTATAAATGTTTTCTACGCTTCAAGTGCCTGTCAACAGTGCTTAAAGCGTGTTTACTTCTTGTTAAAGTTGTTGTTCTTTTTGTCATTTGTTTTAACTAATGTTAACGAGTGTTTGGATGCCGTTACATCAACATTCCCTTGTTCATAATTTACATTCATAGCCGACCTGCATAGGAGCCAGACATTTCTCGTTGCTATTCATGAGCGCGTTAAGTTGATAGAGTGACACGTTCCTTCATAAACATGGCACTTAGTGTATGTAACTTTTTTGGTGAAGCTCTCGAAAGGGGTTCATAACTATTTGTCACTGTAGATACCACTTTCAAGTGCATGTTGTTGTGTGTGTGTGTTTTTGTGGTCTTACATCAACTTCCCTTTTAGAGTGACACGTTTCTTCTTCAGCATGTCATACAGTTTTACTTTTTTTGGTAGATTTGTCAAAAGGATTCATTACTTATCGTCCCTGTAGACCGCATGGAGCCAAAACTTTACTCAACTTGGAGCTATATGATGAAACAAAGTGTGTTATTTCACACACTCCTTCCTCCTTTAAAAGCGAAAATGTATAGTGTAGCTTTGTTTACGCGTAAATCTAATGAATAGTCAAACAAAAACTAGTCTCATAATTCGGCAAAATACAGAGTTCAGCTCGTTACAACTCTTGTGGATACAAAGTACGTTATGCAGAAGTTGATAGATACAAGTTGTTCCTTTTCATATTATCGAGGTTTTTTATACTTGACAATTTCTATAAAAAATGAATTAAGATGAATGAATTAGTTTACGTCGAGAAAGCCGCCAGGGAACTTCATTATCGATCTATTATTATGATTATGATGATGATGATGATGATTATTATTATTATTATTATTGTTATTATCATTATTATTATTATTAGTAGTAGTAGTAGTTGTAGTAGTAGTAGTAGTAGTAGTAGTAGTAGTAGTAGTAGTAGTAGTAGTAGTAGTAGTATGGGGCTGGGGGTTCGCTTGGTAGGGATGTACCCTTTGTCTGGGCGTACCATTTCCTACCAGAAGTTTCAAGCTTGCGGCAGTGATTAATAACATAATTTTAGAATGATATAGGACATGCATTTTTAAGGGAAAACCCCACATTAGAGCACAATCAGCGTTGTCATTCTACACTGATCGGAATACTCACAGCAAAACACAAATGCATAATTATGCCATTAGCTCCCTGTCAAAAATACAACATACTGTTTTATTTGTGGTTATGGGTGCGTTTCACTGTTTATGTCTATGACTTACAACAACCATACTTAAGTAAACATATCAAAAATAATTTCGTATGATGTCTGTCAGTGTATGTTTGTAGGGAAATTACGCTAAAAGTATATACATTTCTTTCTCTTTTTTTTTTCGAGGGGTGGGGGTACCCGCATGGTAACGAAGAATATCAGAATGAAATTCTTCTTTTTGATCATAACAAATACAGTTTTGCGAACAAGACCAACATCGCACTGCTGATTCAAATTTTGAATCCAATTAAACGAGTAAACAAATTTCTATAATTCAGGGTGGTTTTGACACCAGTAAGAAGAAAATGCCATTGCAGTGGCGGATCCATGCAGGGAAGACCGCACCGGGCGCACGACCCACCCACCCCCATTTATTTTTCGTCGAAACAAAAGAAACAAAAAACAAAAATGAGGGAGGGGTGCTTGCGCCCCCCTCCCCCTCTTATTTTCGGTACATGCGCCCCTCTTTACAGAATTGCTGGATCCGCGCCTGCATTATAGCACACACTAATCTGTACACATTTTATATTGCAATCGCAAGGAACTACATTTGGATCAATTATGGTAACGAATAGAAAAAAAAAGCAAAATAAAATCTTAGTGGTCTTTCTTTCTTTTCTTAACTTTTTTTCTAGCATTTCTTCAATTCCTATATATAATTTTAATTTTGTTCTAATTTTGAAATCCTGATCTGCTCTCCATTTTGTCTATATGCAGGTACATATGATTTTTTTTTTTTAATATCATTATAGAGGTGGGTTTACAAATCATTTCTGTTTCCGTCAATCATGTTGTGTCATGCTTAATTTTTTCTTCAGAAAATAGTGAGAGAAATCCTTACGGAAAGAGCATCGTACAATGCCTTTTCTATGTATACTATTATAATTCTCTAATTCTCTGTTAACATGTATGATCTTTTCATAAAATTTCTATCGGCAATACCCTTTTCTTACAAGAGGCCAAGTTTCCACATAAAGTGAAATGATTATAATCTGTTTCACAATGTTGGGCATAAAACACGTCATTTTTTTGTTTTGCTTTGTTTTGTTTTAGCTTTCAACTGAAAACAGTACCTTCGATACCCGATCGGCGCCTTCTTTCTACTACACTGATTGCAGAACTCGAAGAGAGACGAAAATGCATCCGGTGTCATTATCTCTCTGCCGAAAGTTAAGACATGTTCTTGTCTTTCTTTTTTTTTTTTTTTTGCTTCGTTTTTACCATGTTTATTTGCGTGCCGTTACGATTTCTGTGTGTGTGTATGTGTGTGTGTGTATTCATATTTTACATTCACTTCCGACCTGATAGGCGCCAGACGACGCTTCTCAATAGCATTTCATGAGTCCGTGAAGTTGATAAGAACTTTCTCTGTCTAATGCCCTGGCATGAGTACGTGCAACTTTGTCGGTATAATGCACGAGAGGATTTGCCATTTTCTTTTTCATATTTGTACCTCCCAGATGGCGTCAGGATCTCTTTTAACGCGAATTCCGATTCTTGCCATAAACGCAATAGCAATTTTGGTTATAATACCAGGCAATAACTGACATTGAAATTTGGATATAACGTAAGAGAGTAGAGCAATTAGTTAAAACCATTATTTCATAATAAATCTAGATTCGTTTGCAAGAAACACAGCTGTCAGACACCGTTCTCATGGTGTCCGTTCTGCATAAACTATGCACGTGTTTCTCTTCGCGGCGTCCCGCTATACCTACTGCCTCCAAGTATTGCAACGGCCTTTCCATACGTTTATTGTCCCGTTTGCTGGAGCTCACTCCGTTTTGTGGCTCAGGCTGTAGGTTTCTAATTTTAAACAGTGACTGTCGTGGCAAATCTCTTGATAGTTTAAAGTTCCGACATCACCCAAGGTAGTCACGGCCTGCCATGTTTGCACATCTATTTCTTCCACGTTGTCTCACGTCAAGCCCGTTTTGTCGATATGAATAGCCTTGTGTGATTGTTGTAACAGCTCGGAAGACCGTATCAACGTAGCATTAGGAATGTAAAAAGATGAAAAAAAAAAACGGGTTTGTGTCACAGTGCTATGCAAAGTAGACAATGTGATAATGAAAAGGAGCCCTAAGTATCTGAATGACATACAGACTCTCTGTATACACTTTTTTTTTAATATTTTTTTTTTACTGTATAATGGCTATCAACCTGAATAAATACGATCGTGATCTATACTCTTGGATCCATTACGGCACACAATTATGGTGATCCATATCGCCCAGTCTACTCCGACCTGATAGATGTCACTTTTACGGAAAATCGAAAGTGTTGTTTGTTTGAAAAAGTGTTTTCTTGTTGTCAGTCACCTCACATCTCTTTAATCATATTATAGATAGGGCAGACAAATCTTTAAAAAATCTAAAAAATCTTCTTAAAAAAAAAATTGATGGCAAGACCAGCACCATGATATATGTTGATGTTAGGATTGAAATTAAGATTGTAGAGGTTTAACTGTTCATATGGCAAGTAATCATTACTATGGAGACGAATCGTCATTACAGAAATTAATAATTCAAATCCACAGTGATTCCATTTCACCTTCTCAAATCAAAAGACGAGAAAGAATGTGTGGTACGTGACAAGTACCTTCACTGTTAGATAAAGATTCTTTATTAAGTCTGCGTTCATCTACAGTGGATCTGCACTTTATCGTCGCACATTGGGAAGAAAATGGTATTCAAGACTTAAACATTCAGAGCCATACTCAATAAAGCTTTGATATATTATGATATGAACTCTCCCTCTGATTAAAATGTATAAAGCCGCCTGAGACTGATCACGATGTAACCCCCTCCATACCGAGATGTTTTAATGCTGAGCATCATTTCGCTTCTGTTTGAAACCATTACATAGCGGAGAAGGCAGACATTTCTATACCTCCGCGCGAGTTTGTATATGATATATGTTATGTATACAATTAACAATGTGTGTATAAGTATAATGCAAAAAGAAAATCCAAATTGCCTTACACACACACACACACACACACACACACACACACACACACATACACATGCACACGTATACAATAATCATCATAAACGTGTATATCGCTATGTTCAATGAAAAAGCACAAAAAAAAGGAAGAACCAAATCAAATATCCATAGGGAAATACGGCAGTCATCAATTCATGTTTTGACATTCATAAGAAGTGGTGTTTATGTCTGCATTTAAATTTCATTTCAATATGCAAAATTCACACTGTACTTTACTTTGATTATGTGCAAATGTCATATTGTATACTTTCGTCGGAAATGAAATAAATTGAAATTAACATGAGATGAAAATGTCTTCACATTTAAACTCTGCATAATATCTCTCTTTCTTCCTTTGTCCTCCTCCCTCTATCTACATGACTTATTGACTCAAACTTTATTTTTCAAGTCATGTAGTCATAACAACGGTTGCATACTGTGATCTAATGCCATTATTTAACTCTACTAGCTCTCTTCCTTTTTACCGAATCATAATAATATGTTTTTCATTCACTTTTTTGAGCATGCACCTCTGAAAGTTATGACTGGAAAGAAATCCTCTATGGATGCATAGAATTTGATTGATGTTATCTTTTAATTTCATCTGACATATACCCTAGTTTATCAGAAGCTCCATTGCAAATTGTTTATCAAATCACACATATTTCATTTCAATATTACAGAGGACTGTCATGGATGATCAGCGTGATGACATTAGCAAAAGAGAGCATTATTCACGAAATTACCTACATTACATTTCAAGTTATCAAACGAACTTCTTGATACGTACATTTCTTTTGTTTTGTTTTTGTACTAATCCAGCTATACTTGCGTTTAAGATACTACGCTTTGTGCTATAATATATGCAATAACTATTACCGCATTTGATTTATGTGTCATTTAAATGACGGCGATACTTACAATACCCGGCCTTGCCTATATTGTCATAATCTTTGAGGTTCATGAAAAAAAATCGTCTGCCGTGTGGCTGTATTGAAATCAATGCAGCTTCACAACATGCTAACGCAAGTATTATATCTTGGTAATAATGCTTTCACCTTCGTATTCATACAAAGAAAATTTTGAATGCAAAGCTAAATGCATTAGTACGCAAAGTTTCCATGATTGGCAACTACCTCCCTGTTACCAACATAGGTGAACAGAAATGTGGTGCGAAATAGGTAGCATCAGTGATATGCTCATTTATGCACAATGCTCTTGTTGTGTCTTATCTTAACAATGACATCGACTTCAATGTAAACCAGCATGCAGATCAAGCTTTCCCGAATAAAGATATATTAATAAATGAACGAACAGATACATAAAATATTCACACAATTAACAATAATAATATAATCTAATATTTTGCTATCATATGATTCTAATCTGTCCTTTCCAGGATCACACATTTCCAACAGGCTTCCACAACTTTTCCTATTCACTCTTTATGTGCCATGGTGGAAACCCCCTGTGTGCCACGTTATTCTGAGACACGAAGGTAGTCATGCTTTGAGAAAGAAGTCTGTTTTTCCGATTTGTATAACTTCTACAAATTTCTGTTAAGATGGGCATAATAGTAGGCAAAGTCAAAGAGGAATGCCAAGCTTTATTACGATATAAATAGTATGACGAATCTATTTTCAATTTTTCTTTTGAATGACCAGTTGCTACATTACTGTAAAGGCATGACTTTTGCACATAAAACCGTGACAGAAACGTAGAATGTACGAGCAAATTTAGTTGGGAACATCGCTTGATAGTCGACCACTACATAGAATGCAAGTCGTATATGAGAGGAACAAAAGCACGAGAAACGCTTTCATTGTGCCGCGGGATTAGCAGTAATTAGCGGTTTATTGATCGGTCTTGACGGCTTTGTTTGTTGAGCAGAATATGCGAAGTTGGCACGCCGTCGACTGAGTCGGACGTGCGAACGTTAAAAAGGAACTAATCTTCTACAAAATTGTAAATACATGTATTATTCAGGTGAATATAAGCTTAACACTGGTGGCTCCCCGGATCTATTACAGTAAGTTAAAACGAATTAATATCAAGACGTTCTCATAGAAAATCATATTACACATGTACAAATTATGTTGTGATGACAGCATGGCTTTATTAAATGTGTAGCTGAGCGTTTATAGAGATGAATGTCACTTCTACTTTTTTTTTTTCCTTTTGTGCGCATGACAGTTGTTATAAAGAAACGTTAATCGTTAACTATTTTGATTCTGCAGTTGGAGTTGATTGAAATTAAGAGTAGAATTTCTCTTTAATGTGCAACCAAATAGGTATTTTGTTACTCTATTGTATAGCTACTCATATTGTTTGGTATTGCATGGTTGAATTGTGTCCACTATAGTTAAAGGAATAATCAAAGTTCTAATTTTCTGGTGCTTTTGTTTAGGCTGCACGGCTCTCATTCATTTATTAATTCAAGCATTCAATGTTTCTTGCCACTCTTCCTGATTACTCTGAGAGATCGTAGTAATCTTTTAATGTGGCAAATGAAATGAAAGGAATGCCGCTAGGCAACGATGACAGTATTAGAGCTAACTACACAAAACTGGAAAAAAAAAATGTACCGAGCCATTCTAAGGCCGTCAACATGCAGAGACTTCCTCACGCTTTATTCTCAGACAATACTAGATTTTTGCGTGTGTTTACATTGACACGTCACCTATAGATTTTTCTTTTTCTCTGTTACAGCACGGTGGTACTTCCAGTTCCCCGAGAGTCCTGCATGTTCAATACACGGTCAAATATATAAATTCTACTACAGAGAAAAAAATATAATAAATATGATTCATCTACAGCGTAAATCACGACCATGTTTTAGACACGCCATATTTGAATATTCAGTGTTGTCCCTCCTTCATTTCATATCTATGTGTCCCCTTTCCGTTGTTGTTATTACAGTTGAGCATAAAATGAAACTAACTCATATTATTATAATCATCAGTATCTCTAGACTCCTGCGGAACACTGAAAACACTAGCCGTTATTATTCAATTGGTCGAAGGAGTTCTGTGACACATGAAGGACTGTTCCAATGGAAATGTTAATTTCAAGACAGAATCCAATGGAGAGCACTTAAGTCACTTTTGCTAACAACCTAACGACCCGGAGGGGTAGGGATAACATGCAATTGGAAGGCTGACCCACTCGGCTGTATCATTGGGGATGCGCGTAACAAATTGTTTACTAGTTTTATCATCGGTATCTGTATGAATAGAAAACATCCGAAAAATAAAAGAAATAACTCATCTGGAGTCGAACATTATCGATGAGCCTACTGTGCTTCAGTAAAATACATAATTTGCTAACGGGCAAATCTATTCCACTGAGCAGGCCAGCATTTTCATTGAAGCCAGGTGGACAAAAACTAAGGGGTGCTGTTCGTTATTCCGAAGGTTTGCTATTCCGAAGGTTCGTTATTCTGAATGTTCGTTAATCCGAAACACACAAATCCCCTATACCTAGAGGTTGGTTAATCCGAAAATGAAAAAGGGTTCGTTAATCCGAACATTTGTGGCATTATTTCGAAGGTTCGTTATTCCGAAGATTTGTTGATCTGAAAATGAAATTCGGAATTTGGAATACATGGCTTTAATGGAATTAAGTAATATAATAGCACAGTCTTTTGAAAATAAGAAGTTTTTGGTTGGATTATTTTTAGATTTATCTAAAGCTTTTGATTGTAAGGATCATAGTATTCTTATCAAAAAGATGGAAATATATGGTATCAGAGGTACTGCACTGAATTTGTTTCGGAGTTATTTATGTGATAGAGTGCAATATGTGTCCATAAAATGTCGTCTACATATCGTTGTGTAAATATTGGTGTTCCGTAGGGATCTGTTTTAGGGCCTTTATTATTCCTT
Source organism: Diadema setosum (assembly GCF_964275005.1). Lineage (NCBI taxonomy): Eukaryota > Metazoa > Echinodermata > Echinoidea > Diadematoida > Diadematidae > Diadema > Diadema setosum. The sequence goes on from NC_092690.1 coordinate 2,031,691, forward strand.
ATATATGTTAATGATTTGCATTTTTCAAGTAAGTTACTTCACACTATTGCTTTTGCAGATGACACTAGCTTATTTTTTTCTGGTAATGGTATGAATGTTCTTTTTTCAACTTTTAATCATGAACTTTGTTTAGTTAATGATTGGTTTCAAGCAAATAGACTTAAATTAAACGTGGATAAAACATGTTGTATGCTTTTTAAGCCTAGAAACAAATATATTGTAAATGAAGTTGATATATGTATTGATAATTGTAAGATTTCTTTTGTTAAGTCAGTGAAATTCTTGGGTGTAGTAATTGATGAAAAATTAATGTGGAAGGAACATATTGATATGGTGTGTGTGAAAATAAGGAAAACAATCGGTGTTATGAATAGGCTAAAACATATTTTACTGTTCAACATACTCGTTAGACTTTATCAAACCTTGATCTTGCCGCACCTTACCTACAGCAATATTATTTGGGGGAATAGTGCAATATGCCATTTGAATCGAATTTTAGTTCTTCAGAAGCGTGCAATAAGAATCATAACGAACTCGAAACCATATTCGCATTCCAGTCATCTGTTTGAAAATTAAATTTTCTGAAAATATTTGATATTAATAAGTCCCAAACTGTCTGTTTTATGTATCTGTTTAGAAATAATATGTTGCCATGTTAATATGATTTTGATTTTGTAAAGAATAATGAAGTATTAAGTAGATATCGTACAAGACGGGGGGGAGATTATAGTAATATTAAGCAGTGTGTCTCTATATCTGCATTCAAGAGAAAATATAAAGAATATGTTGTAAAATCATATACGTGCAATAATGTCTTCTTGTAATAATTCCCTTTATGTTAATATATATATATATATATCAGTAGTTTTCGTTTTGTCTTGTTTTGATTTGTTTTGATTTGTTTTGTTCTTTTTTGTATTTTGTCATAATTGTTACTGTTTACTAGGGAGAAGCCTTGACAGGTCAATGGCCTTTGCTTCTTCCTCCACACCCTGTATTGCATATGATTGACATGTTGTCCTGTATTGTTCATTCTTATTTTTTAACCAGTTGTGCAAGTTGGGGAAATAAAATGAAATGAAATGAAATGAAATGAAATGAAATGAAATGAAATGAAATGAAATGAAATGAAATGAAATGAAATAACGAATCTTCGGACTGAAGAGCTTTCGGAATAATGAACCTTCGGAATAACGAGCTGTAACTAAACTAAGATCCATTCAATCGAGTCAACCTTTTCGCCTTACGCTACTGGATCTTTTATCATCAATGTTTTTACCTGAATTCGTTTCAGCATCAAGAACGAGATAACCAGTTTCATCCACCTCACATTTTGTTTCAACATCAAGAACGAGATAGCCGGTTTCATCCACCTCACATTCTTGTCTTGGCCTGCTTACATAGATAGATTGAGAATAAAAGGATCATTCATGTCAAAGGGCGAAAGGCCAATATTATCATTGGTATCTTTATCCCTCTGGTGATATTGCGCTTCAGGAATGGATGGGGGCTGGTCAAAAGTGCATGGAATTTCTTGATAGTTTGACGATTGGAGGTTTCCAGAGGTACTAGCGTCACCTTTAGCAGCTCTTGATAATTCTACGCGGGTTGAGTTACCGCAGGATTGGACATTGTCACTGTCAATAGCTTTCATCGTAGCTCGTTTTGTTTGAGGTTGGCATCTCGTACCATCGGGCAGATTGACATTGGGAAGCGTGTAGCCATGTTCATCCTTATCCTCTTCATCTGTACTTGTATCCCTGGATTGAACAAATGTAACGCTCATCCGCATCTTCACAGCACCTGACATGTCCATGTAAAGTTCTTCCTCGTTACCTGCTTTCTCAGAAACGCCTTTATCTTCTTGGTGTATGACGTCGTAGAAGGATCGTGACCTGGTGTCCGCTGAACTTGTAGCATCTCTCTCGCTGCTCGCCTCCGTTTCATGATCATGGCTCTTTAAAGATAAAATTAAGAATTAAAGAAAGACTTGTAAAAGTCCAGAGTTGATAGCCCTCATAATGACACGAGTATCTTTTGGGACATACAGTGACAGCGAATTAAGAATAACTATTTGTGTGTTTGCCGATTTTATACCAAGTACTGCATAGTGTGTCTTAATATCGGGATATCCACATCCTGGTGTGAAAAGCAACATTGTTTGCGTTATTTATACATTGACGTAGTGTAACTTGAAGCAAATGGTTTAATTATTATTGCATGTTTTAAACTTGGCAAGTGTGGAAACTCTGAAATTGAACAGGCATTTCACCACTACATGTGATGTGTTCTGGAAGATGTGACGCGCGTATTCTGGTGAGGTTGTGACGTTGCCAAATTCGTTGCCCGGAACTTGAGGCACAGAGTTTCCGACTGCATGGGGATCAATGCTGGTGGAGTCTGATGACGTCACAGGATCCCTTGTGTCAGGTATAAAGTTGGTTGAAGTGTCTAGCGGGTATATTTGCAAGCGCCCTCTATCGGAGTCAACATTCGACTGACTTGAAGTTTCCATCCTAGGCCTACAGCAAAATCTATTAATTTACGAATGAGGTAAAATAACGGAAGTCAAAACATTTTGTCCAAAACATTGTGAAACATATTATTGTACGTCAACTTATGGAATAATGATAGGTAAAACGTAGTTAAAAAGAAAGAAAAAAAAACGTTTTACTTAAATGTTCCTTTCTGTATCGCTCAACACAAGTATAGGTAACGAAATGGCTGCTTGTTGGTTTTAAAAGTGCAACGTGTAAAGATCCAACACTTTGTAACTTTCTCTCTGTAATTACTTTTATCAGCTATTACATTTATATTTGTCAACATTGGAGATGATTATCTAAAAGTAAGTCTAAACTTGAATCCGTATACAAGCTGCTCATAAAACTATTATAACAATAGATGCTAATGCACTGTTTCCTCCAAATGCATAATTCATATATTGATAATAATGCGTTTAAAAGGAAATGGGATTTTTTTAGAAGGCTCACCTTTTCCCGACAACGGCCAGAACGACGAGCAGTGTAATAAAAGCAACAAGTACAAGAAATGTTCGTAGTATTATACCACCCGGTGGTTGAGCTTTTTGATAGAGAGAGATAATGACATTGCGTTAAATGCAGCAGGAATTCACGAAGATTTTTCACTGAAAATGTTGTAGCTGCAAGCATAACTTTACTTTGTTTTTAGAGAAGTGTTTGTCTTCTTCACACACACACACACACACACACACACACACACACAAGCACACGCACACAAGAAGGAAATTGCGATGCTTTAGAGACTTGGTATCATGGGGATATCATGGGGTGGGGAGGCTGGTTCGGCCCGGATAATTCGAGAATTCCTGTAACGAATTTCTATGAAAGTATATAATATGTTTGTGTAAGTACACCCACAGCCAGAGGATTCCTTACGCTTCGGTGCACAATATTCGCAGTGTGCTATTTGTGGTTTCCAACCTACCCGGGGGGGGGGGGGGGGCAGGGAATGAATCGGGTCACCCATGAGTCCACATGGTACCGAGTCTTAAAGTGGTGGAAAGTGGTCCAAAATGAGTTGTCTAGAATAGTAACAGAATTATGGTAAATGGCGTAATTACATTGTGCAGCTAATGATTATACTCTACTGAGCATTACAAACCCATTACATTATAATTCATACCCAAATAATTATCATCATTTGGTAGTTGCGTGTGCGTGTGGGTGTGTATGTTTGTTTTTATGTTGCGTAGACAACATGAATTAAGCAAATACAAGACACACACGTGCACACACACACACAAACACACACACACACAGAGCATTGTCTTTCGGCTTTAAAGGGGAAATCCAATCCAAATATAAGTAAGTCTTATTAAAAAAAAGACTAATATCTGACGAGTTCAACGGAAAAACTTTGATCGAAATTGGGTGAAAATTAGGAAGTTATGACATTTTGAAGTTTTGCTAATTTTTCAGGAAACAGATCATGAACGGTCAATATGGATATGCAAACGGCAAAGTGAGCATGTCATCCCCTCACAACTTGCCATATAGTTTGTTCATAAAATTTTGAGGCTCAAATCCTGGTATATCTAATAAATTACTACTCTGAATATTCAACCACGAATAGCATAATTTTTCAGTCTTCAATGACAGAAGCATTGAATTTTCGTATCTTTTGTTTGTTTGTTTTTTTATTGGGGGGAGGGGGGAGAGGAGGGTATGACATGGTTTGCTCACTCATTTGCATATTCATATCCACTGCACAATAACCGGTTTGCAAAAATAAAAATAAAAAACTCAAAATGTCATATCTACCTTAATTCTGATCCGATTTCAGACAAATTTTTACCGTTGAACTCGTAAGATTTTACTCTTTTTTTTTTATCAGACTAACTTGTATTTGGACTGCATCTCCCCTTTCCCATCCCCACACTCAAAAACAAAGAAACAAAAATTTGATGGCTCCTGTACTAGTAATAAGTGTGAATAATCATTTCAAATTCAGGACAGTATAGGCAAACCAGGCATGAACACTGACTACGCATGGACAATGAAAAGGATGTCAGAGAGAGAAAAAAAAAATAGGACTTAACATGCTGAAAGTTGTTTATCTGCTTAACTCACCTGGTTCAGGATAAAAAGATATTTCTGTTAAGAATAAGAACAGAATAAGAAAGACTGACGAAAGTTTTAATATTATTGTCGAAAGACTTGTCGATTTAAGCTCTGTACGAGAACTGAGGAGAAAGATATAAACAACTAAAGAGCAGTGCACTCCCATTATTGCGAAGTCATTGAGACCAACAGTTTCCTTTCGTTAGGTCGAAATTCCGTTACAACCAAACAAATTATGATAAAAACACTCAAACCATGCCTATATTGTTTGCTGTTTACCGAATACTCATCAAACTCTCAAAAGCAGTATTAAATGCTATTCTATCTCATCGATGCTGATTATATTTTATATTTTAGAGGGAGCGTAATGTAGTCTGTGCTTTCATGCTTAGTTTAAATAAACAATGTTTCAAAAGTGATGGTTTAGGATTCGGTTGCATTTCATTTTTCAAAAGATAAATAAATCGTTAATTCGAAAATGAAATAAGAGTCGTTATTCCGAAGTTTCGTTAATCCAATGACTTGTTAACTTGAAAATAATAGTGGGTTAGTGATTCAAATAGTTCTTTTTTTTTCAGTATGCTCACTTTTCTTTCACTTTCGGATTCAATCATGAAACTTGTTTATTTTATGATCAACGGATTATGCTCCGGAATAGCCATGATTCCTCTCATTTTCAAACTAACGAACCTTTGTCATAACAAACCGTCGCAATAACAGCACAAATGTTGTCATAACGAACCTTATTTAATATGCTGATCAATGAACATCTATTTAATTTGTGTGTTTGGGAATATCGAAACTTCAGAAGAACAAACCTTTTTTCATCTCGTATAAACATTATGATAACGCAAGTAAAACTCCTGGAAAAAGGTATCTGCCACAGGGAAATGAAAGCAAAGCGATTTATTTTTAAACAGGCTGAAGTGTGAAGCGTTGGATCTTTCCGTGCCTTTCAAGATTTGATAAAAGAAAGAAAATAAATCATGATACTTGCTGCAAGATGGGACTGTAGCGTTCCAAACGGGGAGGTAGGTCGACTTTCCAGGTAGTGCGACACACTGTAAAGTCTCGCTGAAATAAGTGCCGTAACCTTCGTCACAGTTGAGATTTATTTTTGACCCGAAGTTAGTGAAATTGGAGTCCAACTGGCTAAAGATTACGTTGTCAGGATGATCACAAAACCCGACTGACACTATAAAAGAAGAGAAAATCCGACGACAAACTGCAAGATATACGAATAGGGGAAGCAGGTATTATGGGGGGGGGGGGGGGCTACAAAATACGCATTGTGCATGTCATCTCTCATTGGGTCATCGAACCCTCCGTATACCGTTTTGGTATTGTGCAGTAATGTTTGTTGATGTTGAATCCGCAGACTTAAAAAAAAAAAAAAAAAAAAAAAAAATCTTTTCTGCCTCGAATATTGCGCATGGTCTAATTTTAGTATTACCAAGTGATTTATTACTGAGCAACCATAATATTTATATTGCAATCATAATCAACAATAATTGACACCTGACTTGCACATTTTAAGGACTACTATGATTGCTGTGACACGACATTTCACGAGATTGTTAATCACGATGCATCGGATACCGAACGAATTCATTGTAATCAGTAATAAATCTCAAGATTATGAAACAAATATCATCGTCAATACCTTACTTGCCACCCTCCCCCCCCCTTCAATTTTATGTACCTTTTTATTTTACATTTATATAAAAGTCATATTTTTTTTTAATCGGAAACTTACCATCAAATGCAGAAAAGAAAAGATATCTGGAGTCCTGTTGAGCGTGGATGATGGGACAGGTCCAAGTGTGAGAATAACTTCCAGCAGACATTATGCTTGCAAATGATTCTAATTGGAGACATGCGCACGATCTCCGATGTATAACAGCAATTTTAACGACTTGGTTTGAAGATTTGCTTTTACAGGTAGATACGCACTCATCATCAGAAAGAACGTCAACTCCATTGTCAATGTAAGACGAGAAAGGCTGAAGTGTTTGGTTTAAGCCTTGATAGCAACCAAGAAATCCAGGTTCTACATGTACATGAACACAGAATTGCAAACCAGCAGGGCGATATGACACTACGACCGGGAATGGGATATCATGATAACTAATAAACACACGTCACGTCCTCGTCCTCACGTACTACCAAATAATATGACGGATACCAACTGAAAGGCGATTCAGATGCACTCCATGAGCAACCATTTATTGTATTGCAATAAACAAAAACAACAGGGCATGCACATGCATGCACATTTTTATCTGTGGCCATGGATCACAAAATCCAAAAAAAAAAAAAAAAAAAAAAGAAATCAAGATTACAGTTCTTGGCGAAGTTTGGCTTCTTCAAGACAATTTATTGTTCATCAAGGTGTTTAACGAACGGAAATTTAAAATGAAAGAATTATCAGTTTTCCCGAAAAGTTGGTTGCATTCCTAAATAACATTCTAGTCATAATCATGTCCAAGTATGATAGCTAGTAGTAACTTTTTTAGTCTGTGTGTGTTTTTTTTTTCTTTTAGTGTTCTTTTTAAATGAGCCCCATGCGGTGATGGACAATTAAGAAGGACCACCTGCATCAGAAGTAAATTGGTCTATAAAAACTATTGAAAACACTAATTATTGTTCACGTTATGTTTCCAGACTTAGATACTTAGAGAGAAAAGCGGCACTAATTCAGGAAACACTTTGGTCTAATGGACCTAATTCGCATTTTGAAGCTCATCATAATTATACCTGTAAAGATATTAACAACACCTTTAGGGAATTTGATGTTACACACTCTTCAAAAAATAAAGCAAACACAAATTGACATAAAAATCAAAGAAGAATCAAGAAATAATGTATAAAAGATCAAACATAAATGGGGAAATGGTTAAAAAAGGCGGGGCTTTATAACTGATGAGTCTTTTAAAAAAAGATGCGCTAATACACACTTTATTTTGTATTAAAGAAAACGATCCTAACAGCGGCGAACGTACTATCAGATTAAACTTCAGTTAGAATAAAAATAAAAGTAAAAACATACTGCTATACAAATACTTCCTTTATTATGTCAGAGTAACAAAGTTACATCTGGTTGTTTTCAAGTTTCCGTTATAGGGTTCTTATAAACACTTTAAAAAACCTCAATGAAACAAGAGAAAACGAAATTGAGATTGAGTACAAACTTCAACAAAATACTCAGCAAACACTATCAATTTTTATTTGTGCTTCCAAATATTGGCGGGAAAAACTTTGTCGCCAAACACCAGGTCCTCTTGTGTAGAACATACTTAACTTCGGGGAAAGACTTACCTCGACACTTCAGCCTAACACCCTGGTCGAATGGACATCCAGAGGCTCTCACTGAACACTCCATATGGCGTTTGTCTTCATGGTCATCGATTTTGTAGAAAAAAAAATGTAGATAATTATATTGATATATAATGATAATTTGTAGCAGGTAAAAGAATAGAATGGGGAACAAAGATAATTTGGCGAACTACATAAGATGATTTTTCCCTACTTTTCTTTTGCTGTTTGAAGTCGATTGTAATGATCAATTGTGTCTCAATATCATACAATTCTATTTCATTCGCTCTTAAAGAAATCCAGGTCAAACATAAATAAACTGTAAATGAAAAAGAAAATAGTCCCTAAAGACTGATACAGTAATGGCAAAAATCGGATGAGAAATAATGAAAATATGACCTTTAGAAATTTCACATTTTTCGGGAAAGAATTCTTTACCAGTTCTTTATATGAATATTAAAATGAGCGATTTGATGATGTTTTATTATAGTACCCTCACATTTTTTTCATGTATGTCATACATGAAATTCGGAAAATTTTTATTTTTAGCTATGATACAAGTAAAAGCATGTTCCCATAAAAGATATGCCAGAGTTTACAATTGTTCTCTTATTTTTTTTTTATATAGTTAAGGCAATCTTTTTTTTATATACCATTGAGATGCGAGTCATTTATGCATGGTATTCAAAATGAATAAGAAATTGTGAGAGTATGACATCGTCAAGTTGCTGATGTGAAAAAAAAAATGTGAAATTTAAAAATGTCATACCTTCCTTATTTCTTATGCTACTTTTGTCATTTTTGTATCCTTCTGTAGGGAATATTGTTTGCTATGTTTTGAAGTTTTTTTTTTTTTTTGAGTGGATTTCCTCTTTAATTCTTTACATGCCAGGAAAAAATGCTGCTATATAGGATTAGGTGTGAAAAATGGCTACTTTGACAAGCTAAGAGTTAATTCCATTGGCTCTTACCGTGAGCACATGATAGCTGCCTAAGCCCGTTCCCTGTAACAATGGTAGGCAAAGTCTCATTCCAGTAGTGCTGTACCGCTGGAAAGCCGAGCTGTCCGCAGATCCAGTCAGCAGCTCTGTCGTTAAATCCATCAAAACACACATATGTGTCTGGCTGGAAGACTATTAACCCTTCCAGTGGCGAAGATCCATTGATCAGATTCACCGATGGATTTCCTCAGAGAAAAAAAAAAATATATGAAGACGCATATACACATAATGTGCGTTTGACTCCATGTTTATTCAAAATAAAAATGTATATTCATACCCCACTAGACAAACCAATGAATTCCATTTACCATTGTTTCGGACGATTTTTACAAAGTGTATATTCGCCTTCGCTGGACCTAAATTCTGGAATTCCCTTGACAGCAGCATAAAAGAATCTCTAAGTTTCAACACTTTTACTTTGAAATTAAAGAACATGTTTATTAATTCTTATATCAGTGGGGATTTGCATTTTGAAAACTGCTTACTGATTTCTTTCCTGCAAACGTCTTCACTTTGTTTAATTTATTTCATAACCGTTATAATATATCATTCATATATAGTCCACTTCTCGGTATTAAAGACCAATGTGCCCTGGAATCAACCCTTGAACGCTTCCTGTTTTGCCCTTTCCTCTGTCTTCCTGTCCCTTTCTGGCCTTTGACCTCCTGTTTATTCTTTCCACGCGTATGTAAGAGAGCTGCTTTGTTTCTGTCTGTGTGTGCGTTTGTGTTTGTACTCGTTTTATGTTATATATGTTTCCCAAGGATTATGTCAAAATGTCTCGTTGCATTATTACTATAATTTTCACGACTCACGAGGGGACTGCATTCTACTGCCTGGCTTTTTAGCAGTCCCCTCCATTTCCGACCTTTTCTTTGTTATGATTCAGTCACATTTTGTCCATGTATTTCTTCAACTAAAGTATTTTATTGTTTCATGTAAACAAATAACGTGTATTTAAATTTCATTTGGATATGTACAAGTTACCTTGTACTAATTTGTTTATATGCAATTGTCATATTATATGCTTTGGCCGGAAATGAAATAAAAATGAAATGAAATGAAATGAAAATGAGAGAGTGTGTGTGTGTTTGTGTGTGTACACACAAAATGTATGGTGCCTTATGAATAAATTTAATAACAATCACTGGATTTTGTACATCCTGCTCCCAAATGTATTTTCATATATTCTGTATTAAAATAATTTTGTGTGATTATTGTATTTCATCCCCCCCCCCCCCAAAAAAAGTGATATTTTCAAAATAGAATTTGAATGGCATAAGACTGAATTGAAAAAAAAATAACTCTCACTCTATTTGTGATGGTGTCGTAAATACACTTATTCTGGCCTCCTGATTTACAGCTGTATATGTTTATTTTGGGGGGCGGGAGGGGAGGTAGAGTACATTACAGGAACAAAATTTAAGGGAAAACCAAGAACGCTTACTAAAACTTTCCACGGGATGACTCAACGAAACTAAAAGTTATCGGAATGCATTTTTCACATTCACATGCGAACGTGCCAGATTTTAAATAGCAAGTGGGAAAGAAATATCCACATATTATTTTCTACGTTCTCATGGTAAAAAAAAAAAAAAAAAAAAAAAAAAAATATATATATATATATATATATATATACATATTTTCTAGTTTACAGTGTGCAGTTTGATAAATCTTACAAACAAAAGAAATTCAATTCAAACGGTGGTAAATAGAGAGATAGAGGGCGCTATGGACTGAGACGCACGCGGCAATTTCGTTTGTCTCGCAAAAGTAACAAAATTTCACCAAATTGGGACGTCTACTTCATTTTTTCGGGTCTCACATTCTAACAAAACGACAAAGTTAGAAACATCGCCTGAGGATGGACCAACAAAAATCTGCTCGGCCGCAACGGTTAGCCGCTACAAAGGCAAAAAACTATGGTCCTTCTGTGAGAAAACCCGCAACCCAGGTACGTGCAAACAGCCCGTCAAGTCCGAACCCGAAGGTCACTAACCCTGCGCCCATGACTCCGGCCGCTTCCCAGCGAGAGTCGTTGGAAGGCCAAACAGCCAGCGATGCGGAATCTGTTGAACTGGTGCCTGATGACGTCACAAATATGGCTGTCGCATCCACGACGGCAACCAACCCAACGCACCCAGATCGAGGCACCACTATGCCCGCCGATAAGGAAGCACTGGCCTCTGCACCTCCCAATGTGCAAACCCCTGGAAGCTTGGACGCATATTTCAAGGAAGCTACCAGCGGATTCAATAAAATGATCCAAGACGCTGTCGACAAGTTCCTTGGGAAGTTGAGCGATCTTGAGGCCAACATTGAAGCTTCTATCCAATTTGAGAGCAAACGGGTCGATGATCTCGAAGTCAAACAAAAGGAAATGGAAGGTAGAATGAAAAGAATGGAAAAAGAAATTGCCGAACTCCGCTCCGAAGTATTGAAGAACAAAGCGGAAACAAACAAAACCGAAAGAATATCTAGGAGGAATAACATCCGCATCGTGGGAATCCCTGAAACACCAAATGACCAGAGGGAAGACTGCGCCCACATCGTCGAAGACATCCTGCGGTCCAAATTCAAGATGACCACAAAGGTGGAGCGAGCTCATCGTGATGGTCGCAAGGTGGAAGGTCGTCCCAGGCACATCTTGATAAAGTTTCTCTCATACAGAGAAAAAGTAGATGTCATCCGTCGTGCCAGGGAAATCCTAAAGGACGAGCGATATTTCATGATCGACGACTTGACGCAGACTGACCTGGAAGAAAAACAGAAATGGAAGAAACAAGTCCAAGAAATGTACAGCAAAGGTACCAAGTTGAGATTCTATGCCGGAAAATGGCGCCAAACCGGAGGCGCTCCCTTTAATTTCGAGTGAGTAGTCATCTCCTATATACATTTCTTATAACTTCAACTGAAGTTTTGTGTACCCTACAGAGAAGATCAGTAACATTGGCCCAGTTGTACATGATTATGATATGATAGATACCTGTTGTCCTGCATGAGCAACTCAGAAATTATATTTTAGGTATATCTATTGCACTCAAAAATTCAATGATGTTGGTTTAATTAAAATCTGCGTATTGGTTTTTCATTAGGTATACCTATTGCGCTCAAAAATTCAATGATGTTGGTTTGGTTAAAATATGCGCACTGGTTTCCTTATAAAAACACACCGGTTTTGCATGATTACAAATATTCCGGTTTTTCATTACACTAAATTGAAGTGGTAGAAGTAAATGAATCCAAAGTTTACTAGAATTGTTGTCAACGTACTGTGCCAAAATTAAGATACTAAAGTGAAATGGTAGAAGACAATGAATCCAAAATTTACTAGAATTGCTGTCAACTTGCAGTGCCAAATGTATATCAAGATACTGTATTTTTCTTTTTTTTTTTCTCCTTTTGTTCAGGATGGCATCTGCAAATGGGTACCATCCGAACTGAATACAATATCAGCCGAGTATTATATTTTCTCTACTTATGCAATGAACCGGCTGCACAGTGTATTACAGCAGGTGTGACTTGCTCAAATTTGGTTTGTGTCTTGAACCAGCTGCACAGTGTATTACAACCCTTCAGCAGTTAACGTACGCAAGCTACATTTCACTATCATTAATGAAACACGCTTAAGCATGACTATTCAGTTTGTATAGTTGCCCAGGGTGAATTATACAGTCGGATCTTTTTGTTCAGTATGGCATCTGCAAATGGGTGCCATCTGAACTGAATTCAGTATCAGCCGAGTATCACATTTTTCTCCACTCACGCAATGAATCGGCTGCACAGTGTATTACAGCAGGTGTAACTTGCTCAAATTTGGTGTGTCTTGGTTACTAGTGTTGCCCCTGGCAACCTTGTTCTTATCCGAAATCATGTAAAGAGTTCCTCAGTGTTAGTCTTGTTGGGGCATAGGGATTGGGTGATGTTTTGCTCTCCAACTGTGGGAGAGGAGAAATCCGTATTGAATGAATGATAAAAAAACCCGGTTTACTTATAGATGTTCCTGGTAAACAAGTCCATTACTGGTTTCCTCCAAATGGATTCCTTAAGTATAGGTTTCTTTTTAGGCTGTAGGAGTTTTACCTGGCCGACATGACGGTTGTCAAGTCACTTCATTGTGATTAGAGTCTGCACGATGTCATGATCCATCCCAACCAAATCTAAATGTATGAAGTGATAAATACATATATATATATATGTATACACATATATATTTCAATCAATTGGTAGCTCAATTCAGAACCTTAACAGCCGATGTTTTGAAAATAGAGCTATTAGTATGCTCCCAAATTACCCAACCTTTTAGCAGTCAACGTACGCAAGCTATACACACTTCATTATCATTAATGCAAAACGCTTAAGCATTTTATGCAGATTGTTTAGTCAACTAGGGTGAATTGTCCAGTCTGTTTTTTTTTTTTTTTTCTATTCAGAATGGCATCTACAAAGGGTGCCATCTGAACTGAATACAGTATCAGCCGAGTGTTATATTCTTCTCCACTCATGCAGTGGACCGGCTGTCTGTACAATGTATTTATAATATGTTAACCTGTATTTTGTTGGAATTTGGTGTGTGCTTTGTTCGCTATAGAGTTATCTTTGGCAACCGTGTACTTGCACCATATAGTGATGGTTGGCGGTCCCAGGGTGTTGGCCTTCTTGGGGCATAGGGATGGGGTGATCTTTTGCTCCGTAGTTATGGAACAGGAGAAATCCGTATAAAAGATAAAAATGGTTTATTCATAGATGTTCCTTGTGAACAAGCCCGTTGCTGGTTCTTTCCAAATTGATTCCTCGGGCAAGGATTCCCTTACGCTGTAGCTGCCTGAGATCTGTACCCTGCAGGCATGATGGTTGTCAGATCAATTTATTGTAATCTAGAGCCCGCACGGGATTAGGATTCATTGTAGTCAAATTTATGGTTATATCATAGTGTATGTGATAAATATATTGATATGATTGCCTGAATTTTATTGCGATTAGATCCAGCACGGGATATGGTCCGTGACAACCAAATCCACGCCTACCGCATTATCCATGTGAGAGATATTTGTTATGATTCTCAATATTCATCAAACCCACCTGCAATTACAGTTTTTTTTTTTGTTGTTGTTGATAAATACCCTTATGATATAATGATAGTAAGTTATATCCTTTTGTTGAGATATAGTTTTTTTTTCTGATTAATTGACATCAGCCAAATGTTATATTTTTCTCCACTCACGCAGTGGACAGGCTGCACAGTGTATTATAATACAATTGGTGTGACAATAGGCCCTACATAATTCTGTTAACCTGCATTTCGTTCGAATTTGGCGTGTGCCTTGCGCTTTAGAGTTGCCCTTGGCAACCGTGTACTTGCCCTATGTAGTAACTATTGGCGGTCCCAGCGTGTGGATCTTGTTGGGGCATACTAGGGACGGGGTGATCTTTTGCCCTGCAGCTATGGGAGAAGAGAAATCCGTAAAATAATAAATGATAAAAATGGTTTATTTATAGATATCCCTTGTGTTCAAGCCCATTGCTGGTTCTCTCCAAATTGATTCCTCGGGTATGGGCTCCCCTAGACTGTAGCTGTTTGAGATCTGTACCCGGCAGGCATGATGATTGTCAGGTCACTTTTTGTAATCAAGAGCCTGCACAGGGTAATGGTTTATTGTAACCAAATCTGTGTTCATACCATAATTTATGTGATAAATACGCTGTTATGATTCTCGGTATTTTATTGTGATTTGAGTCTGCAAGGGGTTATGGTCCATGCAACCTAATCCACGTACACATTACAATACATGCGAGTTGTTATGATTTTAAATATTTACTAAACCTACCTGCAATCAATGTTTTGTTGTTGTTGTTGTTGATAAATACCCTTTATGATGTAATAATAACAAATAAAACATGAGTTTTGGGATTTTTTTTTTCTCTTTCTCTTCTGGTCGAAATATTTTTCTGATTAATTGGCATTCTCAGTCAAAACTCCAACAACTGATGTTTTTTTAAAATTAGAGGTATGCTCCCAAATTACTCATTTTTTTTAGCAGTAAACGTATGCAAGTTACATTCCATTATCATTAATGCAACACGCTTAAGCATTTGATGCAGGTTGTGTATGGTTACCCAGGGTGAATTGTACAGTCTCCTCTTTATTGTTCAGGATGGCATCTGCAACGGGTGCCATCTGAACTGCATACAGCATCAGCCGAATGCTATATTCTTCTCCACTTACGCATTGGACCGGCTGTACAGTGTATTACAATTCAGTAGGCCCTATGTTAACCCTCATCTTGTTCGAATTTGGCGTGTGCCTTGCGCTTTAGAGTTGCCCCTGGCAACCGTGTACTTGCCCAGCGTGTGGATCTTGTTGGGGCATACTAGGGACGGGGTCATCGTTTGCGCTGCAGCTATGCATGGGAGAAGAGAAATCCGTAAAATATTGAATGACAAAAATGGTTTATTTATAGATATTCCTTGTGTTCAAGCCCATTGCTGGCTCTCTCCAAATTGATTCCTCGGGCATGGGCTCCCTTAGACTGGGAGTAGCTGTTTGAGATCTGTACCCGGCAGGCATGATGATTGTCAGGTCACTTTTTGTAATCAAGAGCCTGCACAGGGTAATGGTTTATTGTAACCAAATCTGTGTTCATACCATAATTTATGTGATAAATACGCTGTTATGATTTTCGGTATTTTATTGTGATTTGAGTCTGCAAGGGGTTATGGTCCATGCAACCAAATCCACGTTCAGATCACAATACATGCGAGTTGTTATGATTCTAAATATTTACTAAACCTACCTGCAATCAATGTTTTGTTGTTGTTGTTGATAAATACCTTCATGATGTAATAATAATAAATAAAAAATGAGTTTGGGATTTTTTTTTCTCTCTCTCTTTTGGTCGATATATTTTTTTCTGATTAATTAGCATTCTCAGTCAGAACTCCAACAACTGATGTTTTTTTTTTTTTTTTTTTTTTTTTTTAAATGAGAGGTATGCTCCCAAATTACTCAAATTTATTTATTAGTAAACGTATGCAAGTTACATTTCATTATCATTAATGCAACACGCTTAAGCATTTGATGCAGGTGGTGTATGGTTACCCAGGGTGAATTGTACAGTCTGTTCCTTTTTTCTTTTTTTCTTTTTTTTTTTTTTTTTTTTTTTTTGTTTTTTTTGTTCAGGATGGCATCTACAAACGGGTGCCATCTGAACTGCATACAGTAACAGCCGAATGTTATACTCTTCTCCACTCACGCAGTGGACCGGCCGTATATACAGTGTATTACAGTACAATGATTATGTTAACCTGTCTCTTGTTCGAATTCGATGTGTGCCTTGCGCTTTGCAACTGTTACTTGTCCTATATAATACAATGGCGGTCCCAGCGTGTGGATCTTGTTTTGGCATAGGGATGAGGAGATCTATTGCTTTGCAGCTGTGGGAGAGGAGAAATCTGTATAAGAATGAATGATAAGCACGGTTTATTCGTAGACATTCCTTGTTTTCAAGCCCATTGCTGGTTCTCTCCCCTGTTCTCTCCAAATGGATTCCTCGGGCATGGGCTCCTTTAGATTGTAGCTGTTTGAGATCTGTACCCGGCAGGCATGATGGTTGTCAGGTCACTTTATTGTAATCTAGAGCCTGCACGGGGTAAGGGTTCGTTGTAACCAAATCTATGTTTGTATCATAATCCATGTGATAAATATGTTGTTATGATTTTCGGCATTTTATTGCGTTTAGAGCCTGCACGGGGTTATGATCCATCGCAACTAAATCCACGTCTTTGCCATAACCTATGCAATTTTTTTTTTCAATATTGACTAAAACTGACTGCAATTAATACTTTGTTGTTGTTGTTGACATATACCCTTTACGATAACGACAATAAGTTAATAAAATGTGTTTGGGTGTTTTTTTTCTCTCTCACTCTCTCTTGGTCGAAATATTTTTCTGATTAATTGGCATACCAATTCAGAACTCAATCAGCTGATGTTTTGAATTTCTAGGTATGCTCCCAAATTACTCAACCTTTTAGCAGTCAACGTACACAAGCTAAATTTCATTATCAATATTGAAACACGCTTAAGCATCTTATACAGGTTGTGTAGTTATCCAGGGTGAATTGTTGAGTTTGTTCTTCTTGTTCAGGGTGGCATCTGCCAACGGGTGCCGACAGTATCAGCCGAGTATTGTATTCTTCTCCACTCACGCAGTGGACCGGCTGCACAGTTTAATACAATTTATTACAACATACTATGTCAATTTGTAACTTGTTCGAATTTGGTGTGTGCTTTGTTCGCTATAGAGTTGCCCTTGGCAACCGTGTACTTGCCCTACATGTTCTTTTTGTCCAGGATGGCATCTGCCAACGGGTGCCATCAGAACTGACAGTATCAGCCGAGTATTGTATTCTTCTCCACTCACGCAGTGGACCGGCTGCACAGTTTAATACAGTTCATTACAATTTATGTCAACTTGTAACTTGCTCGAATTTGGTGTGTGCCTTGTTCGCTACAGAGTTGCCCTTGGCAACCATGTATTTGCCCTATATAATATACTGGCCGTCGGCGGTCCCAGCGTGTTGGTCTTTTTGGGGCATAGGGATGGGTGATCTTTTGCGCTGCAGTTATGGGAGAGGAGGAATCCGTATAGAATTAATGATAAAAACGGTTATTTCTTTTTTCTCATTTCTTGTAAAATTGATTCTTCGGGTAAGGATTTCCTTCCTAGAGTTGCCCTTGGCAACCTAGTATTTGCCCTATATAGTGGCGGTTGGCGGTTCCTATGAGACTTGAGATGTCTTCTCTTCTGTCATAACACAATACGTATTACATACATGTGTTCCTTCTATTGATCGGATAAAGAACAATTAACGCAGTTTTATTATAACTTATTTTGAATATTAGTATTCATGCTTATGACAAACTGTTCTCTTTATGTTTGTGCCTACTTAGATCGTATTAATGTTATGTATAGGACGATCCTATTTTCCTTTGTAGACAACGTTATATTAAGAGACAACGATAAAATGTGTAACTGCAATATTGCAACAATCTCCACAGTCAAATTGTTCTCTACTGCCCTCTACAGGTGCCCTCGTGGACTCGAGCAACGGACAACACGCTCACCCTTTAATACGCAATTCTATAGACACAGCATTCAATTCAATTAATGATGATGACTTTTTTGATTTGGCAGGACCTTCTTTTGAACAAAACGAATCAAATATCAATCAAAATGACAATTTTTTTGATAATTATGTTTCTGACAGTTTTAATTCATCGCCGCAAGAATTAGATTATGATTTTGACACAGAGAACCAATTGCAAAGTCCGTCTTCTGAATATCTTACTCAATCCCAATTTACCAATGTTGTCAAGGAATATGATAGTACTACTTTTTCTCTTTTACATTTTAATATTAGAAGTATTAATAAGCATTTTGAAGAATTGAGGTTATTTTTAAATAGTCCCATCATGCATAATATCTCGGCGGTAGGTTTAACCGAAACCTGGCTCTCTCATGACTCCAGTCTTCCCTTCGCTCTCGACGGGTACGATTTAGTGGTTAATAACAGACAAAATAGGGTAGGTGGAGGCGTTGCCATATATGTTAAACAAAATTATGATTATGTAGTCCGCGATGAGTTCACCAGTATGACTGATTTTTTTGAGTCTTTATTTATTGAAATCACAGTTCCAGGCAGCAAAAATATAATCATAGGTGTAGTATATAGACCACCAAACGCGAATACTAAATCATTTTTAGATTATTTTTCGGATCTGGTTAAAAACCCACTTTTTATCAATAAAAATTGTTTTATAATGGGTGATTTCAATATAGATTTACTAAAACAGAACAATATGTCGCAAGATTTTTTGGAAATATTTTTGTCTGCCTCTTTTTTACCCTTAATATCTAAACCCACACGTATAGTTAATGAATCTGTTTCTTTAATTGATAACATTTTTTGTAACATTCTTCCTCCTCCTGATTCTTTTGTAGTACTCTCAGATATCACCGATCATTTCCCCATCTCGACTGGTTTTTCTTTAAATGAAACAGTTAATAATAAAAACAACAATATATTTAAACGAAGAATTACTCATGAAAGTATAGCTAGGCTAGGTGCTAGCTTAGACACCGCAGACTGGTCCTGTATCTTTGATACAGATGATGTTAATTTGTCTTATGAATATTTTATGAAGATTTTTATCCAACATTTGGACATTTGTATTCCAAAACGTAGAGAAAAATCAGCTAATTACAAAAAAATACCCAGGCTCCCATGGATTTCAAAATCACTCCTGCGTTCAATAAATAGAAAGAATAATTTATATTACAGATTTAAAATGAAACGTACTGAGCAATCAAAGTTGAAATACACTAGTTACAAAAATACTTTGACGAAAATTATACGAATAGAAAAGAAAAAATATTATACTAATCAGTTACAATTTTACAGGCATGATATGCAAAATACATGGAAAGTTTTAAAGCAAGCCATGAATATATCAAATGTTAAGTCAAATATTACAAAAATTAGATTTGATGGTGAAATTGTTGAAGATTCTCAACAAATTTGTGATATTTTGAATAACCATTTTTCTTCAATTGGGGAAAGCCTGGCAAGTAATATTCCTCCCTCCACAAAACATTTTTCCGAATTTTTGGGTCCCCCAAATTCTAGTTCAATATTTTTTAATCCAACATACACTCAGGAGATAATTAATATTGTCTCTGATTTCAGTTCCAAAAAAAGTGCTGGACACGATGACATCAGCAATTTTCTTTTAAAGGGGGTAATATCGTCAATTGCGGATCCCTTAGCTCATATATTTAATCTATCCCTTTTTAATGGCACCTTCCCCGAAAGTATGAAAATAGCAAAAGTCATCCCCTTGTTTAAAAAAGGTGACAAATTAGATGTAAATAATTACCGACCAATTTCTTTGTTAAGTGCATTGTCAAAAATCCTTGAAAAAATTATTTATAAAAGAACTATTAATTTCTTTAAATTTAATAATATATTTACGAATTCTCAGTTTGGATTTAGGGAGAAACATAGCACCACACATGCATTATTGAGTTTTATAGAAAAAGTGGCACATGCTATCGATAAATCTTCTCATTTGATAGGTTTGTTCCTGGACTTCTCCAAGGCCTTCGACACCATCAATCATGATATTTTACTTAACAAATTACACCATTATGGAGTGCGTGGGAAGGCCTTGGAGTGGTTCAGGAGCTACCTCATGAACAGGAAACAATATGTTTCTTTAAATGGTTGTAATTCACAAATATTAAATATTAAATGTGGGGTGCCACAGGGAAGTTTATTAGGTCCACTGTTGTTTACTGTTTACATAAATGATTTTTGTAGATCATCAGATGTTCTTTCTTTTATTCTTTTTGCAGACGACTCAAATCTATTTTTTTCACACAATAATCTTTTTACCCTTGTTAATACAATAAATTTAGAATTAGAAAATGTTGCCCAGTGGATAAAAGCAAATAAGTTATCTCTTAATCTTCAAAAAACTAAATATATGCTTTTTAGCAATTCTACTGAGGCATTACCTGTTGATATTGTTTTAGATGGTACTCCACTCGAAAATGTTTCCCATATAAAATTTCTTGGAGTAACAGTTGACAATAAGCTGTCCTGGAAATTTCATATTGACAGTATATGTAAAATTATTTCACGTAATATTGGTATAATTAATAAGCTTAAGTTTTGTTTTCCTTTGTCGTCCCTGCTCGTATTATATTCATCCTTAATATTGCCATATTTAAGTTACGGTATTCTCGCGTGGGGAAATACATATAAAACATTCTTAGATAAATTACTTTTATTGCAAAAGAAATCACTCCGTGTTATATGTCATACTGCATTTTTGTCCCATACTGACCCACTATTTTATGAGCATAAAATATTGAAAATTAATGATTTGTATTTGTTTAATCTAGGACAATTTATGTATAATTATAATAAAAATAATCTCCCAAATATATTTGAAACAATGTTTCAAAGAAATCAATCCATTCATAATTATCCAACACGGCGATCAAATGATTTCCATTTGCCATTTCTGAGAACTTTGTTGGCTCAAAACACATTTATTTACGACGGGCCAAAGTACTGGAATTCACTTCCCAGTAACATTACTACAGCTCAATCTCTGAATTCCTTTAAGAATAAATTAAAATCATTTTTATTGAAACTTTATAACATCCAACAGAGTTAGTTTCCCTTTATCATCTCAGTCAAGTCATCATTCTTTTTTTGTCCCTGTTTGTGTTCTAAATATAACGATGTGGTTTTTTTTCTCCTGCATTCTTACCAACATAACTACGTATAAAAAATGTTTTGCATTACATTCAATCCAGCTTGTATTTTATCACTTATTTTACATTATGAAATCCAGATTGCTTGCGTCCACGATGGCACATGCTGTAGTTCCCTCTTTTTTCTCCCTTTTTTTCCTCTTTTTTTCCTCTTTTGTTTTCCTTTCCTTTTCTCTCTTTTTCCTCTTCCCAATCATTTTGATGTCAGTTGACATCGGTTCGTTTATTGTGTTTTATATTGATGTTTTGTGTATTTTTCTGAGGGTCCCATATCGTACAAGCTTTGCTTCTTAGTGGGACCCTCCACTTCCATCCTCATCCTTAGTTGACTTGTATTATACGCTTTATGTATTTAACAAAGATGTAATCACATCTACTTTTCATTTTCATAATTTTCTTATGTACCTTTTCAAATTTTGTTCTATATCACAAATATCCCGTGTATATGCAATGTAAATAAATTTCTTTGTTCATTTTGATGGAGGTGAAAATAAAGTTGAAATTGAAATTGAAAATTGAAATCACTTGTTTCTATATCTTTATCGCATATCAGTATATGAATATTTGTTTTGTCAACGCAGCACATTAAGCGAAAATCAAATTCAAATTAAATGGGAATTTTCGGAATTTTAAAACTCGAGGATAGCAAAGGGGAATTTTGTGATTCTTTAAACCTTCAACTACATGATAACAGCCCAAGAGAGTAGAAGTAAGAATGTGTGACTCCTTTTGCCTTTAGAGTTTGCTCTTTCAACTAAAAATTGAATTTTTGATCCATGTGAATAAGTATTCCCGCCGGAATAAGTTAGCAGTCCTGGCGAACTCATTTCTGCCTTTGGATTGTTTGAGGGATGTAGGCTTTTTATTCTCGTAATTTTTCATCCTGAGGTGTATGAAAAATAAAGTTCTTGAAAATTGATTCAAACTTTTCAAAGCAGTCATCTCAGGCGTTCCTACGCATAATATGATGTTTATGTGTATGAAGTTGTTCATGTAATCATTTTTTAACAGTGGTCTGGGTGAAATTTCAAACCTCCTATCATGTGCAACATGCAATGACGAGTAACAGAAAACAGTTGCTTTATCAAAAGTCACTAGAATTAAACTGCAAATCCTTAATCTTAATCTAAAGGGCAGCAATCTTACATGTTAACTTTCAACCTATCGACATTCAACTAAAGAAAATCGATGATACGAAATTGCAATAAAATAAACACATCCGTATTCAACATACTATACCCGGTATATAAAGCTGCGGCGATGATTGAAACCACCGGAACTATAGAACTTCATTTATTAAATCGTTATGAAATTACCGCATGATTATGTTTATGAAGTCAGATTATTTCTGCCTATCTCAATCTTGATGTTCAAGACACCGTTTAAGTAGCCGGCATGCTACTTACCCTCGTAGCACTTCACGTTCGTTGTGAACTTCACTGGGGTGTTATTTATCGTATACTTTATCCGTAGCTTCATCTGATGGGTCAGTGATAAAGTGGGGGATGTTTTGGCGTCCTGTATCATCACAGTCAAATACGATTTGTTTGATAGTTCATCCAGATATTCAAATCCAATCAGTGAGTGATTAACAGACTCAATTTCAGAGAGAATTCGGCGTCCGCGAGGTGCCTGGAAAACCCAACTATCGCCGTTGGCAAGACAGCTTTCATCACACAATAACTCCTGCTGTAGTGGATTTCCCGAACAGTTTACAGTGAAGTCTGCACGAGATTTGAGAAGCGAACAATACAAGTTAAGGGTGTGATTTCACGGAGCACGCAAACGATTTGCGAAGGAAGCGAATAGACAAATCTAATATTCGGAAAAGTTTTTCTCCGAATGTGTTCCGAAAATGAAGCTGAAAACCATTCTTGCGCAATTTGTGCCAAGTTCTCACGACGTATGTGCGAATGTCGTGTGTAAGGTGTGATTTCACGGAGCACGCGAACGATTTGCGAAGGACGCGAATGGCAAAATCCAGCATTCGTATTTTAGTCTGCAAAAGATCGTCAAACGAACGTGATAGTTCGGAAGCGTCGTCAATTGTTCGCGAATGTCGCTTTTACTTCGGCGAGAATTTCAAAATATTTTGAATTTTTTGCGAACCGTTTCTGCACACTTAGTCGTGATTTGCTCGCGATCTGTTCTCGAAAGTGTGTTTGAAGCCTCGTCATATGCGCAAGACCTTCGCAAGACACGCGCGATGTTCGCAAAATGTTCGTGAAACCCCAAACAGATTCCGAAACTTTGGAGAATGTCTCGCGTATGTTTCGCGAAATATGCGGAGTTTTTCAGATCATTTTACGACGTAACCGCAAACTGTTCGCGTACCTTTTGAGACATTCTCACGAACGTTTAGCGCATGTGTGGGGGATGTATGACCGACGTTTTCTACAAATCAAAATCGTAGCATACATCTAAACATCAAACATTATTATTAACAACTATTATAGTATAAATGAAATTAAACACTACCAAAAAGAAAAAAAAAAAATGATATGCAAAAAACAAAAACCGCAGAATACACTTAAATGAATCAAAAGTATGCCAAAATTGCATTTGAAACTAGAGATTATGTCTTGGAGAAACTGCAAAAAAAAAAATAACAATAAATAAAAAATAAAAAAAATAAATATGCCTTAATAATAGTAGAGATAGGACCTGGTTCTCCAAAAAAAAAAAAAAAACTGTAGGCACGCACACAATGAGAAATGAGAGAAAAAGACTGGAGAAATACAGGAAAGAAAAAAACAAAACAAAACACTTCAACTCAAGACATCTCCCACCTCTCCTTGGGTACATTTTCTCCCATGATTATTGAAAAAATTGCGTTGTTCACATTTCCGTCGCGTGTTCTTCGTGTACGTAATATGCTGTTCTTAAGGGTGGGATTTCACGGAGCACGCGAACGATTTGCGAAGGATGCGAATGACAAAATCCAACATTCGGAAAAGTTTTTCTCCGAATGTTTTTCCGACAATGAAGCCGAAAACTATTCTTGCGCAATTTGTGCGAAGTTTCCACGACGTATGTGCGAATGTCGTGTGTATCATTGCTAAAGTACAACATGTTACGTACACGAAGAACACGCGACAGAAATG
The DNA here is from genome assembly GCF_964275005.1 of Diadema setosum. NCBI lineage: Eukaryota > Metazoa > Echinodermata > Echinoidea > Diadematoida > Diadematidae > Diadema > Diadema setosum. The sequence continues at coordinate 2,056,059 of NC_092690.1, forward strand.
CGAACAACGAAAAATCTTCAATAATCATGGGAGAAATATACCCAAGGAGAGGTGGAAGCTGTCTTGAGTTGAGTTTTTTTTTTTCTTTCCTCTATTTCTCCTTTCTTTTTCTCTGATTTCTCTATCGTGTGCTTGCCTACATTTTTTTTTTCCTAGGACATATCTCCACTAGTAAAGCCTCTGATCTTTTTTTTTTGCAGTTCCTCCAACACATAATCCCTATAGTTCAAATGAAATCTGACATACTTTAGATTAATTTTAAGTGTATTCTACCATTTTTTGTTTTTGTATATCAAACATTTATTTCTCCTTGCTAGTCTTTAATTTCTTTTGTTACTATGTCGTTAATAATTGTTTGATGTTTAGATGTATGTTACGATTTTTATTTGTAGAAAACGTATAGGTCATACATCCCCCAAACGTGCGCTAAACGTTCGCAAGAATATCTCAAAAGGTACGCGAACAGTTTGCGATTACGTCGTAAAATGATCGGAAAAACTTTGCAGATTTCGCGTAACATACGCGAGACATTCTCCAAAGTTTCGGAATCTGTTTGGGGTTTCACGAACATTTTGCGAACATCGCGCGTGTCTTGCGAAGGTCTTGCGCATATGACGAGGCTTTAAAGATACTTTCGAGAACAATTCACGAGCAAATCACGACCAAGTGTGCGGAAAAGGTTCGCAAAAAATTTCAAACTTTTTTGAAATTCTCGCCGAAGTAAAAACGACAATCGCGAACAATTGACGACGCTTCCGAACCCTCACGTTCGTTTGGCGATCTTTTGCAGACTGAAATACGAATGCTGGATTTTGCTATTCGCGTTCTTCGCAAATCGTTCGCGTGCTCCGTGAAATCCCACCCTTAGCAATGATACACACGACATTCGCACATTACGTCGTGAGAACTTCGCACAAATTGCGCAAGAATGGTTTTCGGCTTCATTGCCGGAACACATTTGGAGAAAAACTTTTCCGAATGTTGGATTTTGTCATTCGCGTCCTTCGCAAATCGCTCGCGTGCTCCGTGAAATCACACTTTTAAGTTCAGCATGTTATACGTACACGAAGATCACGCGACGGAAATGCGAACAACGCAAATTTTTAACAATCATGGTAGAAAATGTACCCAAGGAGAGGTCTGAGCTGTCTTGAGTTTTTTTTTTTTTTTGTCTTTCCTGTATTTCTCCTTTCTTTTTTCTCATTTCTCTATTGTTTTTCTTACGACCTATCTCCACTAGTTTGATTTTTTTTTCAGTTTCTCCAACACATAATCTCGAGTCTCAACATGTAATTTTGGCATGTTTTAGATTCATTTTAATTGCGACTTTTTGTACATCAAACATATATCTTTCTCTTTGCTAATCTTTAATTTCTTTTTTACTATATAGTTGTTAATAAATGTTTAATGTTAAGATGCATGCTGCGATTTTCATTTGTACAATTGTAGATCATACATCCCCCAAAACATGCGCTTAACGTTCGTGAGAATGTCTCGAAAGGTACGTGAACAGTTTGCGGTTACGTCGTAAAATGCTCGGAAAAAAAACTTTGCAGATTTCGCGATACATACGCAAAACATTGTCCGAAGTTTCGGGGTCTGTTTGGAGTTTCACGAACATTTTGAGAACATCGCGCGTGTCCTGCGAAGGTCTTCCGCATGTGACGAGGCTTTAAAGACACTTTCGAGAACAAATCACTAGCAAATCACGACTAAGTGTGCGGAAAAGGTTTCAGAATTTTTTGAAATTCTCACCGAAGTAAAAACGACGTTCGCGAACAATTGACGACGCTTCCGAACCCTCACGTTCGTTTGGCGATCTTTTGGAAACTGAAATATGAAAGCTGGATTTTGCCATTCGCCTCCTTCCCAAATCGTTCGCGTGCTCCGTGAAATCACACATTAAGTGATTATGTTTGAGTAAGAAAGAATAGTGTCAAGAAAAAGAGTGTTACAGTCCATATTATTTGGAAATCTCCCTTCTCGCTCAATACCAACAACAGATGCTTTTGGATTCAAGAATATTTTTCTTTTTATCTTTCACCATTGTTTTCACAATCTTTTTTTTAAGGATCTTCTTCCACAATCCGCCAGCTAATATGGAGTTTGCACTTTAATTTTGTTTAAAGTACTTGATCGAAGACGGCGTTATATCTTAATCCAACAGATATCGAATATTAACCCCTATCCCACTGTCAATTTGAAAATCATAAGATGAATTTGAAGTCTGATATTTTTGTAGCAAGGAAAATACCTATAAACAAACATCCTCAAGTAATACTTTAATTCTTTTTCGATAAACGCAGTATATTGATAATGTGAATGAAGCAGAACGGAGTCTTCAAAAACACACAGGATTCGCGACGGCTGTTGTAATTTTGATTGTTTAACATTGTATCACGTAAGCCTTCCTAGTTTGGGGGTATTATGATAGGACCAAGTCCCACCATAGGCTATATGGCTGCACTAATGCTTGAAATACCAAATTTGTGTCACGCGCAAGTAACATGGGTGCACTTGTGAAGACCCATACCATCCCTTCGGTTTACTAAGAACTCGCATTTCTATCATAGTATACGTGATAAATAATCCGTTGCTATAGGATTACTGTGTGCTCGGAACATCAAAATTTGAAGGTTTATAAACAATTAACTCTACTGGATTTTCTTTTCCCCGGATATCCCCTCCTGGATTTTGCTTATTGTAAACAAATAAAAATGTCTTCTGCTAATCTTTGTCATATGTGTAATGAAATATGAATAAAATCGTAAGAGAGAAGGAAGTGATTATACGTACTAGTCTCATGGGCGTCTAGAGTAGAAAAAACGATGAACAGATTGTGATTGATGACACCAGCCAACAACCAGACTAAAAGTTTAATTTTTCTCTCCATCCGGTAATTCCAAAATCAATCGAGCATCGGTAGAAAAGCTGAGATGCAGATTACTAGGCTACTGGTCAAGGTCTGACAGTAATTTCATTCCGAGGAGAAGGAAGTCTGCAATACTGAGTTAACAGAACTACACCCAAACAAAGCACTTTCTATTCTTCTATGCCCGTGACGACTCTGCGCGAAAATAGAGCCTTTGTGCGCACAAACTGTGCAACGACGTAATGGCCTCTCCCTGCACGGATTTGAGTGCAACTTCGTTAAAGTAATTATCTCGCAAATTGCCAGTGGTTTCAAGAAAGCAATAAGATAAAAAGGTCTTCAATATTACTTCAGAATACCACTCGTATTTCGTTATCTTTTTTTTTTTTTTTTTGGCTTTACTTTCATTTCCGTGACTGTAATGGTTATTGAATGTTTCAAGGAATAGGCCTTTCCTATACACTGGGCAGATGGGGGAGTATCTCATCACATTATTTTCGCCAATAATGCAGTATGCATTCTTCAACTTTAATAACTTCCAAGATCATGTAGTTATGTAATCAAAACACAATAATGCATGATGAATAAACTAACGCAATGTGTATATACACATTTTGATTCAAATAAGTGGAAGGGCTGGTCAATGTTTTGTATGTTGCCGTTGATTTTCTTAGCAATATTTGAAGACAAAAATATGGACGCACGTCGCAGTTAACATCGACGAACAACGTCGTGCCTTGAGGGCCAAAAAAAAAAAGTGTTTTATTATCATTATAGTAATAGCCATCACATAGAATCACATATTTTGGTACACTCTGTAAAGTGAGCTACTTTAAATCACTCTTTGGAAAAAAAAGGAACGATTCATTGTTGCTGGTAAATTTTTTGTTTTGAAAAGAAAAAAAAAAGGAGTTCAACTACGCGTGATGTATTCTAAAACTACCCTGCCTTTATTTGAATGAGTTGTGTGAAACTAAAAGTTCTTCAAAGCAGAATTTCAATTCAATGACGACTTTGTAAATTCCCAGACATTTGCATGACTGCAGCGCAGCGATATAATAGGGCTCTTATCAACCACTTTAAGATATAATTCACTCTGGATGCCTTTTTGTTCTGACATAACAGAAATGTAGTGTATATGTATAAACACATTTTGTGCATTATTATGTATGCCTTTCCTCACGATCATAAGCCCTATCATACCCATTACCATAATATAATATACGTTTCATAGCAGTGGACGAGATTCGTAAAACGTGGAGACGCACATGACGCACATGAAATAGAATTAAAGAAAAAAACACAAAACGATGAAAGTTTGGAAACGAAAAAGAATACATGATATTAATCATATCATTTTCATTTTAGTGTAGTACTTGTAGAATGAACAGAGAGGGGTTTGTGTATTGTATTTTTTTGTTGTCTTGTATGTACTCTTTCCACTCTAGACTCTGAGAAAAATAGGTTCAACTTTGCAACTTTCTGATATGAAAGGTGCAAAATTGCACCAGTAAAGGTACAAGTTGAACCTATTAATTGAGTGTAACGTTAATTCCATGAAATCATATCTCTTGCCCGTTGCTTATGATAAATGATTCATATGCACATAAAATTATATAAAGAGACGTAATACATGTATTGCAAGATGAGTGCTCCCCGATTCATCCTATATGTATAGAGCGATTCAAGCGACTGTTCATGGAAGTGCGCCCTCTTAATGCGACGCCATAACTGGGGGCCATCCAGGCCGGGTCGGCAAGCGCCGTGCGTGCGTGGCAAGGGTGCCGGCAGCGGCAGCCAGGGCAGCTTTTACCACCCGGCGCCAGCCGGCCAGCTCTAGCTATATCTGGCGCTGGCAGCGATCGACGCATCTAGATTTGTGACAACTAGAGTTTATTATTTTTTTTTTCGCTAGCTAATTAAAAAAAAAAAAAAATCAAACAACTTATACCGACTATGAGCGAATGGGTAGATGACGTACGGCTGTAGCCAAAACTTGAATTTCAAGGTAAATATTGGTACGGTCCGTGAGTGTTTGTAGATTCTATTTCTTTGGCGATGACCCGGGTACTCGCGTATCGTAAAGCCCCATATACATGTATTCACATTTGTGTAATGGAATAAAAACCGCTGGGGAGAACTATGGCTAGGCGCAGGCAGATGTCTTGCTAGTAAACCTAGACTGGTGAGAAGTTAACTGATATAATTAGATACAAATAATGAATAAGAATCTTCAGCTAGATATGGCGCTATAAATTGCAACCTATCAGTTAATAACTTAAACGTTTTTAGGCTTGCTTGGTGGGACAAAACTTCAAAATTGCGTTAAACAAATACATACTACTGAACGTTTTCGACGTGCACTCTTCTGAGTAGAACCGCACGTATGAAACAAGTTTACTCTTGAGAAGGAGCGGGAAGGCGCGCTTCCGTTTCTTGATGTTCTGGTTGAGAAGTCTTCTAGTTGTTTTACCACTACCATCTATCGTAAACCCACGTTCACTGGTCAATACACGCGCTGGGATTCATTCAGTCCCACCCGATATAAGATTCGTCTAATTAACGTGCTTGTTGACCGTGCGCAGCGAATCTGCTCGCCTTGTCATCTTTCTACTGAAATTGACCGCATTAGCTAGATCCTCTATGAGAATGGTTACCCTGATAATGTCATCGAGGTAAACATAAGACCCAAGCTCAACGCTCCGCCCAAGCAATTTGGACCCCACAAACGTCCCGTGTACCTTAAACTTCCGTGGAAAGGGAAACTCTCTCAAAAGTTTGAGCAGCAACTCAAGCAGGCTGTCTGTTCAACTTACTATGCTGTTGAACCACGAGTGATCTTTACAACTCGACGCATGCTCTCCGCAGTATACGCAAGGATGCTATCCCTATCACTCAAATGAATAACGTCGTTTATGAATTTAAGTGCCGTTGTGAAGCACGGTACATAGGGCGCACATCACGACTTGCGGACCGCATTAAACAGCATGTGCCAGCACACATACGTAACAAGCAGCTAGTTGATCGCGCACAGCCTTCGCGCCAGTGTAAACGCCCCGCTGACAGTGCAGCCACCGCCGGTAACCCTTCTTCTGCTATTGCACAGCACTTACTGACTAGTCGCACATGCGCTGAGCATTTCACCTCGTCACAGTTTCGCATAGTCAGTAGAGCCCGGAGCGACGCTCACCTGCGTATGCTTGAGGCTACATTCATTCAGCTGACCAGTCCTATTCTATGCAGGCAAAAGGAGTTTGTACGTACATTGGCGCTCTTTTGAGTTAGATTCTGACTCATGTTGACGTCAGCCAATCAACGAAATTTTTAGGCTTTTGCCTTTACTCGGGAGTCTCGGGCCAGCGGGGTAGAATCTGTCTAACGTTAGATCTTGTCTAGAATTCTAGGCAAGAGTCCAGACTTGATCTAGACCTATTGACTTCTAGTACCCCACATCCTATATCATTTTCGGTTGTCGATAACTTCAGGCAAGCCTAACTAAGTAAACCAAAAGGAATACAAATCTAAGCGTTTCTAGCCGTATAAACTTAATTTAAGTCGCCTGATGCCAACAATCAAAACTTTTACTGTTTTAGGTCTAAGTAATCCTGCATAACATCACACTAACGCCTAATATTATAATCTACAAAAGTGATTTTCAAGTTATGCCAGTCTTAATATGATTATGAAACGGATGTTTTTGGCACCATCCGTTGTTTAATATTTATAGGTATCACTTTATCAAAAGTCGTATTCAGAGCAATATAATGATCTAACGCATCTTGAAACATATGTTTAGCTGTAGTGTAGGCTGTAAAATGTTTGTCATAATAATATAGCATAGCCATGAAGTGTATTCTAACTTTGGCAATAGTGCACCAAGCATTCAAAAAAAAAAAAAAAGAGATCAGTGAATTATCAGAATCTTTGATCAGAACTTATCCTCTAAAATGAACAACATATTTTACGAATATGCAGTGATAGCCTAATTAAATAGATAATCTAGTTGGCATAGTTTGTTTCGAAGTCTGTGAATGTTTTATACCGTTGTATTTCACTGAATAATGCGTCAGTGGTGTCTCAATTTCACACACTGCCGTGCAGCTTCCATTTCCATTTTGTGCAACAACTGCACAATATGTTTTCCTGATCTTTCCTTTAAAGCTTTCATTGTAGATCAATATGTCTGAATCACTCAATTTGTCCAAAAGAAAGGCATTAAAAGCCGCTGAATGACTTTTCTACGGTAAGTAAACAATCACAATATTAACGCGGCGGTCGCCGGCCGCGGCGCAGCGGCCAGGCCCGGCTAACTATGCGCGATGGTTACGCTAGGCTGCAGCTAGCTGCAAGTGCAGCTCGCTGGGTAGCTAGCTCGCTGGAAGCCCCCGTTGGCCGTTGGCCCCCAGTTATGGCGGTCTTTATAGCACCGCTAGCGGCGGTAGGTGAATAGGTCATTGAAATTGAATCGGTCTATACTAAAATGGCTTCATAACGCCACTTAGTTTAAATTCCATCCATGTACCACACCTGGGCTTGCTACAATTGCGATGCGTGGACATCCTGACCATCAGTACTAGGAAGTAGAGACGTGGAGATTTGTGTCAGAGATGTTTTTAGTTGTGGTTATAATGAACTATAAAGGCAAGGAACTGTATTCTTTAAAAAAAATGTTTGCAAATCTTTCATGAATGAGCGTAAAATAAACGTGTCTAGTTTCGACACGTAATGCAATATCAATAATTAATGTATAACTTTACGTGCAATCATGATCAACAAGATGAATAAGACAATAGGCGTTTTATTCTTACTCTGGTTAGAAAGTATGGAGGGGACGGAACACGGTGAAACAATATTATGGCTACCAATCTTATTCTGAACGGATGATAAGAATGCGCATGTCGGGCCCACTGTATCCATACATAACAACACGAAATTTATGATTTTGTCAGTATGTACCTGCTGTTTGAATTACAGCAAAAAACAATATCTGTACTGTTCACCGTGATCTCAAACACAACAAATGCAATTAAGAAGAGTCGTGTAAAGTTGTACAACAATAACCTTACAATGAAACATTCCCCATGACAGACAGGAACTTTTAGTCATTGATGTCTATATCCGTAAATGTGTTGTATTGTAAGGCGCGCCCGATGTAAACTGTGCTTTTGGTGGTACGCCTACTTTAATGTACATTAATTTCCATTGTATACAAATATTCATTGTAATGATTTTTGATACTGAAGAAAAGAAATATAACATTGAAATTGAACTGACTTTGATCAAGTTATCCCATATGTCGAGGAATTGGGGCAGCTTTATAGTGGTATAAGTGTTCAGTACGGTATATCATTCATTGATATTATTCTTTCTTAGATCTCCCAGGAGGAACACTAAAACATGGAGTACCATTAGACCTCTACAACCAAACGTCCCCACAAATAAAAAAAGAAAACTCCAAAGGACAGCTTTATCTATGTTGAAGAGTATACTGCATTAAATGTTACGCAGATATCTTCAATCGTTAACGTTTAAATGTAAAATTAGTTCATATTCATTGCAAATTCTGACGCTTATGATAGCTTTAAACAAGTGGTTTTATTTCTTTATAAACATAATATAATACGTCAATGGAGTTTGAAATAGATTGTATTCAACTAAATTTTTTATTTTATAATTCAATGAAGCCTAAATACAATTGTTTGTTTCCTTTCTTCATAATTAAGAAGCAGTCTTTCATTCTCATTGTTCATTTTCATTTTATTTCTTTTATATCTTATTTCCAGATCCAAGCAATGTACATGTACATTGCATTCTATTTAATATAATAACATAGAAAAATACATTTTGCTTTCATAAAAATCTAGAAATGAAAAAGAATGTAACCTATAACTCTGTGTCTCACCAGTATCATGTGCATGCCTTTTACCCCTTTGCCAGTTCAGGAGGTAGCTTTTTTACCCACTTGCCTTTTACAATCTCCCCTCTGCATTCCTCTATATCCGGGTAACTCTCCGCCCTCAATAGACCTACATTGGACTAAATACTGACATTGCCCCATGAAATATGCCACAGTTTTGTGCTGTTTGACTTATCAGCTGGACTACTTTCTGCATTTCAAGTGTTGTAAAAATGTAAATGCATATTCTTAATATACAAACAAAATGTACATGTGCACACACTAACTTGTATTTTTCCTTAACAGACAAAGAAAGGAAAGCAAATGGGCAAAGACATGCTGAATAATTCACAATCTAGTATGTATTTTACACTACATATTTTACGGTATCCAAACAAAAGATCCAACAATAAAAAGAGAGAAACTGTCGGAATGCTGTTAGCCCAAAACAAAAGAAAAGTTGGATTGCAAAGTGAATGTAGACATTATGATGATGTAACAGACGGACTAGATGATAGAAATTATAGCCGAAACAAAAACAAAGTGGATGCATAATGCCTATTACAATGTAATATAAACGTATGCACAACATGCATTGCTTATGGAATTTCTACGCTTGCTCAAGGACGCTCTCCATTGTTTCATCCACTTGATTGATTGATTGATTGATTGATTGATTGATTGATTGATTTTATTGGTTCCTGTATTATATCATAGCTCATGTAGATACATACAAATATAATATACATTATTGGTGCCATACCGGTGTACATATACATAAATATTAATTGTTAACAAGATAAGTTTCTTCATTGCCTTTACAATGTACAACAAAACATTTAACTGATGCAATGAACTAACACAGAAGGTCTACAGCTTAAAGGGTGTGTACAGTTCTGGTCGAGGTGAGGATTTAGCTTTTAACATGTTGTGAGATATTCAGAAACCACTCTATGAGATGTCAAAGAGCATGCAATTCTAAGGGGTATCAAAAGTTTATTTGATGAAAATCGGTTTTGAAGTGGCTGAGATATCCAAAAACAAGGTGAAACAAAGAGATCCTAATAAAGTTGTGGCATGTCGCCTTTTATTATTTTTACTTTTTTGGATATCTCAGCCATTTGAAAACCAATTTTCATCAAATCAACGTTGAATCCTTCTTAAAATCACATGCTCTTTCGTATTTCATAAGAGGTTTCTCATTATCTCACTTAGGAATGTAAAAAACATGAATCCCCACCTCAACCAGTTCTGTACACCCCCTCCATGCAGCCCTCATGAATAATACATGACATATAGGAACACAGGAGGGAGGGGTGACTTGCATATAGTGGGGGGCGCAAGGGATTTTTGGTTCAAATTTTTCCAAAAGCACCAAAATTTGGCACACATGTAGCCCAAACCATACTATTTCGATTTTTGATGGGCGCCAAGAAGGGCGCCCTCTGGGGCGGCCATATTGGCAAAATCAAATATGGCCGCCATATAGGTTTAAAGGTCATCTGCATTTGAAAACATAAAAGGGTTACAATCATTTAAAGTCAGGTTAAGAGGTTTTCTGGGTCAAGGAATTCGAATCTGAAGTTATTTTTGTGGTTTGAAGTCAATTTTTCCTTATAAGGTCACCTTAAGGTCATATAGGGGTCAAGCCATTGTATTCATAACAGTTTATTGAAAAACATGGCTTGCCCATGGTCAATATTCCAGGAATGCCAGCCTTAGTAATAGAATTGCAGTTGTCAACGGCTGAAAAAAGGCGTATTTCTTGTGAGGGGCGCCCTCCAGGGCCGCATATTTGCAAAATCCAATATGGCTGCCACTTACGTTTAAAAGCCAGTATAACAATTAAAAACCTTTAAAGTGTTACAATGATTCGAAAAGTCAGCTGTAGCAGTTTTATGGGTCAAGGAATTCGATTCTGAAATCATTTTTATGGTCTGATGTCAACTTTTCCTTATAGGGTCTCCCTAAAGGTCATTTGGATTTTATATTCACAATAGGTGATTTAGACTCTTGAAATGGCTTGCCTATAGTCAATATAGGAGGAATGCCAGCCCTGCTAATAGAATTGCAGTTGTTGAGGGCTGTGAGAGAGGGAGAGGTGGGCATTCTCTCGAGTAACATCAATATGAATTATCTGCTTTCGTGTTAAGATTTCAAACACTAGGTATACACTCATGAATTATAATAAGAACCCCTTTCTGAGAGTAATTAGGTTTAAGGGATCTTACTCAGATCCTTATTTCACAATTAAATTTGAAGACTTGGTAACCCTTCAATTTCATTTTTAATGATTACTTACGGTAATTTTTTTTTTCTGCATCATTTCAATTATGGCCTGTTATAATATGGCTACACAAGCTTTGAAGTAAGGTTCTGTACAAAGCTATGGAATATCATAGTTCATGCCACAATCATTTCAATAATTATTTTTACATTACAGGCGCTAAGAAGAAATGTCCTCACGACTGGTCATATTTGCGGAATTCAATATATTTGCATTTGCTTTAATGACAGCCAAAAGAGCTAGTTAGAATTATGGGTAATGCCCTTTCAAAGAGTTTTCAAGATTTGATTATTGGATTATTATTTTCATCTTCATCTGCAAGGAATGCAATAAAAACATACAAATATGAAAAATAGATTCCTATTGCTACCTAATATATCAGTAGTTTAGCAATAAGGGGAGGTGGCTACTCTCTATATTACCAGCGTTCTTGACGTTGCCACTAAAAAGAGAAATGTTTTTATTTCTCTGTTGCAGTTCAGGGATCCTCAATCACAATAGATATTCATAATTCAGATTCAAATTCAGTGGAATAATAATTATGAAGATCACTCCTAATCTGGATGAAAAAAGGAGAAAAATCTGTCGTGTTTAAGGGAGTTTTTAGTACATCAGGTAGGCATCAATTTGCTATTTTCGAACTTGTGTAAGAAAGTTCGACTCTAAAGTCCTTACAGGAAATGTTATGTGCCTCCACAGCTAAATATGCCGTTCAGAGAACATGAAGGTCCTGGTGACGCCATGTAGGGAACAAGCATATTTCACAGGTGCCACAGTGACACCATTAACAGGGTACAAATTAGATATGCTATAGTACAACTTCATGACACCTTCTAGGGTCTATTGAGATTCTATCCAAACTGCTTGGACGCAAATTGTATATCACAAGACTTTATAAGTTGGTACTCGTTGGTCTGAAGACTATAGGTTGCAACTCTACGCATCTGGAGACGAGCCCAATCTCCAGGATTTGCCGGAGAATCGAACATTTTCGATTTTTTGCAGACTATTTTCGTCTTCTAGCTTGTCTCCGAGACGTCTACGAGACGTCTCTGAGAAGTCTCCATCACTGTGGCCATGTCGTGGGGACTAAATTTGTCTGCAACATCTTCGAGATGTCCCCGCATATTGTGGAGGCCGTAATAACGTAACGGCGACGAGATGGAGAAGTCGCTGAGAAAAGACGTCTCTGATAAGTCCCTGTGCCAACATCCCCGTGACTTCCAAGCAAATAAGTTGTCCCTTTGTTTGAAGACGTCTTGAACGTCGACCTGGAAATCGGTTTAGTTGTGATAGCGAAAATAATTTCTTCGAGACGCTGGCATTGCGACAATGTTCCTCCCGTCAGATAGGCCCTCAATTCCCTCCCCCACCCCCACTTTAAGTTTGCAGCAATATCAAACTACTGACCATGGCTCATCTGACAACTGCTCTACGTTGTGCATTTTCACATTTATTCATTCATTCGTTCATTCATTCATTCATTTCATTATTTTTTTCCATTTCCATGTTTTCCACCTCCCAATGCATGACTTGAAAAAACTGTGGTGCAGAAGAATGAAATTTGGTACTGAAGCATTGCGGAGAGTGGCTGATAGTACTAGCACAATTGCCATGTACCTGTGCCATCTTTCCTCCAACTCCACTCCCTGAAGTCAGGGATCACATCATGACCCATGCTGTCATGATTCCAGTAGAAACTCACTTGCAGCAGCACTCATCTTCGAAATGTTGATACAGCGCCTCTTGAGCAGATAGGGTGGTTTCTGATGATCTGCTCCCACGTTATGACGAGATGATGCCTACCCTCGTTGACGCGGGCTGCCCCATAAACCTTGTTGCTCATCAGTCCTTGCTGGACATGAGCACGATTACTAAAGTAGTTAATGTGTCAGTGAGCTTTGGTTTGCTGACCCATACTACTTAGGCATTTTGCATTCCACATCAAAGCAAGTCTGAAGTAATGTCGCACCGTGTCAGTGCCTGATGCTGTGCTCTGGAAGAGAGGTATGCTGTACAGGAAAGACCACGACCCACCAGTAACTCCCTCAGATCAAAGGGATTAAAAAAAGCACACTACCGAAAATGTGATGTTATGCTCATCCGTGCGACTGTATACTGTTTTCAGAAAATGCTTTCAGAAAACATTATGTCATCCTTTGTAAGGATGTCTTTGCATAGATCGCATCTAAGATGTTGGAAAGCTGAATTGTTGTGAGATCACAATTCCTGTTGGATATTTCCGTCTCGAATCAGGTGCTCAGGATGAGTTGTCCGTCCAATTTATTCTTGGATATCTGTGCGCTGATAAATGAGGGCAGTTCTTTATTTTTCAATCGTAATTTTCAGGAAGACGCTACGCTCTTCCAATCATAACTTGAGATTTGAGTGGTGCCATCACCATCTCTTGTCAGAGGACTGCACAATGTTGCTGCACAAAAATGTTAAGATTATTTTCTTCAGGATCAGTATCCCATACAACATCAATAGGTGTTCAGTCTCCCTAGTCATTTCAGTAAAGAAACGGTTCCGTTTGATAAAAAGAGAATTTAAAAAAAGATAAGAAAAAACCTTCAGCTGAATTGTCTTCACCTACTCTGATAAGATACTGCCATTAAAGGACTTTAATGATCGAATTCAGTTAAAGAGGACCGCCGAATGATTTTCAGACTTTCACATTTGAACAATTAAAAATTAGTTCAACTGAGTACAGAGTTTCAGAATTTTTAGTGATTGGTATGAGGAATGAGAATGTTTTCAAAATCTATATAAATTGCAGTGAACAAGGATGATGACATAGCAGCCTCACCATAAGCATGCATGAGTTGGGGCTCAAGGAAGCAGAACAAAAGAAGGCATGCATAGATTTATCACAGGTGAACTTGTTGAACAAGCGGTATTGTAATTGAATTACGCTGCTACATTTCTGAAATAGATGAGGCTCTGATGTCATAGACACTGTTCAGTGTAATTTGTTTAAGATTTTCAATTTATTGGTTTCTCTGCTCAAGGACCACAATAAATTCAACAAATCTATACATGGAGCTGTCGATTTATGTACTACATGATGTGGAATTATGAAAATCGTCCGGAATGCCCCTTTAACTGCCCCTATAGAATACTGGTCTGACCTCGATTGAGGAGCTCCATTCCCTGGAAGCTTCGGCCATTGCTTCCTTCACTGAAGAAGCAGACACTGTCTTGTCAAGGGAGAATAGGCATACACCAATTTCAGCAGGAGGAGAATCATATCGCTTGCCAGCTGGAAAGTTATGTAATTGACCATGAAAGGTGACGAGGTGGATCAGTCGGTAGCGTATGACTTGCAGTCTAAAGACTTGTGTTCCGGCACGGGTTCGAATCCCACTTATCTCAAGTCTAGCTGAGCAATGGTGTGTGTATTACAGGTACAACACTTTGCACCCCATCACTTGGATATAAAAAGTGGAAGTCCCTTGTGTGTAAGAATCACAAACCCAGACAGATGGAGATCCCGAATCGGCATTCCGTTATCGGAAAACTCAAGGTGCATAAATCGGTAAAGTGGTCCAACCCAAGTACATACAACTGACCAGCTAGTTGTATATACGGGCTATGCAGCTATCTCGTCAGAAGGAAAAAAGAAGACAAAATAAGATTAGGCGTGTTATTACCCTCTTTGCCACTGCACCCTGATTCAGCACCTTGGAATAGGATGGCGGCCGTATTTAAGCATGTATATATATATATATATATATATATATATATATATATATATTATATATATAATATATTAAAACAACGAAAGGAAAAACTGACCAGAAACAATTGATAAATAGTGAAAACTTTGAGCAAAGAAAATGAGAAAAGAAAACGAAACCAATGGAAGCCCGTTTTCTGTGCTCAAAGATTTCAATATATGTATATATATATATATATATATATCTTGACTATAATTTTTTCATATTTGTCATAATCATTATTAATATGTAGGGGATGGAACCGCTCTTGGCCCTAATTGACCATTGAAGGAGTATGGAAGGGGTGACAAATGGGACAAAATAGGGGTACCAGTGAATTGCAGTTGAATGCATTTCGAAAAATGCCTGATTTGACCCTTATTTGACCTTGAAAGTGACCTTGAGAGGTGAGAGTGACCTTGAATTGCAGAAATGATATTTAAAATCACATTCTCTAACCCCGTAAAATCTTCCACATTGGATTCATAACATTAATCAACCTTTTCAATTTGTAACTGCAGTTGACCTTTAACCCGGATGGCGGCCATATTGGATTTCACCAATATGGCGGCCCCAAGGGTCTTTAGTCTTGGCGCCCATCAAAAATCGAAAGAGTATGGTACAAGGGACCTATGAGCCAAATGTGGTGCTTTTGGAAGAATCTGAACCAAACCGCCCATTTTGAGCCCTTAGGCCCCCAACTAATAGAGATATAATAGAAGAAAGGAGAGAGGAGAGGTCTGTCTGCTTTCGCTAATGCACAAAGTTGGATCACCTGGATCACTGAATAGTAAAGCATGGCAAAGAATTTTCTCACCAAGGTACAGGTGAACAGTTACAGGTCATGGTCGGTTACATAACATTGCGCAATAAATTCAAAATGGCCATATTTCCACGAGGCAATTACATAAACAATACAATTACAATGACATTATAAGCTCACTGATATCCGGAGAGCAGCATTGTCTTTACAACTTTCTTAAAAGAATACATAGACTTTAACGTTCGAATTTCAGAAGGAAGAGAGTTCCAAATATAGGGTCCAGAGTGTCTGATAGATTTCAGAGCCATCTCCGCTTTAGGATTTTGTTAATGAAATTTATCAGATTGCCTAGTGGGAAAAGAATATATATATGTCCTTGTTTAGCTGAAATAATGAGAAAAAAGAAGATGGCAACAGACCGTTAAAAACGAAACAAAAAACTGAATTTTGGAAAAAAAAACAAAGTCATTCACCTTTAGTGTTTTTAATTCTACGAACAAAGGATATGAAAGGTCCCGATAATCTGAATTAGTACATATACGCATAGCTTTCTTTTGTAGGAGTAATATACTGTCAATGTGACCTTTTACCTCTTCGCCACTTCCCCTCAACTGTTACCATGCCAACCAGCGGATACTGTTAGACTGTGCATACATACAGTTTTCTGAATAGGGTTGGCACATATATTACAAGTACAGACCCAAAGACGTGAAACATTACAATCATGGTACGTACCACTAACGTTCCTTGCGACACTACTCAAAAGATAAGATGCTTCAATGTGTTTATTGTTGTGATACTTTGCATAAACCTAGTGTTATATTAGTAGCCAAGCTCGGTGGTCTAGTAGAGACGTCGCAACGCCTTTCCGGAGATCAGGAGGTCGCAGGTTCGAATCCTGCTCGAGTATGTACGTCTATGTGTTTTTTATCATGGTTACAACTATTAAAAAAAAACTGATCAATTCAGTGATTATTTAGGTCAATACAGGGCAATTTGCAAATCAGTTGCAATGTACATCTTGTTCATTCGTTGACGTGTAATTGAATGTTATCGGTGAGCATATAATTTGGTAAACATAATTATCTTATTCTACTCCCTTGCAATTCTATTCCAGAAGGCAAACGCTTGTCATGGTTTTCGAATAGGCCCAGGTGGGCATCCATTCAATCGAGTCAACCTTTTTTACCCTCCTCTATTGGGTCTTTAATCGTCGATGTTTTCATCTTAATTCGTTTCACCATCAAGAACGAGATAGCCAGATTCATCCACTTCACATTCTTGTCTTGATCTGATTTATACATAGATAGATTGAGAATAAAAAGGATCATTCAGGTCTAAGGCCGAAAGGCCAATTTCATTGCCATCGATATCCCTCTGGTGATATTGTCCTTCAGGAATGGATGGGGATTGGTCAACGGTGCAGGGAATTTCCTGATAAATTGACAATTGAAGATTGTCACCACCTTTAGCAGCTCCTTGTTCTACGCGGGTTTGGTTATCGCAGGATGGGACATCGTCGCTGCCAAAAGCTTTCATCGTAGCTTGACTTGTTTGAGGTTGACATCTCGTAACTTCGGACAGACTGACATTGGGAAACATGTAGCCATGTTCATCCGTGTCCGCTTCATCTGTACTGATGTCCCTGGATTGAACAACTGTAACGCTCATCGGCTTCTTCACAGCACCTGACATGTCCATGTAAGGTTCTTTCTCGTTAGCTACTTTCTCAGAAACGCCTTTATCATCTTGGTGTATGATGTCATAGAAGGGTTGTGACCTGGTGTCCGCTGAACTTGTAGCATATCCCTCGCTGCTCGCCTCCGTTTCGTAACCATGGCTCTTTAAAGGTAAAATTAAGAATTAAAGAAAGACTTGAAAAAAGTCCAAAGTTGACAATCCTCATAAAGACACGAGTATCTCTTGGGACATACACAGTGATAGAGAATGAAGAATAACTATCTACACTCAGCAAAAAAAAAAGAAAGTAAACACTTTTTCAAGTTTATATTTCTTATAAAATATTTGGCTGAAAGTTAATGTATTATATACCATGCTGAAGGTTATTTAATTGGCTATCAGCCTAGTAAGACAATGAAATGGAAAACTTTACGCATGAGTGAACACCTTCGTTTTTCTCTTCCAATGCACAAAAGCAAAAATTGCAAAAATGAACAAGTTGTCATTCATGCGCAAGTGCTCCTCCATATAACAATAAGAACAAAAGACAAATTTAAAACAATTAGACCCATAAATTGAGTTGCAAAAATTAACCTTTGATCTCTATATCATCTTTGAAGCCCAAAATATCAACAAAGGCAAAAAAATAAGGGAGAAAAAGGAAGAATCTTGGGTCAAGCCCAAATTCAAATGAAATAAGAGACGAAGCAATGTTAATAAAAATGGTAGAAATTTCAATTTGTTTTTAAATCAGGAGAATTTTAAATTATATTTGGGTCTTAAATTTATTTCAAAAATCCTTGACTTACTAAATAAAAAGAGTAAAATAAAGACATTCTGTTTATTTAATCATCTTTATGTGATTACTCCCTATGTCGTTTGAAGTTTAAGCTGACAGGAAATTCTTATTTCCACCCTTTAGTTTCCCATTTCGTTTCGGTTTGAGGTTATAAAGAAATAAAGAGAACGAAAACTTGTTTGTGCTATTTCATTAATGTCTCTCATTGTGTTAAACTTGCTTTTTGTTTTCATTGTTATCTTGAACAGTCCAAGCAAGTACCCTGTGAGGGATAAACCTGAAATACCCTCTCAGGGCTATTCAGCGGCTCAACGAAGCGTTGCGATCGTTATCTCTATTCTCATTGCCGGTCGTTCCGATTTATGACTAGAAATTCTGCGGATGTTGCTGGCTCGTGCGAGCGCTGCACGCTCGCCATGAGCTGGGTGGCCTTGTACACCCACATGCAGGCCAGACGAGTCGCAGCGTCACATACCAGCCGGGGAGATACCACACAGTCTTCACACCCACCAAGTATTGTAGTAACTCGCGTCAAGATGGGTTGTAACAATTTGCACAATAAGTACACATAGTCGTTGCAGGATGATAGCAGACAAAAAAAAAGAAGAAAATACACAGTTCCCCCACACTCACGTACGCACACAATAAGCACAAGCACAAGCACCCACAGCAAACACAAGGGTGTCAACAACATCAAAAGCAAAAACATTCAGAAAGTGTTGAATTCGAGTATCTTGTATGTTATCAAGATACAGTTGTGACTTGTATCTTGAGAAGAACGTATAACCAGTTTTTCCCTTTTCAAATCATGTTCATGATGTATCAATTATTAAATCTGTATTTAATAGTCACATCCAGTATCAAACCGTATCACTCTGTGACTGAGAAAACAGCCATCTGCAGTGTGGACATATCAATATAATATACGCATCTATGATATAAGAGTAAGAACATCTTCTATAGACGATCAAACGCAATTTCAAAACCCAGTTTTGGCAACTGAATGGATTTCGTTCTCCTACCTGCCCGTGGCCGATACACTTACCGAACTGTAAAGACGATGGTATCACACATCTCCTCAACTGGAACTACAGCTGTATTTTCAGTTATGATTCTCTCACAGTCCCAAGTAGATATGACACAAAACGCCATCTTAGTCTTCAAAAAATGTTATCGATGCAGTCATGGCAGCGTATATTCCATAATTCAGCAGGGAGGTGGAAAGAGAATTGACTAATCATGCCTAGTTAGTGCACATGGAAGGTTACTGTACCGTGCTAATGCCAGGTCTCAGTGGCAGCTGACTGGTATCGAGGAAACCCCACTAAGGAATTAAGATAAAAACGCAAAAACAACATCACTCCCTCACCCCACCGAAGAACCCTGGCTGGTATGTGTACGTAACTTTCCACAGCAGACACTGCCGAGCGAGACTGCCTTTTCAATGTCACAGCACTTTCCCAACGAAGCAGGGACGTGATCAATGCACATTTGATTTTTCTGATAAACTACGTTGATACCATCTTTTAATGTCCCCTGAAGATCATACTATAAAGATGTAAGCATTGATTTCATCCTACATAATGTACATGTTAGATGTATTTCAAAAATTTACAGTTGTGATTATATGTACATGATACCAAATGTGATATGCGAGATGAGTGTGGTTTCTTCGTACAGCAGCGAACAGCGGCAACCAAGCAAGCAACGCTAGCCAGAGAGCAATACGATCACCATTCCACGTGGGCTAACTGCACGGAGGCACGCGGTGTGTGCGCGTTTTTCTCTGTTTCAGTAGAGATAGCCTGACAAATTCAGACCGGATTGAATGAGGCTAAGTGGACAAAATTTTCGAACATGTTGTGCTGTGACAGAGAGCGTGTGAATTTTGCTCACAGCGGATTATCCTACAAAAGGGTCTATGAAAGGAAAGACTAATAATCTTCACTCTGAGAGAAAAAAAGCGCAATCCGCGGTGAGCAAACTACAC
This sequence comes from Diadema setosum, assembly GCF_964275005.1. Lineage (NCBI taxonomy): Eukaryota > Metazoa > Echinodermata > Echinoidea > Diadematoida > Diadematidae > Diadema > Diadema setosum. The sequence goes on from NC_092690.1 coordinate 2,076,065, forward strand.
CGTGTGTGTTTAAACACACGCATGTCGAAGCGGTTTTGTCGGTTCCCATAGACTTTACACGTGAAGGCGATTCGCTTGGCACTGAGCCAGGTTCGGCGAGCTCGCTCGGTCATCCCGTTTTATCCTCTATAGGGTATTTCGGCGTTATCCTTCACAGGGTATTTGCTTGGACTGTTGAAAGACATTGCCAAATGAAATACAACTTGTCAAATTTTGCAAATTTTACTTTTGTGTCTAGGCGGGCAAAAATGAATGTGTTCACTCATGCGTAAAATGTCCTTTTGTATGAACCTACTAACTTGATAGCCAATAAAATTGCCTTTGAAATGGAATATAATAAATTGATTTTCATCAAAATCCTCTATGAAAAATATGATCTCGAAAAAGTGTTTATTTTCTTTTTTTGCTGAGTGTATATAGGTTTGCCGATTTTTTTATCTGGTACTGCATAGTGTGTTGATATCGGGATATCCACATCCTGATGTGAAATGCAATATCGTTGGCGTTATTTATACATATGCATAACTTCAAGCGAATGGTTGAATTATTATTGCATGTTTTGAACTTGGCAAGTGTAGAAACTCTGAAATTGAACAGGCATTTCACCACTACCTGTGATGTGTTCTGGAAGATGTGACGCGCGTAGTCTGGTGAGGTTATGACGCCGAATTCGTTGCCCGGAACTTGAGGCAAAGAACGACCCAATGTATTGGGATCAATACTGGTGGAGTCTGATGACGTCACAGGATCTTTTGCGTCAGGTATAAAGCTGGTTGACGTGTCTACAGGATATGTTAGCAAGCGCCCTCTATCAGAGTCAACATTCGACTGACTTGAAGTTTCCATCCTTGGCCTACAGCAACATCTATTATTGTACGAATGAGGAAGATGACAGAAATCAAAACATATTGTCCAATTCATTTTGAAATATAATGGCATATCAACTTACAGAATAATGATAGGTAAAACATAGTTAAAGAGTAGCCATGGGATACATTTTACTTAAACGTTCTCTTCTGTATATCTTAACACAAATAACAGGTAACGAAATGGCAGCTTATTTGTTTCAAAAGTGCATTTTGTGTCTTTCACTTTGCAATTACTGTTATCAGCTATTGCATTCATATTTCTCAGTGTTGGAGATGATTATGTTGAAGTATGTCTGAACTTGATACGGTATGATATTGAGTGCATGATCATTTATCTATACAAAGTATGGAGACGCTAATGCACTGTTTCTTGCAAATACACATTTGCATATTGATAAAAATGGGAAAAAGAAAGGAAATACCTTTTATTTTTCAAAGACTCACCTTTTCTCGACAATGGGCAGTACGACTAGCGGTGTGATAATACCAAGTAGAAATGATAGTAGTAGTAGTAGTGGTACAAACCACATAGCAGAACCTGTTTCTAGGGAGAGATAATGAAATTGAGTCCAGGCAGAGGGAGTTCACGAAGATGTTTCACTGAAATGTCGTGGCAGCAAACATAATTTTACTTTGTTTTAAGGGGAGTGTCTGTTGTCTTCTTCACACGAAAAAAAAAAAGAAGAGGAAATTACAATTCTTTAAAGACTCGATAGTGTGGAGATGTCGTAGAGTGGGGAGGCTGGCCCGGGTCGGATATATTCAAGAATCCCCCTAACGAATCTCTATGTAAGTATATAATGTATTAGTCTGGCTTCCAGACCCTCTGGTCGTACTATTTTGCTATACATGATATTGACGCTCTCAACGTCAAAAAACTGCAGCATGTTTAGGTGGATTTGTCCTGCAGAGGCATTTGCCGAAGGCAAAGGCGCCGACTTCGTCGCTGCGGAGTCCAGTTGGCAAAGAGGTGTGGAAACCACACTATAATGTATTTGAGTAAACACAGCCATAAGACTCTCGACTGGAATTAACTGTTTATAGTGGCAAGTGTACGCTTCGATGCCTAATATTCGCCGACCTGTACGTGCTCGATTGGTGGTTTTCGAATGTACCCCGTGAGGCAGCGAATCAATCGGATCACCCTTGAATCCACACGCTACCTGGTCTTTAATTGGTGAGAAGTGGTGCAAAATGAGTTGTCTGAAACAAAAACAGTAAAAGTGGTAGATGGCATAATTACATTGCGCAGCTAACATACTCTCCTGCACATTACAAAATAGAAGCCATGACATACACAATTGAAACCTACGTAGCATTATTCACAACATTGTAATGCATGCCCAAATATCATTTGGTGGTTGGGTGTGCGTGTGTGGGTGTATGCGTGTTTTAAAGTTGCCCAGACAACATAAATTAAGCAAAATGCAAGGAACACACACACACACACAACAAAGAGTATTGTCTCTCGACCTTAATACCACGGGCTCGAACCCTGACACCCCCTTAGGTGCGGAGGTCATCAGCCAACTGCATTCACACTCACAAAACAAACATACAATTACAAATGAAAGGCGGCGCTATACATAGTCGGGGGGTAATTAAGCCTACCAGTATTCGGTCACCTAAACCGTAATTTGGTCACTTATCACTAAAAGCCCGGTCACACAGCGCTTTACGGCTGAATCACGGCCAAAACACGTTAAAAAGTGGTCTCCTGGGAAGCAGACGATGTTGTTCGCGTTGATGTCGAGTTTAAGACGAGCTACGGTTGGTTTATAGACGTTGCAGGATGCGGGGAAAATCAGAACGGCGTCGGACGCGGTAAAAAGTTTTGAAATGTTCAAAATTTTATTCCGCGGACAACCACGGGCGGCACACGTGGTAAAGACGTGCAACACACGTGACACACACGTGATAATCCGTGTTCCGGGAGTGATTAAAACTTGGGGAGAAGCGGTTAGGACGCGAAAGTTTAGCGGTCTGTCACGGGCAGAGCACGGTCATCTGACGCGTGTTACGCGTTGGTATCACGGGAAATAGCGTGTGTTTAGCGGCTTATCGCTGACAAATGATTTTTTCCCGCGTACACACACGTGGCTGGACGTGGTTAGCCGTGGCTAGGCAGTACTTCAGCAGTGGAACAGCCGCCAACGGCCATACCCCGTACAAAGCACGGCCAAACCAAAATTGACCAAAGTGTTACCACTTACGTCCACGTTCACCAGATTTTCAGAATTTTTTATAACTGATTTGGACGTGGTGTGCTGTGTGACCGGGGCTTAATCACCAGCCAGTGAGTTCTACCGTCACAACACTCGCAAATCACATCATTTCACATACTGGCACACTCCTTCACAACAGGAAAGTCCTTTAGTCCCCTCCAGATATCCATCGAAAAACCCAAATTCCGCCTTTCAAAATCGAAGAATCGGCGCGACTTTTCCAAAATAAAAGCGCAAAAAACTCGAGAAATGCGCCGTTTTCTTGCTTGATATTTTGCTTATCGCAAGCTGAGAGTGTCATGATATCATAGATCGTACGAGTGTACAATCTTTGATGGTATCCGAAAAAAAAAAACCGCAAAAGAAAAACAAAATGTCATTACGTGCCGATGCAGTGATTCAATGTGCAAGGGCTGAATGCAAGTGCCGATTCCCCAGTATTCGGTAACCAACCAGCGCCGCAACGTCCAATTTTGCGCCAACATGGTAGTGTGCGGCGCATTTTCAGCGGCCTTGAACACGCATTGACTTTGAACATACATATCGTGCAGTGTGATTGGGACGGAACAAAATTCTTCTCTGATTGAGGAATGTTCCTCCAACGAAAAAAGGAATCAATATTGATATGAAAAATCACCAAATACTTGCCATTTTTTCACAACGGAAAGCGAACTTTCACAATATTTTCACAAATTCAGAAGGACTAGTCCCTCAAATAAACGTAAATTTACGAACATTTGAGCAGCGAAGTCCGTCGTCTTAGAGTTCTGTTATCGTATGGTAGCGGAAATCGCAAAGTAAGAAACGGAAAAATGTTCAGAGTTGTCACTATACTATGGGGTCAAAACTACAAGGCCATAGAGAATTTGCAGGGGTCAACCAATTATCACCAAAATTTAACTATCCAAACATTCCCTGAACATTTACTGCAAATCTGTTAACCCGTTCTCTTGTTGTCTTGTACACAAACAAAAACAAACAAACAAACAAATATACGGAAGCCTTTACATAACCCCCTGCCGATTTCATCGGCGTGGGTAAAGGCCGAGTCACGCCTTTCCGGGCAGCGTATTTTTTATTTACACCACTGCTTCGCCAAAATTCCCAGAAATACGAAAGAAACGGCTCGCGGGCAAATCTAATCTGTGCGCTCAGGGCGATATTTTTTTTCCCCAGTATGGGAAGTCTTTGACTTTATTACTCTCTCTAGCCTTGAGCCTGACGGAATAAACCGTTACAAACTTAATATACTTCAAGCGGGGTTCCCACTATCGTGCGATCCATTGCGAACGCCACGATTGGACATTCGTAACTGATCGTGGAACATTTGTTGAACTCATCTGAAATTTCACGTTTGGATAGGAGGTTATGCGAGTCAATACGTGTTGGTACGCTTGGATGCGATATGGTCACGATTGGTCTATTTCAAGCGATACGATCTGTCACGATCTGGCCTGCCGTTCAAATACGATCCGACAGGATTGTCCTGATTGAGTTCACGATTGGTACCGATTTAACATGACCATTACGATCAGGATCCCCGATCTGGTACGTGCAGCAACGTACTGATACGTTCCAATACGAATACCGCGAACCAATACGGGCTGCTGAGATAAGATACGATATCTTTTACGATCGGGATCAGAAGTGACTCCCATTTAAGGCGCGATTGGACCCGAATGGGAATATTATAGTCCGGCTGACGATGAATTTCATTGTTTCCCTTAAACTATGCAGAGTGATTAGGCCTATTAATACTTTATCCACAACCATTGATGATGGCAAGGCTTGACAGGTTGACGATGATGACAACGTAACCTTTGCAGTATTGCTAATGACGATTATGTTATCAGAGAGAAAGCAGCACCCAGGCCAGCCATAACCTCAGATATTCCCTCGTCTAATATTAAACGTAAAGAAATAAATAGATTATTAAATCGACATGCTCACCCTCACCCTCACAAAAACAAAAAATGAAATAACGAACCCGAATACTTGCCCCTCTTCCCCAGAAAAAAAAAAAAAAAAAACAGCAAGACAAAAAAAATGACCTTTCTCTCCAATACATGAAGGAAATAATTATATGATGAAATGGAAGCTAAGAAAGAGGATGGTATCATTTTGAATGTTATGTAACATAGTATTATGTGTTATATACGCTCGATATAAGAAAGTTGGCCGAATGGAGAGTATTGCTTATGTGTTCGATTTCATATTCGCAAAGTGTACGTATCATATGCCTTTTTATTTCAAAATGTCGTTATCTCATGGGTTATTAAAAGTTTGGTTTATTCGGCTTGATTTAGTGTTTTACTTAACAATGTTTAACATAACTGATACACACACATAACAGAAAAGTGACTCCCTAATCAAAATTATGTCATTTTTTGACCAAAAAGGAGGTTTTACGCTAAATTATTTCGCACGGGTATATTGCTACACTCATTGAATAACTAACTGTGAAAAATAATAAGAGTGATCTTCATTGTCATAATCATACGAGTGATCTCACATCCACGACAATGGTCACTTCTATACATTTGCAGTAATAATGAGAGTTGAAAATAACCATTTTCCTCTAAAATTATGTTCTACCAAACATACAAAAAAGACATTGAAAAGTGTCAAAATAGATGTAAAGGGGTCAAACGATGGCTGATGAAACAACAACTCTTCATTACTATGTACAATACACAAACAGCAGGATACTGCACCCCCCAAAAAAAAAATATTCTGTAATATACTTTTAAAAATTAACCATTTGCCTTTGATATGTACCCATTCAAGCACGATTCATTAAATTATTCTCATCTTTGTACTGACGTTAGTCAATACGTGCAGACATACAATTGCCATTTTATTTTTGCTCATTTTTTGTTTTCGTTACAAAAGTTATCCCATATCCTGTTTTGTGTTCTGTATAATGGTAATAGCAACTCATTAATGAAACCATCATTAACATAATGTATGAAAACATCTAAAAATCTGTAATACAACTTTCATTTTATGAAATCATTAAAAAAAATGATTTTGATAATGCACCTTAAAAATTACGACAATTAAACCCCACACCGCCATACAATTTACCGTTTGGAAATAATAATCTAAAGATCGTGGCGCCAATCGTGATAGTGGGAACCCCGCTTTAGAAATTAAGAGCAAAAATGAAAACAAGATGTTGAGCAAGACCCCGAATGGGAGTCGAACCACCAGACCTTCTGATTATCAGTCCTAGCTCTGACCGCACCGTGCCAAAGCGAGGCGATGCCGACAACAGTGGTCATTGTGCTTAAGAAGTAGGCCCTATGCGAACACAATTTGTCTTAGGTAGAGTCCCCATAGTCTTTAATAGGGCGCGAGCCGTTTCTGTGTTTTGTTTTGTTCTTTTTTTTTTATATAGTGGCGGAGCAGTGGTGTAAATAAAAAATACGCTTCCGGGCAAGAATTGCGTGCGACTTATGAAGAGCAATTTTTACTACCCGAGGTCCTCGCAGATGATCTGCACATGACAGTACCCAGCACGTATCTCACTCGTAGTCGCCCGGAGGTGTGCACGCAAATCCTTTTACCCGCACAACCATGTTTAGGCCCTGTCACGCCTTTCCGGGAATGCGACGTGGGCCTGTTGTGTGTGGGGATTTTCCAGCATACCGGAAAATTTCTGAGAGCGGACAAGGATTTGGGCGAGTCAGAGCATGTGTCTTAATCTTGCTGGACGCGTTCTGCTTAAATTCTACTTGCGGGTATACTGTGTGACCTGTGTACAGTTGCGTGGGAGCTGACAACTCAGTGAAGGGATTCCTCTGAAGGAATGGCAGAAATCGCACAGAATGTCATTATCTTTGCTGCATACGGGGACTGCGAAGTACCTGCGTTGGAGTTGCCTGCGAGGTGCTGCCGCTAAGGGCCTCCTACTGGCGTTCTGCGTGGACCTCTCCGGGCATCCCCGCGACTCTGCCGGAAAAAAAAAAAAAAAAGTTTTGGTCATGCTCAAAACTTGGCCGCGGTTAAATGGGCTTTGCGGGCGCACCTCCGGGCAACTACAGGCGAGATACGCGCTAGGTACTGTCAGGTGCGGACCAACTGCGGAGAGCTCCGGGTAGCAAATTTGTTTCCCCGCAAGTCAAGCCGCAAAACTTCCCCAGATACGATATTATGACAAGGCCTTGAGCATGCTCAAAACTTGTTCCGAGAGTGTCGTGGGGGTTCGCTCGCAGAGGTACACGCAGAACACCAGTAAGAGACCCTTACAGGGAGCACCTTTCATGCAACTCCAACGCAGATACTTCTCAGTACCTATAAGTCGCTCGTACCAGAAAACGGATCGGTTTCAAAGCTCTCAGGCAGGTCACACGGAATACAAGCAAGTAGAACATAGGTAGCCCGCGTCTAGTAGGTACGAAGCAATTGCGAAATTCGCAAACATTCTTGTCCGTCTGCGGAAATTCTCCTGCATGCTGGAAAATCCCTCCTCGCAACAAGCCCGAGTAGCTTGCCCGGAAAGGTGTGATACGGCCTTAAACAAACAAAAAACAGACGATTTGCGGCCCCTGTACAAGTGATAAATGTGATCGCAACAACTATTTCAAATGTAGGGCAGTAGAAACAAATGGGGTATAATCACCGACTGTGCATGGACAATGAATAATGTCAGAGAGAGAAAAAAAATAGGAATTTACATGCTGAAAGTCGTTTAACTCACCTGTTACTGTATTAGCATCAATGTCTCTTTCTGTAATAGTTGTTTGGTTAAGTTCTGTACAAAAATTGACGAGAAAGAAATAAAAGCTAAAGAACAGGGAACTCCCGTTATTACGAAGGCCCTGAGGTCGTCAGTCTTCTTTCGTTATATCGAAATTCCGCTACAACAAAACAAATGCATTATGATAATAGAATGTAAACCATGAGAATATTGTATACTGTTTACTGAAAACTCATCAAACTATGATACGCAGTATTAAATGCGATGCTATCTCATTCATATTGGTTTTATTTTACATTTCAGAGAGAGTGTTAAGCAGTTTGTACTTGCAAGGAAATCATGCTTAGTTTGAAAACACATGTTTCAAAATGATTGTTTAAAATTCGGTAGCATTTCATTTTCCTAGAAATTAGTTTATTCCAAAAATGAAAAAAAAAAAGAATCGTTATTCCGAATTAAGTTTCGTTAATCCTAAAGTTTTAAAAAAGTTCGTTATTCCTAACACTCGTTTATTTGAAAATGATTCAGAAAGTTTTTTTTTTTTTTTTTGTATGCTCACTTTTCTTTTACTTTCGGATTCAACTATGAAACTTATCTATTTTCCTCTCATTTTCAAACTAACGAAACATCGTCAAAACGAACCGTCGGAGTAACGGCACAAATGTTGTAATAACGAACCGTCGGAGTAACGGCAGAAATGCTGTAATAACGAACCTTATTCAATTTGCCGATCAATGAACATCGATTTCATTTGTGTTTTGGGGAATATCGAAACTTCAGAATAACAAACCTTATTTCATCTCGAATAAACAAATGATAACGCAAGTAAATCTCCTGGGAAAAGGTGTGTGCCACAGGGAGAGAAAACAGAGCGATTTATTTTTTAAACACAATGACATTTGAAGCGTTAGACTTTGCCTTGCATATCAAGATTTAATAAAAGAAAGAAAAGAAATCATGACACTTGCGGCAAGATGGGACTGCAGCGTTCCAAACCGGGAAGTAGGTCGACTTTTCAGGTGGTGCAACACACTGTAATGTCTTGCTGGCAAAAATGACGTAACCTTCGTCACAGTTGAGCGTTATTTCGGTTCCGAATTTAAGAGTAATACTAGAGTTCCACGTTCCACTTAACACGTTGCCAGGATGATCACAAAACCCAACTGACACTATGAAAGAAGAAGAAAAACGGCGAGAAACTACAAGAAATATGATTAGAGGAAGTAGAAATTATGGACAGCTGCAAAATACGCATTTGTGCATGTCAACTTTCATTGGTAACTTTTTGGGATTGTGCAGTAATGTCTGTGGATGTTGAATTCGCAGACTTAAAAAACTGTTTCAAATATTTTGCATAATCTCGTTATACTATTACCAAGTAATTTGCCAATTACTGACAATCTTTATTGCAATTATAATCAGCAAATGACACCTTTGCACATTTTAAAGACGATTGTGCATCTAGTAGTAAAATAGGAGTGATTCCTGCAGCATGAAATTTCAAAAGATTATCAATCGGACACCGATAGGATTCGGGGTAACCAGTAATAAATCTCATGATTATGGAACGAATAATATCGTCACTCCTTTGCTTGATCCCCCTTCAATTTTTATCTTTTTTATGACATTCTTCTCTTCTTTTTGTTTTGGTATCAAACACTTACCATTAAATGCAGAGAAGAAAAGATGATTGGAGTCAAGTTGAGCGTGGCTGGGACAGGTCCAGGTGTGAGTATAATTTCCATCAGAAATTATGCTTGCAAATGATTCTAATTGGAGGCATACGCACGAACTTCGATGTTTAACAGCAATTTCAACGTCTTGGTTTGAAGATTTGCTTTTACAGGTAGATACGCACTCTTCATTAGAATGAACGTCAACTCCATTGTCGATGTTAGACGAGAAAGGCTGAAGTGTTTGGTTTGAGCCTTGGTAGAACCCAAGAAATCCTGGTTCTACATGAACACAGAATAGCAAGCTAGCAGGACGATATAACACTATAACGACCGGGAATGGGACATCATGATAACTGATAAACACACGTCACATACTCGATGAGCAAGCATTTACTGTATTTCAATATAAACAAACACAATAGGGCATGTACATGCATGCACATTAATATCTGTGGCGATGGATCACAAAATCAACAATAACTCTCCAGATAAGAGTTCTTTGCGAAGTTTGACTTCTGAAAGAGGAGATCTACAACTTCAGAACAATTTATTGTTCATCAAGGTTTCATGTTTCTAGCTCATCAATAAAAACACAAAATGAAACAAAAAAAAAGAAGTAAACCTAATTTTAAAAAAAGGGGTTTTGAACTTTATACGCGGATACATTCTTAGTTGTGTGTTTAACGAACGGAAATTTAAAATGAAAGAATTATCAGTTTTCGCGAAAAGTTGGTTACATTCCTAAATGACACTCTATTCATAATCGTGTCAAAGTATCATAGGTAGTGGTGACTTTTTTAGTGTTTTTTCTTGTTTGTTTGTTTGTTTGTTTTAGTGTTCTTTTTAAATGAGCCCCTTGCGGTGATGGACAATTAAGAACGACCACCTGCATCAGAAGTAAATTGGTCTAAAAAACTATTGAAAACACTCATTATTGTTCACGTTATGTTTCCAAACTTAGATGCTTAGAATAAAGCGGCACTGATTCAGAAAACACTTCGGTCTAATGGACCTAATTCGCATTTTGAAGCTTATCATATACCTGGAAAATTAACAACACTTTTAGGGAATAAAAAGCAAATACAAATTGACATAAAAATCAAAGAAAAATGTGTAAGTTGTGTATTAAAGATCAAACATACAAGGTGAAAAAGGTTTTAAAAAAGGGTTTTGTAATGAAGAGTCTTTTTGAAAAATGCGCTAATACACTTTATTTTGTATTAAACAAAACGGAATTCACAACTCGACGCTTACGACGGCAAATTAGATTAAAAATTAAAAGAAAAACATACTGTTAAACAGAAAACCTTCCTTTATGTCAAATTAATAAAGTTGCCTCTGGCTGTTATCAAACTTCCCGTTATAGGGTTTTCATAAACACTTTAGAAGACCTCAATGAAACAAGAGAAAACGAAGTTGAGATTGAATACAAACTTCAACAAAATACTATTAATAAACAAACACTATCTTTTTTCCTTTATATGCTTCCGTATATTGACGGGAAAAACTTTGTCGCCAACCACCAAGTCCTCTAATGCAGATCATACTTAAATACAGGGAAAGTCTTACCTCGACACTTCAGCCAAACACCCTGGTCGGAAGGACATCCAGAGGTTCTCACTGAACACTCCATAAGGCGGTCGTCTTCATGGTCATCGGTTTTAGAGATAAAAACAATATAAATATTCATATTAACATATATAATGTTAATCTGTAACAGGCATTAAAAATAAAAAAAACAATGGGGAACAAAGATAATTCGGCGGACTACATAAGATGATTTTTCCCTACATTTCCCTGCTCTTTGAAGACGATTGTTATGAATTGTATCTCAATACCATACAATTATTCAAGCATGTTAACATACAAGATATATCATAGTTAACAATTGTTTTCTTTTTCTTATTATTTTTGGTGGTTTTAAGGCAATTTTTTCTTATATTCAGCTTAGGTATGATATTTTTGTCAATTTTTTTATACATGGTATATGAAATGAATAAGAAATTGTGAGAGCTGCATGACACCGTCAACTTGCTGATGTGAGAAAAAAAAAATGTGAAATTTGAAAATGTCATATCTTCCTTATTTCTAATCACACTTTTGTCGTTTTTGTATCGTTCTGTAGGAAATATCGTTTGCTTTCTTTTGAAGTTTAATTATCTTTTAGAGTAGATTTCCTCTTTAACTCTTTACATGTCAGGAAAAAAAAATGCTACTCTATAGGATTAGGTGTGGAAATGGCTACTTTGACAAGCTAAGAGTTATTCCAATTTTCAATGGCTCTCACCATGAGCACATGCTAGCTGCCTAAGCCCGTTCCCTGCAGCCACACTAGACAGAGTCTCATTCCAGTAGTGCTGTACCGCTGGAAAGCCGAGCTGTCCGCAGATCCAGTCAGCAGCTCTGTCGTTAAATCCTTCAAAGCACGCATATGTGTCTGGTTCGAAGACTATTAACCCTTCCTGTGGCGAAGATCCATTGATCAGCTTCACCGATGAATTTCCTCATAGAAAAAGGTATATTATGAAGATGCATATAAATATATTTGTGTGTGTTTGTGTCTGTGTCTGTGTGTGTGTGTGTGTGTGTGTGTGCAAAAACAATGTATGCTGCCTTTGAATGAGTACATTCAATTACAACACTAAATTTGGTACATTTCACTTCCATTAATGTATGTTGATAAATTTTGTATTCAATCATCTTTTTGTACTCATTTTATTTGAACCAAAAAATGTGACATTCAAAATGCAGTTTGAATGGGATAAGACTGAATTGAAAAGAATCAATCTCACTCTATTCACTTGTTATCTGTGATGGTGTCTGAAATAAATTTATTCTGGCCTGTTGATTTACAGCTGTATACTATGTTTTGTTTTGCTTTCTGTTGTTTTGATTTGTTTTGTTTTGGTGGTGTTTTTTTTTTTTGGGGGGGGGGGTTGGGGGAGGGGGTAGCTATAGTACATTACAGGAGCAAAAAGATATGGGAAAAACTTTGACACCAAGAATGCTTACCTTCACACGATGACTCCGCGAAACTAAAAGCTATTGAAATGTATTTTTCACATGCAAACATGGCAAATTTTAACTAGGTATTTGGAAAGAAATATCCGCAAATTAGTTTTTAGGTTCTCATTGTACAACATGTTGTAATAAATTATTTTCTAGTTAGCAATGTGCAGTTTGATAAATCTTAAAAACAAATGAAATTTAAATCAAAAGATTGAAAATCGCTTGTTTCTATATGTGACCGTGCACCTTAAAACGAACATAAAGTCGCGCACACTGATTTTGCGTGAGGACTGAAAATAAGTGAAATGGGTCAACCTAGCCGAACTTGACTTTTTCATATTTTCTGAAAGAGGGGGTCTTCTTTTACATTATGCTTAAATTTGGTATCATAAAATGGGCAGGAAAATGTGTTTTTTTAGCAGTTTATCTCGAACATTTTTGGTAGAATAGTGTGATTAGGTGCGTCTTTAGAATCCCTTTTTCATTTCTGAAAAACCTTGTCCACACTCTTCACTTTCAACTCTAATAACTTTTGAAAAAATACTGCTATTGCATTGAAAGTTGGCATCAATTATGGATAGAATGTGCTAATGAGGCATGTTTAATTTCAATTTAATCTAATAGTCCCTTCATTGTTGTTACTCAGGTGGTTTACTTCCTGTTTTTTGTCCCATTCATCGCACAGCCAGCGCGGTTTGGTAAAGATTAAGCGCTTGAATAGACACTGTACTTCAGAGCCTCTTTTCTCAGTTCACACTTTTCCTGAGTTTGTGCTTTCTTTCCAATATTTAGATAGGTTAGGAGAGTCCATTTGACTTGAGTTATACATCATTTTAAAGCTTAAAATCTGCTCTTTCAGAATATGGTCTTAACTAAAAATCCATGTCTGGCGACTTTTTGTTTGTTTTGAGGTGCAGGGTCACATATATTTATCTTGTATATGTGACGGTGCATCACAAAACGAACAAAAAGTCTCACCCCTTGATTTCACGTAAGGACTCAAAAAAGGTGAAACGGGTCAACCAAGTCAATATTTAGTTTTTCATATTTTATTAAAGAACTATCCTTCTTCTACATTATTTTAAAGTTTGGGATCATAAAATCAGTGGGAAAGTGCATTTTCAGTAGTTTTCCTTCAACTTTTTTTTTTTTTTTTGTAGAGTATGACATCAGGTTATCTTAGAGGTCCCTTTTCATTTCTTGATAACTCTTTGCATACTCTTCACTTCCAAGTCTGATAACTTTGAAATAATAACGCTACTGCTTTGAAAGGTGGCATTAAATGGACAGAATGTTTTGATATAACATGCTCAATTTCAGTTTAATCTGATAATCCCTTCATTGTTGTTGCTCCAGTGGTTTACATCCTGTCTTTTTGTCCCATTCATCGCACAGCTAGAAGGGTTTGGTAAAGATTAAGCGCTTGAATAGACAGATAGACCGTGTACTTCAAAGCCTCTTTTCTCGGTTAACATTTTCCAGAGTGCGCATTCTTTCCAATATTTAGATTGGTTGGGAGAGTCCATTTGAATAGAGTTATACATCATTTTAAAGCTTAGAGTCTGCTCTTTCAAAATCTGTCCTTAACTAGATATCAATATCTGGCGACTTTTTGTTTGTTTTGTGGTTCAGGGTCACATATGGACATTGGATTTGTCAACGTTGCACATAAATAAGTGGGAATATTCGAAATCTTTAAAACTCGAGGATATGAAATAAGAATTGTGTGACTTTTAGAACTTTCCACTGAACAGGCAAAGACACTATCGATGTAAGCATGTGTGACCCATTTTGCTTTTAGAGTTTGCTCTTTCAACTAAAAGTGGAGTTTTTTAACAATGTGAGTAAATATTCCGGAAATACTTAGCAGTTGTTGCGAACTCATTTCTGCCTTTGGATTGTTTGTTTGTGGGTTGCAGGCTTTTTTCCCCTACTTTTCCACCCTGGGTTGTATGAAAATGTTCGTGAAACTGTTTTTAAAAGTGGTCTGAATGGAATTTCTCCTATTATGTGCAACACGCAACGAGGAGTAACAGAAAACATTTGCTTATCAGAAGTTAAAAGAACTGCAAATGAAATCCTTTTTTATGTATCTTTCTTTAAAGGGCTGGAGTCCTACATGTTAATTTTCAACCTATCGACATTCTACTAAAGAAAATCGATAATACGAAATTACATCGAAATAAACACGGCATGATATATAAGTAGCGAACTTTAGAACTCCATTGATTAAAACGTTATGAAATTACCTTATGATTATATTTATAAAGTAAGATTATTTCTGCCAATCTCAATCTTGATGTTCAAGACAACGTTTATGTTTGTTGCGACACGGATTGTCGCCCCTACACGGATTGTCGCCTCCTGCTCGGGGCGACAATCCGTGATGGGCGTTGGCGGCACGGATTGTCGCCCCCTACACGGATTGTCGCCTGGCGACAATCCCCGCCCTCGAAGCAAATTTTGCTGGGTAATATCGTTCTGGACATAATCATTGAAATACTAACACATAACTTACATGGCTACATCCATGCAAACATGCCATGTAAAAACTCATGGTGAGGTTTCAAGGAAGTGTGTATGTGCGCGTGCACATGATAATTTAGTGTCCGTTTGTGCGTGTGCGTGTGTGTGTGTATGTGTGTGTGTGTGTGTGTGTGATGGAAGAATGTGTTTATTATGTCAGTTTTTTGCGTATGTGTTTGTTAGCTGCGCGTGGGGAGGGATACCTAGTAAGCTGTTGCTGGCATAAACATTGATATTGATTTTATCAGCAGCTTTGAATTTGATGAGTTTGTTTGGCAGATTTGTATATCAATTCGGAGTGGAGCTTGCGTGCGGGCGGATGCTGCTTTTCTGCATACGGTCCATTATGTCTTATTTATCAACATTGGGAAATCGTTTCATCAGGAAGGATGTGGTATCGGTTCGGGTGTGCGTCGGTATCTATGTGGGAAGGGGGTTACATTTCGTTATTGCAAAAGTGTGTTATTCTGAAGGCTCATTCGTCCGAAGGCTCATTCGTCCGAAGGGTCATTATTCCGAAGGTTCGTTATTCCGAATTTCATTTTTGGATCAACGAACCACTAGGTATAGGGAATTGTGTGTCTCGGATAAATGAAGCCTCGGAAAAAACGAAACTTCGGAATAACAAACCTTCGTGTGTGTGTGTGTGTGTGTGTGTGTGTGTGTGTATGTATGTATTTGGGTCGGTGAATGTGGGTGTGGGATGATTTAGGTTTTGTTTAATCAGGGGTTGGCGGGTTGGGGATTGGATTTGAAGAAAGATAGTTATATATGGTATGACGGATGCTGGTAGGATTTAATATTTAGGATAGATGTAGGCCCTAGATTTGTTTCGGTTTGGGAGGGGAAGGGGTGGTGGGGTTTTTTATGACTGATTTCATTCTAGATTTGTGTAATATGTTTGTGTGTGTGTTTTTTTTTTAATGTATGCCCTTTTAAGTAAGAAGGTATTACATGATCCAAACCAATATATTCAAGGAATATAGGTTTGGTAGGGCCCTACACGTGTCAAAACTTTCTCGTGAAGAAATTATTAGTAGGGTTGGTCTATAATCGAGTTATCTATGTTGAGGTGAGATTATTTGTGGTATAAATTGACACATGGATTTGCTTTTGTTTCGAATTGCCATTTGTAACTTTTTTTGTTCATGTTGCACCCAGAATGGGTCGATTTATGAATGATTTGAATGAAATCAATAAATATCAAGGAAAAAAAGTGTTGAGTTGGTTTGTTTGCATTATGACGTTTGTTTGAGTGTTTGTTAGTGTTTGTTTGTATTACGTATGTATTAGCGGTGTGCAATGGCAGTTGTTTGTGGTAATTAATCAAGTAACGATTGACAAATTTTTTACGGCGTGTGGAAATTATTCGCTCATGCATAAAGCATGCCAAACCTATTCTGGGACAAAAAATAGTGGTATGGACGTTCTAGTTTATAAGACTGATGGAAGAAAATGACTGCAAGGAAAAATGAACAAAGACAAATAACATATGGGGAGGGTACCTCCCTCGTATGTATTTTCTCTCGGTCTCTCTCTCGCCTAGCCCGCCTCACCGCTGATATTTGGTTGACACACCCATACTATTTTTAGATCAACGCTGGTGTGAATTCTTTAAACACGTGCTCATACACTCTGAAGCATCCAGTTTAACCCGAATTGTACATTATCAGTTTGAATCTTACACCAATAGAGTGCAAATATTCATTTAACCTTTTTTGCATAAATACAATGATATTCACGTCGTCTTATAGACGGAATTGTACTTACCCTCGTAGCACTTCACGATCGTTATGAACTTCACGGGGATGTCATTTAACTTATACTTTATCCGTAGCTTCATCTGATGGGTTAGTGATAAAATGGGGAATGTTTTGGCGTCCTCTATCGTCACAGTCAAAAATGATTTGTTTGATAATTTATCCAGAAATTGAAATCCAATGAGTGAGTGATTAACAGAGTTAATTTCAGAAAGAATTCGACGTCCACGAGGCGCTTCGAAAACCCAACTATCGCCGTTGGCAAGACAGGTTTCATCGCACAATATCTCCTTCTGTTGTGGCTTTCCCGAACAGTTTACAGTGATGTCTGTACGAGATTTGAGAAGCGAAAAACACAAGTCAAGTGATTAATGTTTGAGTAATGAAAAATAGTGTGAAGAAAAAGAGTGTTACAGTCGATACGTGGTAATTTTCATACTCGTTCAATACCAACATCAGATGCTCTTGGATGCAAGAATATTTTCTCTTTCTTTCATTATTTCATTACTTTTCTGCGCCTCAGAATAGGATACTAGATCGAAGGCGCATTACAAATGCTGTACTTATTATTATTATTATTATTATTATATATGTATTTCTTATATAGGATCTTCTTTCAAAATTCTCTAGCTAAAATGGAATTTGGTCTATATCTTTCTTAAAAGTACGTTAACAAGGACTGCAATGTTTAGGCTATTTCAATCAAACAGATTGAAACATTTCCCTTAATCCAAAAGTCTATGTTACATGAAAATCTAAAGAGGAATTTTAATTTTGAGAGTTTTGTAACAAGGATAATGTCTACAAGAGCCATAATTATTTCCTTTTCCTCCAGTTGCTTTCCTTCGTTTTTAATCCATGTAGTACATTGATAGTGTAAATGAAGCCCTACGGAGCATTTAAAAACAGGCTGTGAGTCAGTGCTATTATTTAAAGTGTACCTTTGATATTTGTCATTATCATGAATAGCATAAATACATGGCCCTGTAGACCTACCTAGTTTGGGGCTTTAATGATAGCACCTAATCCCATCATAGTGGATGCAGTAATGCTTAAAATACCCGATTTGTGTCACACACAAGCGACTCAGCTGTACTTGTTAAGACTCATACCTTCAATTTCTCAGAATGTACTTCATTTATTCTTAGGGACGGATTATTTTTTTTTTTATGTTATACTAGCATAAAAATAGGCTTGGAACATCCAAATTTTAAGGATTATAAATGATTTGTGCATTTCTTTTTTTTTTCTGTGAATGTCCTCTTCTGGATTTTGCAATAAACAATACTAATATTATCTGCTAAACCTTTCTCATTTGTGTAGTGAAATACTACCTGTGATCTTTAAAGACAGAAATAAGAGAGTATACGTACAAGTCTCACGGGCTTCTACAGAAGAAAGAGCGACGAACAGATTGTGATTGATGACACCGGCAAACAACCAGACTAAAAAAGTTACTCTTCTGTCCATCTTCTAAATCCAATATCAATCGCGCATCAGTAGAAAAACCGAGATGCAAATTATCACTGGCTATAATGTCTGACAATAGTTTCACTCCAGAGGAGATGGAAGTTGGCAATACAGAGTTTTAAACATTGTAAAGAGATCTACGTGGTTTATTTGTGCGTTGTACCGAAAGTAACCACTTCCCATACCTGTGATGACTCTACGCGAAAAAGAGAGCCTACGTGCGCGCAGTGAAACTGCTCAAAGACACGTGATGGTCACACCTTGCCCGGATATCAGCGAAACTGCATGAGCGGGTATACAAACAAAATCAATCTATTGACGTAATTATCTCTCTACGTGCATTGCCTGTGGCTTCGAAAAAGCCATGAAATATAGGATCTTCAATAAACACCTGAGAATTTAGAGATTACCACTTGGTTGTCAAGATCTGTGTGTACATCAGACCGTTGAAAATGATGAGTATTTCAAACAACAGCTTGCTTTAGTGTTTTTTTTTTTTTGTTCTGGATGTTATTGTTTGTTTCTTCAGACTATTTTCATTTACTTTACTGCTTTTGTGCGTTAACGCTTATGAGTAACACAATGAATGTGACAAAAGGGGCATAATTCCATATAGCGGCAATAATTAGGGCATTATCAGATCAGAAGAAAAGTTTCTCTTTCAGAAAATATGGAAAACTTAAGATTGACCAGGTTGACCAGTTTCACTTATTTAGGGTCATCGCATAAAATCACGCACAGTCACATTTTTCATCTTTGTAAATTATATCATATTGAGTTTTAGAGATTTCAAGTCTAGCATGGAAGTGTATGTCGAGCTAGATTTTTAGATTAAAAAGAAAAAGAACATGGATGCACATCGACTAATTGCGTCGTACTTCGAGGGCAATTTGCTCAAAGCTAAATGATTTACTTGAGTTGTAACAGAAACCGCTTTGATTCGCAAATTTTAAACACTTTGTAAAATTAACGTCTTTAAGTCACGGTTACCCCCAAAATACATGCACATGCACACACACACACACAAAATCCCAAACAGTTTATTGTTGCTTGTGATACCGTTGTTTTGTACTTGGAAGCAGTAAAAGAGGCCCTATGCTGCACGCAAGTGATATTGCAAAACCATCCGGCCATTGTCTGGATGTATTGCGTGCAAATAAAACTTCTTCAGAGGACATTATTCTATCTGAGTGGGTGACCTCAGCGAATTCCGAAGGGTTTTCATCGCAGACGCTCAGCGATTTAAATTTCAAAGTGGTTTGATAAGAGCCCTATATTATATATATATATATATATATATATATATATATATATATATATATATAGGGCTCTTATCAAACCACTTTGAAATTTGATTCACTCTGGATGCCTTTTGTGTGAACATATCGGTAATAAAGTGTTTGTACAGTGCACGTCTATATAACTATGGATCTATGCATGCGTGTATTATATCTGTATTTTTCACGTCCATAAGCCCTATACCCATTGCCGTAATAACGGATCATAGCACCGGACGAGATCTGTGAAATGTGGAGGCACATATTATTATGATCCTCAAAAACAAACAAACTAACAAACGCACTACAAAAATGTTCAAAAACGATGAAAATTAGAGAACAAACAATGAATGATATTAGTGTTCTCACTTTCGTTTTTATTTTCACCTTTTAGTGTAGTAGGTACCTACTCGTAGAAGAATTGAGAATGATCTTTTTTATAATGATAAAATGATTGTTTTGTTGTGTTCGTTGCATATTTACACTGTAAGAAAACAAAAAAATAGGTTCAACTTTTGCACCTTTACGTGTGACACAATTGTAGCACCTTCACTGGTGCAACTTTGCACCCTTCAGACTAGTTAGCACCTTTTGAGGGATAGTGTAGCATTGGTTGAGGTGAGGACTCAGCTTTTAACTTTTTTTTAGAGATACTTAGAAACCACTTTATGAAATAATAGAGAGCACACAAATCTAAGAGAAATTTAAAGCTTACTTGATGAGAATCGGTTTTGGATATATCCAAAACAAAGTAAATCAAAGCAATCCTAATAAAAGGTGGGCACAACCTTTCATTAGGATTGCTTTGTTTTGAATAACTCAACGATTTTGAACCAATTTTGATCAAGCAAACTGTGAATTCCTCTTTAGTTTATGCTGTTCTATTTCTTAAGAGTTTTCTCATTATCTTTAGAAATATATATCATCAAACGAATTGGAAACCTGAAGCCTTATTTCTCAACCTAAACAGTGCCATCCCTTTAAAGGGACTGTACAGTTCTGGTTGAGGTGGGGATTAATGTTTTGATCATTCCTAAGTAAGAAACCTCTTATGAAAATATGAAAGAGCATGTAATTTTAAGGATTCAACGTTTGTTGCGACAAAGAATGTTGACCCGTCATAAATTGTCGTCTGCCGACAATCTTTGATGAGGGCTGGCGGCAAAGATTGAAGCACATTTTGCTGGGTAATATCGTTCTTGACATAGTCATTGAAATACCAACACATAACTTACATGGCTACATCCATGCAAACACACCATGTAAAAAGTCATGGTGAGGGTTTCAAGGAAGTGTGTATGTGCGCGAGCACATGATAATTTAGTGTCCGTTATGCGTGTGTGTGGGTGTGTGTGTGTGTGTGTGTGTGTGTGTGTGTATTAGTGTATATGATGGAAGAATGTGTTTATCATGTCAGCGTATGTGTTTTGGCTGCGCGTTGGGAGGGATAAGCTGTTGCTGGCATAAACGTTATATTGATTTTATCAGCAGCTTTGAGTTTGATGAGTTTGTTTGACGGATATGTATATGAACTCGGAGTGGTGCTTGCGTGCGGGCGGATGCTCCTTTTGTGCATACGGTCCATTATGTCTTTAACATATGTATCAACATTGGGAAGTCGTTTCATCAGGAAGGAAGGTGGTATCGGTTTTGGTGCGTTTGTGTGTGTGTGGGGGGGGGTACATTTCGTTATTGCGAAGTTTCGTTATTCCGAAGGCTCTTTAGTCCGAAGGTTCGTTATTCCGAATTTCATTTTCGGATCAACGAACCTTCGGAATATTTCCACGCCACAAATGTTCGGATTAACGAACCCTTTTTCATGTTCGGATTAACGAACCCTTTTTCATTTTCGGATTACCTATTATGAACACTAAAAAAACAAGCGGTGTGTGTGTGTGTGTGTGTGTGTGTGTGTGTGTGTGATGGATGGAGCGCTGTGCGTGTTGTGGGAATTGTGTCGCTTGAATGTTTTCGTTCTTATTATCTCATGTGGGCATAGGTAGACACACGAACGCTCACACACAACACACATACGTAGGGCCTACGTAGCCCACGAACACCAAACCCCTCAGATATACACCCATGCAGGCACAAAACTGCGCCCACAAACACGCATCACCACACACCCTTTGATATACACATACGCCACTATATACCCACATGCACACGTACGCATACAGGCACACGTATACACACAGACAAACAAACCACTATCACTATACAACACCACACATGCACAGTTTCTACATATTGTATAATTATACTCAAAACAAACACACACAAACACATACACACACACAGATATACACAAACGCATACATAAGTCACTTATTGTACGCACCTACAAATCATATACAGCACATACCATTCAGCCCCCAACACACACACGCACACACACGCACACACACAAACGCATAACTTACCAGTCATACCCATCCCACCAAAGCATAACACCGGAGCAACCACCCCGAGCCGGGGGGCGACAATTTTTGACGGGGTGACAATTTTTTTTTTTTTGCCATCATAAATTGTCGCCATCGAGGTCAAAAATTGGGAACTGCACAAGCGTCAAAGATTGTCGCCAGACGACAATTTATGACGAGGCAACAATCTTTGACGCCAACTCCGTCAAAGATTGTCGCCCCGAGCCGGGGGCGACAGTCTTTGACGGGGCGACAATCTTTGTCGCAACAAACGTTTATTTGATGAAAATTGGTTTTCAAATAGCTGAGATATCCACACACACACACACACACACACACACACACACACACACACAAATGATAATAATAAAAGGCGACAGTCCACGCCTTTTATTACGATTTCTTTGTTTCACCTTGTCTTTGGATATCTCAGCCATTTCAAAACCGATTTTCATCAAATAAACTTTTGATGCCTCTTCCCGTGGCCCTCTTCCCGTGGCCCTCTCGTTGTCATGAGCACATGTGTTATTTCAAAGCTACAGGTTTTTCGCAGCCTGGCACTGGGAGAGCTTAGACGTTTGTTGAATGTTACGTTGTGACCGTGTTAGTAACAAAAAACAACATTAATAATAGGAAAAATATTTATTAATGTATAGAATTGTTAATGCCCACGTAAAATAACCCATTATTAGTGGTATAAAGGAGTACGATGGTAGGAAATAGTCTTAAGCTTGCGGTAAGGGGAATATGTATAATTTTACATCATATGGAAATGGAGTAATATTTTGAAACTGTTTAAACACTGTATGATATTGTAACTTTCATATGATATCACGTAGCAATGATGCATTTAGGGTCGCGGATAGGTCCCTTACCCATTACTGGTATAATTGCACACTGTAAAGATGTTTCGTCTCATTCTGCTCAGGTATCGTTTTTCTTTTTTTTTTCTCTCTCTCTCTCTTCCTTTCACTTTTCGCAATAGGCTTATTATACTACAATGATGAACAAAGTTAAGTATAACAATGAGTGGTTAAGATATTAGTGAAGTTGATTGAAAAATTAATATTCTTTATGAAAGATATTTTGTGTACCGGGATAAAATAGTGACACATTTGCAAAAATATCTCAAGTTGTTGGTTATCCGTTCTCCCGCTTAAAAAACAACAACACTATTTAATGTATGACAAAACTTTAAAGTCACTATTTTTGTTTGCAAACCGTTTTTTAAGTACTCTGTGGTAGGTATTCCCACGGAGCTTCGTTTCTTATTTTTTTTATTATTATTATTTTTTATTCGTTATTGAGAGGTCGCATGAGACTCTTCGGGCTTTGGTTAGCACGCCCTCTTCCGTGTGTGTTTTGCTATTTGTCTTTTGTAGTCTATTGTGTATCATTCATTTGAAAACTACTTCCACAGGTTCTTTCGCACGTTTCTTTAAAATATATTTACCTTATGCAGGATAATGTAACTGTTTATTTCGATGAATTGTCGTGGCCTAGCGAGTAGCCAAAAAGGCAAGATGTTCAGCCTGTCCTATCTGAAGTTAAAAGATATGATGTTTGCTGTATTCAAGACTCTCATTTTATACCGAGCTTTGAGGCAGAAATCAGTAAGGAATGGAAAGGGGAATGTTTTCTTTCATGTAATACCTCATATTCAAGAGTTGATGCCATATTATTTGAAGATACAATCCCAGTAAAAGTTAATAGAGTTCAGACAGATAAAACAGGAAATTTTGTGGTATTAGATTTGAAATTATACGAAGAATTTGACGTTTACATGTTTATGTGGTCCGAATTCTGATAAACCTGAATTTTATGTTGATTTTCAAAAGATTATACTAAATTTTGAAAACTCACATACTATAATTTGTGGCGATTGGAACTTAGTTCAGGATACCACCCTCGACACATTTAATTATGTACATGTCAATAATCCTAGGGCCAAAAAACAATTAGACATAATGAAGAATGACTTAAGCTGGAGAATATGTAATCCGGATGAAAGATGTTATACGTGGCGGCAACCAAATGCTTTAATCAAGCTAGATTAGATTTTCTTTTTATATCCTTCGAATTGCTTTCGTTAGTTCATAATAATGATATTTCTTTAGGTTACCGTACTGATCATGCTAAAGTTTTTTTTTTCAGTTTAATTTTAAATGAGTTTAAACGGGGACCAGGGTTTTGGAAATTTAATAATACTTTGTTGAAAGGTGAAACATATGTCCAAAAAAAAAAATAAACAAAATCATAAAAGATACAATCATATTTTATGCAAAGGGAACTGTTCAGTTTGATCACAGTGATAATGTAGTTGGTGAATGTCAGTATACTGTTAATGATCAGTTATTTTTTGAAACCTTAATGATGAAAATACGTGGGGAAACTATTTCTTACGCTTCTCATATCAAAAAGCAAAATATTAACAGAGAAAAGGAATTGGAGAAAAACATAGAATATTTAGAAAAAAATATTGATATGTAATGATAAAAGTGGATTAGATGAAAATAATAAACAGAAAAAAAAATTGGAAATATTTCGTTGAAAAGAAAATGAAAGAATCGCAATGAGAAGCAGGATTAAATTGATGGAACTAGGAGAGAAGCCCTAAAAGTATTTTTAACTTTTGAAAAACAGAATAATGTTAACAAATTTGTCAGCTCTCCTGTGAAAATGATAATATTACGAATCAATGTGATATACAGAAAGAAGTGTTTAATTTCCATTCCTGTTTGTATGAAGTAAAAGAAACTACAGATGTAGATTTAGACTCATTATTGTCATCTTCTGACATCCCAAAATTATCACGACAAATGTCGTTATCATTAGAAGGTCCCTTAAATGAAGAAGAGGTATACTTTGTGTTAAAAAATATGAAACGTAATAAATCTCCCGGATTAGACGGTTTTACCGTGGAGTTTTATCGTGTTTTTTTTTTTTTGTGTGTGTGTTTTTTTATGGAAATTAAATCTTTTCTGTTAAATTCTTTAAATTATGCTTATTTTTCGGGACAAACGTCGGCCGCACAAAAATCGGGAGTAATCACATTAATTCCAAAAGCAAATCAACCCCGACAGTTTTTAAAGAATTGGCGTCCAATTTCTTTATCAAATATAATATATAAATTTGCATCTGGCTGTATAAGCAAACAGATTTAAGAAATTTCTCTCATATTTAATACATGAAAATCAAACCGGATTTTTGGAAGGTCGGTACATTGGTGAAAATATTCGTTTACTGTATGATATACTTTTATATGTGACCCTGCACCTCAAAGCAAACAAAAAAATCGCCAGACATGAATTTTTAGTTAAGACCATGTTCTGAAAGAGCAGACTTTAAGCTTTAAAATGATGTATAACTCAAATTAAATGGACTCTCCTAACCTATCTAAATATTGGAAAGAAAGCACAACCTCAGGAAAAGTGTGAACTGAGAAAAGAGGCTCTGAAGTACAGTTTCTATTCAAGCGCTTAATCTTTACCAAACCGTGCTGGCTGTGCGATGAATGGGACAAAAAACAGGAAGTAAACCACCAGAGTAACAACAATGAAGGGATTATCAGATTAAACTGAAATTAAACATGCTTCATTAACACATTCTGTCCATAATCAATGCCAACTTTCAAAGCAGTAGCACTATCCTTTTAAAAGTTATTAGAGTTGAAAGTGAAGAGTGTGGACAAGGTTTTTCAGAAATGAAAAAGGGATTCTAAAGACACACCTAATTACACCATTCTACCAAAAATGCTCGAGATAATTTGCTAAAAAAACACACTTTTCTGCCCGTTTTATGATACCAAATTTTAGCATAATGTAAAAGAAGACCCGCTCTTTCAGAAAATATGAAAAAGTCAAGTTCGGCTAGGTTGACCCATTTTACTTAGTTTCAGTCCTCACGCAAAATCAGTGTGTGCGACTTTATGTTCGTTTTGAGGTGCACGGTCACATATACAGAGTTACATGATATACCCGGATTGTTACTTTTAATTGATTTCGAAAAGGCTTTCGATTCCGTGTCTCACAAGTTTCTGTTTAAAGTCTTAGATTTTTTTCAACTTCGGCCAATCTATGAAAATAGGTTCAATTGTTTTATAACAATGCTTTTTTCCAGTGTTTTAGTGAACAGTTATTTTATAGATAGATACAAAAATAGAACAGGGCTATCGGCAAGGGTATCCCTTATCACCGTATTTTTTTTTTATATTGGTCAGTGAAATCCTCGCAATTATGATTAGGCAAACGAATTCTGTAGTTGGATTGCAAATTAATGAAAAAAAAATTGAAGTATTACAATACGCAGATGACACACTATTAACACTCAACGGATCAGATCAAAATCTAAAAGAATGATGTCTTGAGATTTTCCATAATGTTGTTAACATATCGAATTTACGAATTATCCAAAGAAAGACTAAGATAATATGGATAGGAAAGAAACGGAATTGTAGAATTAAATTATTGGAAGTTTGTAATTTTGATTGGATTTTTCAGGATAGGTACTTCAGGTACCTGGGAATAGAATTTTCAGTTAAATTACATGAAATGGTTGAACAAAATTATTGTGAAAAAATGAAAGATATTACAAACACAATGACATCCTCGTCTAAACGATCACTTACTCTTTTAGGAAGAGTATAGTTAAATCATTATTGATGTCAAAATTAAATTATTTGCTGTTATTACTTCCCGAACCAAATTTGAAAACATTGACAGATATAAATCGTTCTTCTTATTCGTTTATATGGGAAAATAAACCCGATAAAATGAATACAAATTAAATGTGACAATTATATTGTCATGGTGGTACAAAAAAGTTAGATATTTTTATGCATGCCAAATCTCTTAAAATATCCTGGATTAGAAGGCTTATTTGTGATCCGCAGACTGAAAATTACACGTTACTCATATTATTCCGTCCTTTCTTGCCCCAATCGGTATCATTTCATCTATTTATGGGATCATCCTACTACAAAATAAAAAATTTGCTAATATAATGCTTAATGATTTTTGGAAAGAGGTACTTCTGGCTTTTTCAGAATTTTTAGAAATTAATACAAATGATGATTTGGCAAGTCAGCCTCATTGGAATAATCCTTTGATTAAAATGAACAACAACACTGTATATTAAGTCTTGGTGTGAGAAAGGTGTACGTTTCATAAATAATATGTTAGATAATGACGGAAAATTTCTTTCATCTTTTGAATTTCAAAAGAAGTTTGGTATACAAACAAACTTTCTTCAGCACTGTAGATTGTGTACTTCTATTCAATCATTTGCAAAAAAAAAAAAACTGCATGTCGAAGGTGACAGAACCTTTTGTTCCTCATGGCTTAAATATAATAATAAAACACAAATAAAGGTTATTCTGATAAACGTTTCTACGACACACGTCAAAGCATTGTAACAGCTTTGTAAAATGGAGTAGTATGTTGAATTTTGATGATGAAACATGGTCTTTATATTGTTTAATTCCTTTTCAATCAACTATTGATATTAATATGAGGTGGTTTCAATTTAAGATTCTGAATAGAATATTATAATTATATGAAAGACGCTCTTTTAAAATTTGGCTTTGTAACATATAAAAAGTGTACGTTTTGTAATGATAGTGAGGAAACTATAATGCATATTTTGTTCATGTCCTTATTCCAATAATATATGGAATAAGTTTGAGCGATGGTTACTTTTGAAGATAGATAAACAAATTGTATTTACAAACCAGCATAAGCTATTCGAATTTTTTGGTTTCAACAACAGTGCATTAAACTGTATGATGTCTGTTATAGCAGGAGAAATTTTTGAGCGAAATAAAAAAAAAAATGTTCCGTCATTCGAACATATCATATCTGAGATAAAATGTTATTTTCAGATGGAAAAATGTATAAGTCAAATGAATTGTAGAGAAAAGAATTTTGTGAAAAAAATGGGCTTTACTTACGAAGTGTTTTTGAACATTTAATCAAAAAAATTATATAATACCAAAAGTATTTTTAGGGTTGTTTCTGCCAATGAAAAAAAGAATGATATAAATTATATGTTAAAAAGTTACAGAAATTTTGTTATATTACGTATAAGTGCAGTAGGCCAAATTTTGTCGATGATTGAATTATCATTTAATTCTTATCCTGTTTTGTACTAAAATATGTGTGGCGCTCCGACAAAATGAGTCATAAGTCGCACGGGGAGTTTTCCCGTAATGAGCCGAAAATGAAGGGGAAGCACTACTCGGGTCGAAATTTTTTTATGACGGATTTTGATTCCTTTATGTTTTATCTGTTTGTACAGAAAATTTCATCGTGTGAAAATGAGTACAAGTGTCCCAAATCACCGCTTTTCTGAGACAATTTTTTTCGGTTACATTTTTTTCGAACGCTCGCCTTTGCGTTGCGTTTCGCACCTATTGTTCTTGCCAGATCAAGACTCCGCCTCCGTTGCTAGGGTGTATGCTAATGAGGCATTGCTCTTGACCCCTTTGAAGACAAAACAAAGCATGGGGCGCGCGGCGGCGTCGGCGGCCAAGCGGCGAGGGCTATAGAATTACGCAATAATAGTGAGCTGACCAAGGCTATTGATTGCATGACCAGCGAGTTTCGTTTGATACATGCACTCCATTTCAGTGAGTGGTGATTGACATGACGCACAAATCGCACTGAAAAAAAAAAAAAATCCAACGAACGATCACGCAAAATTTATGATACTTTATCTATGAGCTAATACAATGATCACATATCGAACTCGAAACCTTTTTATGCGTGTGCGTACTTTTACAACGGTTATTAATTGGCCTCATTAATGAATTTGTTCAAATAATCATAACTTTCGTTCCCTGGTATGTGACTTGCTGTTTAAAGTTCATCTCTGGAGATATAGTAGGGCCTAAGTTGTCAATTATTCTCGTTTTTATAAAGTCGACAATTTGTGTGATAATTCGCCAAATGTATGTAATGCGTACTATTAATTCCCTGGTTAATGAAATTTATTGCCTTATTTCTTATGATGGTTTGGGCCGTGACGGCATGGAGAGAAATCGGAAGACAAACATTATTAATGCCCAGATAGCTCGTGTTCCCTTTGAAGGATATTCTGACTCTAGTCATCTGTGTATTTTTTAGAAGTAGGACCTATTTGAGAAAGGGACAGAAAGCTGTGTCGCTACTCAAAAGTGTGCTTCTTCATTTTGTTTTGTTTTTTAATCAGAATGTTTGTAATGATAGCTGTTTGCCGTGTATTGCGTGTAGCTGACATGTGAGAGGTCAAGTCTGCAAAGAATTGGGTTGGCTAACAGCTTTGCCAAGTAGCAGCGCTAATTGCCCATTGAATTGCGTATTCTGAGGAATTTCGAATGAAAGAACTCGGACGGCAATGTTCACGCCTTGTATCCGAGTAAACCCCGCATCAACGAAGCCTTAAACAATGAAAGGTAAACTTCCTTGCTATCAAGGGGTGGATAATCACGCAACCAGTATTCTTTCTTCGCCATTGATAGCAGAATCAGTGACGGAATGGAGCAACAGTGTTGGAGGATCGGCATTATGTCTGCTAATTTGTAAAGGAATTTTTCAGTCTCCTTTTGTGTTCAGAACCACAGTCAGTGACGCTAACTTACTCTATCTCCTACAAGCTATCGTTACCATCTTAAAACGTGAATTTTATGAAAGGCTAAAAGTGATCACGGAATCAGTTCTTCCGTGTAACACATGCAGGCTTTTATAATAGTATTCCAAGCTTAAATCGTGTACCTGTATAGAAAGGGCGGGGATACACACTTATCGCTATCATCCGGATTTGAGAGTGATACACTCTACTACTTTTCTTCATCTTTCCCCCGACAAAGACCATGGTAATTCAAAACAAACAAACAAACAAACAAACAAACATACAAACAAACAAGCAGTTGATTTATATCAGAACGTAGAGATTTTTTGTGTTTCATGTATATATATGTCATCTCTTGATGTATATTAGGCATTTGTTGTCGTTTTTACAGCGTTTCCTAATAAATGCCTATAGCGAAAACCCAACAAAACTTCTATCAAGGAGGGAAGGGAACTTAAATTTAAATATCACATAGTTTACAGAAATCAGACATGTAAATAAGGCAATCATATACATCCGCACGGCCGATTGTAATCTCTTACTTTGATTATCAAACATGATCGCCTGCATTTACGTGCTTTTTTCTAATTTCTTGAACTTTGCCTGATTTTCTCTCTTTTTTTTAAAAAATTGCTCGAAACATTTAAAAATCGTAACACAGTCTGCTATCCCACATAATAATATTCCATTTGATTTGTCACTTATTGTTGGTCGGGTGACGCCAAATGTTGGAATCTCGAGCGATGATACACGGCATTTTGTTTGTTGGTTTTCGTCTCATCGCTCAAAAGAATTTTGACTACGATTACAAGACATAACTGATGGTTTACAGAAGTGATCATCAATTCAGTAATGATTAGTCAAGTAATGAATTCACTTTACCCATCATGACTGTCTAATCGAACTACGACATTGTTTGGGTAACCGCGCCTTTTTATTCTCATAGTTCAAACTAATTCTTGACATAATCGAAACAAATAATTCTTTATTAAATTTCTCAAAATACTCAAAAGACGGCTTAAGTCAAAACTTTCTACAAAGATTGCCTATACGGCAATCTTTACTAGCCTAAACAAGTTTTCTAGAGCTATCAGTTCCCCCTATACGTATGACAATGACTTCGATCGCGTTTTGAACTTGCATCGAACTACTTTCAAAACAGCTATTACCTTTGTAGTTCAATTAATAAACCAGCCTTTTGAATTCATAATCAACATTCGTAATCGTAACAATACAGTAACATAGTACTGCATGTCAATAAAAGTTGGAAAATGTAAATGCTATAATAGTAGCGCAAAAAAAAAAATGAGTAACGATTATCTTCATACATTCTAATTCCTAGTGATGTCGCTACGAAAATGATACATGGTTTGGTTCAAACAAATAAAAGTAAAAAGGAATGGAATATACTTCTAATGATAGTACCACACCGTACAATGCATTTCACTGTATTTTGTAACATTTGGTTACGTTTCTGTGCGCTTTTCGTACGGAAAATAAAAGGCAGATTGGTGCTATTATCATGCTAACACTCAACGCATTCAAAATGTTTTTTGAAATACACCGTATACAATATAATGTTTTAGTATACGGTTTGAAACTTTGAATTTGAGAGTCCTTTATGAAATTATAAGCAGGGTTATTACATTATCAAGCAAAATTAAAGTATTTAGGGATTCGGATTTGGGCAGGAGACTAACAGTGCTATATATGGCGATCGTTCGCAACAGAGACAATCCTCTTCAATAGATATACAATGTAATTCTGTTTTCATGAATTGAAAGAGAAACGAAAAGAAGTCAACTTTTTAACTTCATTTAGCTTTCTCACCAGTTGAACTTGATTTGATCTGCCATGCATGATATTGCTGTGTGCTCTATTAATTATATTAAATCATTTAATAGGCGTGCTTGTTTTTTATGCAGAATATCACAGGTAAGTTTAATTCATTGAAGTTCATAATGTTTGTACATATGGCGTGTTCGTTGTTTTCTATTTTCATTTTTATAATATATCACGTGTCCATTATCTGATTCTGACCACAAAAATATGGCGACTGTTTAAATGCGGAGCATGTACTGGAAAACTGTAATGTCTCCTGCCAGTATAGACAAACTAATTTCTAGTCTATCCCCGCTTAAAATTGAAATGAAATTGAACAAAAAACAAAAAAACAAAACGAAGTTCGACTTTCAGTAGATTTCAACCGTTTTGTATAGTGCCTGATTCATGTAATGGACACAATTCTTTAGCACATTGATAAGCAAGCACACAACTTTCGTGAATAGATGTGTCGTAATGATTGCATCTCATGGAAGAAAACTCGTCTCCTTGCCTGAATTTTAGCTTCTTCCTGTTCAAGCTCGCGTGAAAGAAATAGTTGAACATCAATCGCAATCATTAAGAGAGGCACATCCTTACAAATAAGCACAGGAGTACCGAGACATACTACGAAATAAAAACGGGCCTTTTATCGCTATTGACAACGCATGACATTGAAATGCTTTTTTTTTTTTTCCTTGGGGGAGGGGGGTAATACAATTGATTATTCTGAAGGTTCGTTAATCACACAATGAAATATGGTTTGCTATTAGCTTAGGTTCGTTAACAAGAAAATTAAATGCGGTTCCTTTCCGGTAGTTCCTTTACCCGAAAGTAATCAAGCAATCATTTTTTTTTTTCTGATAAGGTTTGTGAATACAAAACGAAGTGCAGAAGGCCTAAGTATTAATTCCGAATATTTTTCAGTATTATCATTTATGATCCACTTCTCAAACGCAGAAAGATTGTAACTGCACATGTGATGTAAAAAAAAAAATAATTCCGCTTAAGCTACAAGTTAATTGTTTTTTATATGCTATGCTATTAGAAAAGTGACTGAGAATCATTGTAAACCCAACGTGAAGCTGTCAAGCCTACATCAACCTTTGCTTCTGATACGTATGATATGTGCAGCATTGGCAAGCGTGATAAGCGATAATTACTGTGCACGCAACGCCTATAAAGGAAATGTGCCTTTAATATGGTGGGAATTCATAATGTTACGGCTGTATACAGCTGCAGCAGAAAAGACGCGAAAGCGGTTTTTGATGCTCTGCAACATTACGACCATGTGCGTAATTTGAGGGTTTTAAATACACGCAAAGAACACGATCTCAAAAGACGAATATCGTTAATCAACTTCATTGACTTTTTCTACCGATGCTGTCTTTTGAACCCCCGCCTAGAATAGGTTCTCAGGTTCTATTTAATAGATATTGGTACTTGCTAAACGCATCCTCTTTAGTTTCCATTGACAACAACATGGGAGGAGAATGGAAGCGATGAACGCCCTCGCTAAAAGACGCTTCTCGTAAGACGCATTGCGTGCCAGCCTACAATAGGTTCTCAGGTTCTATTTAGGTATTGGTACTTGCTAAACGCATCCTCTTTAGTTTCCATTGACAACAACATGGGAGGAGAATGGAAGCGATCAACGCCCTCGCTAAAAGACGCTTCTCGTAAGACGCATTGCGTGCCTTCTTTTCTTTCTACTGTTTCCTATTGTTTGTGAGTTAAAAACTTGCGGCAAACCACAACGCAGCCGACACACAACGCGTACCGACTCATTCATGCGGCGGCAGCGGCACGGACACAAACGCGCCGAAGTTTACATTCGGGCTGCCGTATTGGTCAGAATCGTTAATGATAGACCTGTCCTGCGATTGGTTGATTATCTTTCATACCCAAGCTATCGCCTTATACGGTAGTGCGTGCGATGGAGCGTAAACGCCGTCGCTAAGCAGGACAGTTGTATTGTTTCGTCCCGTGAAAGAAACAGGTTGTGAGCATGAACTTTGAGAGCGATTTTCTCCGTTATTTAGAAAATCAACTGACATACCAAACGTGGTTAATATTCG
Organism: Diadema setosum; assembly: GCF_964275005.1. Lineage (NCBI taxonomy): Eukaryota > Metazoa > Echinodermata > Echinoidea > Diadematoida > Diadematidae > Diadema > Diadema setosum. Next base: position 2,109,506 of record NC_092690.1, read on the forward strand.
TTTTTATGATCTATAGGGATGTCGAAATGAGTTGTATTACATATCAGTGTAAAGCTTAGAGTCTGTAGAATTCACTTATAGGCATAACTACGATTTCATTTTTTGCGACTTTTGACTCATTCCGACGGAGCGCCACACATATTATTCGTAAAATGTCACTTTCTGGATATGTGTATAAATAAAACACCCTGTGAAGGGAAAAAAATTGATATCCTAGAATTGCATGCTCTTTGACATCTCAGAGAGTGGTTTCTGAATATCTCGCAAAACATTAAAAGCTAAATCCTCACCTCAACCAGAACTGTACACAAACTTTAAAGGTGCAGCTTTGCACCTTTGTGGTCTGGATGGTGCAAAAGTTTCACCTGTTGAGGTGCTGTAGGTAAGGGAGCTCAATTTAAAGTCAGCCCATGTTCATACGGTCTCGTGATTGTTCCGATAGACGCGCAATAAGTCATGGCATTTTGAAAGTTTACTGTATTACGAAAATTATATTTTCGTAATAATAACATCATTATATAAATGAACAATTTTGTTTTCTCTTTTCAAAATCAAAAAGAAGTTTTTTTAACACCAATTTTTCATTTTCAATTTTATTTCTTTTTATTTTTATTTCCATGTCTTATCATTATGCATTTATATTGCATTAAATATACCGTATTTACAGGAGGCTTGAAACAAAAAATGATGGGATGCTGGACAGCAAAAATATTTGATAAAAGTCACCTTAGCTATTCTGTAAGTCTTCAAGTGGTAGGCCTACATTACTACGATATATTTAACAAAACTTTCAGCATAATACAAAGTGATCATGAAGACTGAGACTCCTCACGTCATCAATCTTGTTAACACCTTCAGCACACTTTCAAAAGTACAAGTAGCTAGAGTGAATAAAAAACACGAAGAAGAAGATACATGTACAAACAATACATCGTGTGTATAAATTTTGTTTTCATGCAATGTTGCCAATACTCTTGGCGCGGTTTCCGTTCTCTTCTGTGCACAGCACATTGTATATGAGACATACTGAACACCGACAGCAATGCTACAAATAGAGGAGGAACCTGGAACGAAGTCTTCAGGTGCGTTGCAGTAAATGGTTCAATTTCATATCTTTTTCGGTCTCCATTAGCAAACAATCTCTTTACTCTCCCAAGATGTATAAAGAAGAGGAAGAACAGAGAGACTAGAGATAGATATTGAAAAAAAAAAGTCCATTGAGTCATAAACCCACGAGTCATATAACCTACGAGTCATACAACCCACTAGTCATACAACCCACAAGTCATACAACCTACGAGTCATAGGCCCTACAACTTACGAGTCATACAACCTACGAGTCATACGACCTACGAGTCATACCACCTAAGAGTCATACCACCTACGAGTCATACGACTTACGAGTCATACGACCTACGAGTCATACGACCTACGAATCATATGGCCTACGAAGGAAGAAACGAAGTAAAACAGGCGAGCGATATAGACACTATTAGATAGGAAAATAAGGGACCACTATGTAAAAGAATGATTTACGAACTCGACGCTAAAATCGGTTAAATTGGATGGTAGATGGCTAAATGTACGTTTTATCGAGCTTGTGGGCCTTATGAATATCCTTGCCTAGTGTGTTTTACCCATCTCAGTTGGCAATCCTCTGCATTTCCGTCCTTGCATATCCGCCCCTCACAGATCTAAACACGACAGAGCAGATATTGCCCCACGAAAACGTTTTGAATTAAAAGCTTTGAATTATACCCTTGCCTAGTGTGTTTTACCCATCTCAGTTGGCAATCCTCTGCATTTCCGTCCTTGCATATCCGCCCCTCGCAGATCTAAACACGACAGAGCAGATATTGCCCCACGAAAACGTTTTGAAAGCTTTGAATTATAAATGGGAGTTTGTCAGCGAGACAGTTTCTCCATGCCAAGTGTTGTAACACATTTTTTCATGCATTACATTGTATTAATGTATAGGATCTACGTGTATACATGCACATACTTAATTTGATAAATGTTATAGGAATATTAAAGCAAAATGGAGCGGGATAAGTGCCGTTTTAATATATAGAATTTTCAGATTACTAAGGAAATGAAAATAGAAAATGAAATTGAAAATCTAATAATTATTTTGTAATCATTAGGTAATTATTTGGCGAAATAAATTGCCCCCCCCCCCCAAGCAATTTCATACTTTCTAAAACATGATACGATCCCTGAATTGTTGTTTTTGATCCCCATAAATAAACAGGAAGAGTGTAATATGATAAAACAATTCAAAAATAAATGCAGTTCTGGTTTTGGCAACATTTCAAATAAGTTATTAAATGATGTTTCTTTGCGAATGATTAATACTTTGGTATATAATTCTTAATTTGTCAAAAGATAGTGGTATTGTGCCATCAACGATGAAGACTGGCAAGGTCATACCGATTTATAAAAAAAGAAGTCCTTCAATTTTTTTTTCAAATTATAGGCATATTTCTTTACGTAAATCATTGTCCAAAAATTCTTGAAAAATTATTGATAAGAAATTTAATTAAAAATAATACGTTTGTTAAAACGCAATTTGATTTTCGTGAAAAAAAACACTCAACTTTACATGCAATGTTATGTTTCATTGGAAAAAAAAAATGCTGCAATGGATAGATATGAACATACCGTGGGTGTGCTTTTGGACGTCTCCAAGGCCTTCGACACAATTGACGACAAAATAAAATTTTTATTCTTCTCTACAAACTGAATCATTATGGTACACGTCGGAAGACCTTGCAGTGGTTCAGAAGCAAGATGTATGTCTGGCAGGCAGCAATATGTTTATGTAAATAATTATGAGTCGTCTTAAAAGAAATCATGTTTTCCCCAAGAATCTTCATTAGGGCCTCTTCTCTTCCTTTGTTTTATTGATGATATAACTTATTCTCATAAACTTTTGACTTGTACTTTTTTAATTTCCAGGTGATTCAACTGCCTTTTTGAAAATGTTAATTAAAAAAAAAAAAACGTTTTTTAAGACAATCCAATTCATAATCGTTTGATATACAACAACAAAAAAAAAACTCATTTCATGTTATACCAAAAAAAAAATGATTACATGTTATTCAGTAATTCTCCAGATTTCTTTTTGAACAAATTGTTTTTAATCAAACACTATATGTAGTGTACACTCAACAAAATTCTTCAGGCTTTTTGTTGACGATCATTTTGAATTGGGACACTCATCTTGTTTATTTGAATAAACTTATTTCATAAAATGAAGGAGTTATCTATATTTTTTCCAATTAAAATAATGTTGATGTTATATTCAACTATGATTTTGCCATATGTGAATTATGGAATGTTAGCGTGGGGAAGCTCAGCCGATATAGATATTGATAAGTTATTGGTTACTCAAAAGAGAGTTTTAGGATGTATTTATGAACGTAATTTATATTCACATACTGATCCACTTTTCATAGATAGTGAATTTTCAAAACAGATGATTTGTATTTAATGAATTTAGGAATTCTGATGTGTAATTTGGATAATTGTGTTTTGCCTGACGTTCTGGAGTTTGAATTAGAGAAAAAATAAAGAAATACATGGATATCCAAAACGACAGAGTAATATGTTCCATATACCAAAAACTAGATTAAGAATATTGCAGAATATTTTTACTTACAATGGCCGTAAAAAACTACGAACTCCCAGTTGGTATTCATTCAAACATAAGCTTAGAAATAAATTTCTTTTGCAATACAAAAAAAAACACCCTAGGATTAAATTATGAATACTGATATTGATTATTCGGCATGGTTGCAGAACAGTTCCACATGGTTTCATTTTTCATTCTTTTCTTTCATATTTCTTTCCTCTTGCAGCTGCAGGTATGCCGTCATCGGTACTGTTCCTATGACGGTCTTGTTGGTGTTTTCTCCTCTTCTTCTTTCTCATTCTCTTCTCTTTGTTGTGTGTGAGTGTGCGTTCAGGGTGTGTGTGTGAGTGTAACAGCTTGTATTTGACTTTCATTGAAAGTGCCCAAGAACGACACGTATACAATATTGCACACATAAAAAAACATTAACAATTCCACAATCTGCCAAAATTGAATTAAAATAGACGGATTCCAATGATCTACCTCATGTCCATTTGCTGACACGTTAAACATTATCAAAGGGGGCTAATTGATTACTTATCTCTATATAAGTACACACACAACAGAAAATTCTCGACTGGAGTCGAACGTTACGAAATAAAAGCATGCTATTGCGAGCATAATATTTGCTAACGGGCAATTCTATTTTAACAGGCCAACACATTTAGTCATGATTTTTTAATGTACCCAGGTGTGCAACAAGAAGATTGATTTAAACGATTCATTTTTCCCCAGCCCACTCTATACTGGGTCTTTAATCACTAGTACTTGCTTCAATATGTTCCAGAACGAGATAGCCATTTTCATCCACCTTATATTCTTCTGTTGGCCTGCTCAAGTAGATAGAGTGGGACGTCTGGACGTCCCCAGTGTTACTAGCCTCACTTACAGATCTTGGCTGATTTGATAATTCTACGCAAGTTGGGTTATCGCATGATGGATCCACCTCACATTCTTGTCTTGAACTGCCTACATAGATAGATTGACGGGCCATTCTCCGATAAAGCGTGCAATTACCGTTGTAGAAATGACAAAAAATCAACATCAGAGATTTCATTTATTTTTCATCATTTCAGAAACTTTAATCCCTTAGGAATACAAAACAATCAATGGGTGATTTTTGAGAGCCCATACTTTTCCTAGAAACATTTCCAAACGTAGAGTCCTTTTTTTGCGTAATCACTATTATTAAAACCAAATATCAGATACGTTACCAGAGGTAGCATCACAAAACTGTTGATTGTCTGCTTATTTCTTGCTTTAAAATGGCAATGATAATGTAAAACTACAAGCTTAAACATCTGCAAGCATCGTGGAAACATTTTGGAGTCAGCTTTGATCTAATCTGTAATAAGAATGATCGTAATCTGTAAAATGAAGGCTAAATAAAAATCAAGAACGTGTACATATTTCGGCTTGAAATATATTTCCCTAATCCAACTTTTTACCTGCATTTGAATTACAACAGTAATCTCATTGATTACGTATGCAACTTTATGAACAAGTATTATGCCTCTCATAAATAGCAAATGCCAGGTAACGTCTCTGTCAGATTAAATACATTTCGGATCGAGAGAAGAACGGTGTGTGGTAACGTATCTGACGCACTAGACGTTCCGTTAGTATACAATTTTAAACCCAACACCAATCATGCTAATATGTTCATTTTAACTTGTAAGAACATCATAATATGATTATTTTCGTTAAAACACCGCACTTCTAAACGTAAAAAAAAAAATATTCTCGTCATCGATAGAAGATTAGATCATTCTTCAATAAAACTTTGAGATGTACGTAAATACGAGTCAAGCAGGCACAATTCCACAATGCTTCTTTTCTGATATAGTTCCGAAATTTTTTTTATTATGATACACGGAAGACGGTAAGAATGAAATTGGAAAAGATATAAGCAAGTGATAAATATAAATTCAAATTCCATTGTTCCTGTCTGTAATAAATTAGGTCTGAAGAACCAATAAGCGATGGTAACGTATCTGACAAAGTATTTATGTTTATTGACATAATAAACTACCAATTCACATCAAACCCCGATCACTCAAACATATGATTCAAAAACCTGATGCAAAACGTTAGAAATTGTTAGACATCAAATCCTATCGATATTTTCAGAACATAAACCTGCAACGAAGGGAGTGATCTTGACTTTAACCATAATACTAACCCCATTTTATGTAAATAAGACGCAACATTATGATGAAAGGTAATAATGAAAGGTAGACCGTCCATGTAGTTGCGTTTGCTGTGAAGTTGAAACAAAAAAAGATGGGTACCAAAACTCAGCCTCTAAAGTCTTTCTATGTTATTGTGGAACATAACACGCGCACAGGCACACACACAAACACAACAAAGCAGAAAGAAAATGAATTTGTAACATGTCTGACGGCACTTTTTGTAAATGCCACAATAAGTGATAGTACATTTCTGCTTTAGATGAGTATAGGTTTTAACCTTTTGCAAGATAATCGAAATCCACTTACACGAAATACTTTACAGCATATAACTCTTTGAAGAATTAAGTATTTACTTCATGAAAACGTCCCCGAAGTGACTGAGATGCCAAAATAAAGTACAAGAAAGATGTCCAAATAAAAGGAGATGAGCCACCACATTTTGTTTGAAACGTATTCTTTTACTTTATAGACATATCGGCCACTTCAAAACCGATTTTCTTCAAATAAACTCCTAATTCCTCTTAGAACTATCCTTTTAGCAAGTCATAACAAGAGAGCCCGTTGTAAACCAGTTAATTCCGCGCGCAAAAGCGCGGCGCGGATAACCTTTTATTTTGTTGGTAACGTATCTGACACTTTTGATGGTAACGTATCTGACGTGCCGTTACCGTTCTCATACTATTATCTACTAAAATATCCATTTTCTCAAAAAATTTTGTTGTGTGTTTAATCATTGCCTTAAGTATTCAAAAGTATCTGAGCTTCGTTTCTATTTACAGCATACTTTTTTCAAAATGAATCAAAGTTTAAGTAACGTATCTGATGTCAGCTTATCGTAACATGAGGCTTCTGCGGCTTCGGATCAGTATATTTATTTTGTAACAAGAGATTCAATGAATAAATCATGGTTCCATGTATGCGTTAGGTTGACTTTGTTTAACACATGAAATTACACTGGCATGCGGCATTTCTTTGATCTTCTCTCAAGAGTCTAAAAAAAGGTAACGTATCTGACTGCAATTTGGCGACATAATATAAATTATCTCTTAGAAAAATATCAAAACATCATATTGTTATGTAATATTTTTTTTCATTCAGGCACTCGAGGGGCAATATAATGAGGTACAAAAGATTTGATCTGAATGATATGTTAACAAGTAACAACTTGTTATATGAACACTTCCTGTCCTGGCGAAATGGGGTTTTTAGGGTTACATCAAACTTCGGATCGTATTTCTAATATTATCCCGGACGTCCCAACAGCTTTATTGGTATTTATTTTACAGGTCCGACCTCTCAGATGAATTTAAGCAAAAAAATTGATTTCTGAGGGACAAAATGTGACCGGCGACGACGGTTTCAGGCAAAAGTCGGAAATTTTGAAAATTCATTTTTTTACTGAATCACATTGCCTATTTCCTAAGCTTTGCATTGATATAAAACACTTGTATTCTTCGGCACCATAAGTGGGCATAGAAAGAGAAATAAGATGCACATTTTAAGATGTTAGCCTGACAAAATTGCGAGAAAACAGGCTTTGAAGATTCACCTCTTTCTCAAAGACAATGTCGGAGCGGCGATGCGAGGGGAGAATCACCCATCCGTACGATGGTGCCAATTGATGTTCAGCTCCGCCTCTAGCAACCACATCGCCTTCTGATTGGCTCACTGAGAGAGTCAAATTTCCCGGGCACCTTCCTCGGAGCTCAGCGTATTAGACCGGGGTCCCAGAGAATTTATTCAGCTGAAAAGGGTCACATTTTTTGATGGTCTCATCATGCAGGGATGTGGCCATGGGTCAATAAAATGAATTGCTGGCAAGTCACATCCTGTACCGTTGTTGTTGTTGTTGTTCATTTTCCATCTGTGAAGATGGCTGGATAGCCCATATTCAGCTACACTAAGCTGGTCTTCCATGGGGTCCAGTAAGCCTAGGGACCACAAAAGGGACCCGGAAAATGGATTTATTCAGCCGAAGGGGGTCACGGACAAAAGTTGGTGGACATTGTTCCTTTGGGTGTACTTATCATGAAAACAGTAATGCCAGCTATTTCATCCTGTACGGGGCCCCAGACAGTAGCCCCAAAGGGCCCCACAAATATGGTGTTACTCAGCTGAAAAGGGTCACGGCTAATTTTCTTTTGCAATGGAAGTAGTTCCCATCAGAGATATCCAAAACACCAATGCCAGCTATTTTATCCTGTACGGGGCCCTAGACAGTAGCCCCAAAGTGCATAATGTCTGGGAAAGCGTAGGAACAGCGTAGCTAAAGCGGCCAACAGCGTTGTCGAAGCAGGAATGAAGCGTCGTAGGAACAGGCCTTGATTTTATACGAGAGTAGAGAACTTAGTGAGAGCGTCGTTAAAGCGGGAAGGTCGTGCTTTGATCAAGAAAGCGGCGCAACAGCGCGACCATGTCGTCGGTGTCTAGTTTAGACTATATTTCCCGTTCTTGTGCCGCTGTTACTACGGTCAGAAAAACCTGGAATTGTTACGCCTATTCCGCGGTATTTACACTGTCACTGCTCTCTCCCCGTTTGAGCTATGATTCAAAATAGGTGAATCTTGATGGGGAGATGAGGAAGAAATTTTGAACCAGTTCAAAATTTCTTCCCGATCTGTAAAATTGCCAGATCCAACCCCATCACCCAAACGCTGCTGCTACGATGCTCCCGGTCCCCGTACATATCACTTTTGCCGCTCTATCCCGATCTGACAGATTGAATAGATCGGGATGCAGATCTTGATAGTGGAATTACATGTGGGGACACTTTAGGAACACTCCGTGGGGACCCGTACAGCCATATAACTGGTTTCGGTGTTTTTGATACCTCCTTGAGTACTACTTCCATTGCAAAAGAAATCATAGCGGTGATTCTTTTACACACACATTGACTTTATTCAGCTGATAAGACTAACGGCTAATTTCATTTGCAATGGAAGTAGTACTCATCAGAGACATACAAAACACCAAAGCCAGTTATTTTGTCCTGTACGGGGCCCCAGACAGTAGCCCCAAAGTGCCCCCCCCCCCCCCCCCAACACACATACTCACACAATAGTTTCATTCAGCTGAAAAAGGGTCACTGCTAATTTCTTTTGCAATGGAATTAGTACCCATCAGAGAAATCCAAAATACCGAAGCCAGTTATTTTATCCTGCACGGGGCCCCAGACAGTAGCCCCAAATTGCCCCCTTACCCCCTCCCCCTCCCCCCACCCCAAACACATTGATTTTATTCAGCTGAAAAGGGTCACGGCTACTTTCTTTTGCAATCGGAAGTAGTACTCATCAGAGATATCCAAAGCACTAAAGCCAGTTATTTTATCCTGTACGGGGCCCCAGACAGTATATAGCCCCTAAGTGCCCCCTACACACACACACACACACACACACACACACATAGATTGGTTTCATTCAGCCGAAAAGGGTCACGGCTAATTTCTTTTGCAATGGAAGTAGTATCCATCGGATATCAAAATACCAAAGTCAGATATTTTATCCTGCACGGGGTCCCGTACAGTAGCTCCAAAGTGTTTTGCTTTATTCTCTTTATTGTTTGCATCTCTTCTTCTTAAATATGCGCTCCTTCTCTCTTAAAAAAAAAAAAATCGAGTGAAAATATTCACTCTTGAAGGAGCGAATACAAAAAAGAGTGAATTTAGAGTGAAATTGGAGTGAATTTTGAGCGAAAATGTTCATTTTCACTAATTTTGGAGTGACCTCAGGGATCACTCGAAGATTTGGGAGTGATCCCTGAGGTCACTCTAAAACGAGTGAAAATGAACATTTTCACTCAAAATTTACTCCAATTTCACTCTAAATTCACTCTTTTTTTAATTCACTCCTTCAAGAGTGAATATTTTCACACGATTTTTTTTTTAGAGAGCGTCTTCATTTTCGCGACAACGACAACGCGTCCTCCTCATCATCAGTTTTGCTGTTCTGGCAAACATTTTCCAGCGTATCGGCTACGTTCGATTTTAGAGCGGCGAGAGCGGAATACGCGCATAATTGAGTCTGGGAAAGCGTAGGAACAGCGTAGCTAAAGCGGCCAACAGCGTTATCGAAGCAGGAATGAAGCGTCGTAGGAACAGGCCTTGATTTTATACGAGAGTAGAGAACTTAGTGAGAGCGTCGTTAAAGCGGGAAGGTCGTGCTTTGATCAAAGCGGCGCAGCAGCGGGACCATGTCGTCGGTGTCTAGTTTAGACTATATTTCCCGTTCTTGTGCCGCTGTTACTACGGTCAGAAAAACCTGGAATATTGTTACGCTCATCCCGCGGTATTTACACTGTCACTGCGCTCTCCCCGTTTGAGCTACGATTCAAAATAGGTGAATCTTGACGGGGAGATGAGGAAGAAATTTTGAACCAGTTTAAAATTTCTTCCTGATCTCTAAAATTGCCAGATCCAACCCCATCACCCAAACGCTGCTGCTATGATGCTCCCGGTCCCCGTACACTTTTGCCGCTCTATCCCGATCTGACAGATTGAATAGATCGGGATGCAGATCTTGATAGTGAAATTACATGTGGGGACACTTTAGGAACACTCCGTGGGGCCCCGTACAGCTACATAACTGGTTTCGGTGTTTTGATACCTCCTTGAGTACTACTTCCATTGCAAAAGAAATTATAGCAGTGATTCTTTTCACTTAGAATAAGATAATACGGGAGCACTTTCCAGCTACTGGCTGGGGCCCCCTTAACTGCATGGGTTTGTGTTTTACGTATCTCAGCTGTTAATTCCACTGCCGAGGTAAATAGGCATACATGACTCTTTTCACCTAAAATCAATTAATTCATAAAGGGTGGGAATACCTTGGGGCTATATCTGTCAAGGGCCCTGCATCCGGGCCAATATCGCACCTCTTTTAATCGAATTCTTTAATGTTGAATTAAATTTAGCAAAAATTTCGCCTAGATGACATGGTAGTTCAATGTCATATTAATCTCTTCATTCAAATTTATTTTGAAACATTCACATTACCTGTTGCCTTATTCTAAATAACACTTTTTCAACTGAAATCCATATATATAAGACAAGTACCATTCTACTGTCCGTTCATTCATAAATTCATAATGATATAGTCACGTGATTACCTGCTGCGCTCGTTCATTCAAAGTGATTTCTGGCCATCTAATTTAACATGTTCTGCAGTCAATTAAACAGATATATTCATGCTTGGCCTCTTTCCTTATTTTCTTTCGTCGTAGTTATTGTTTTGTAAGCATCATAGCATTTCATGTTTTCGTATTCGTTTAAGAGACTTTGACACCATTTTTTTTTACGTGCTTTTTGAATCCAAAGAAGTAAGAAGCCACAAATTATCTGGCCATTACGAGCGCTTTATTACGAGCGGCCGGCCAGTTCCAAGAAGTCAAGGTTATGATCCTCAAATGTTTTTTTTTTTTTTTAATATATATATATATACTTCTTTCTATGTCTTCTAGAGACATACGTCTGTATCTATTGTGCTGTCATGACTATAAAAAATGAAGTTAATCTGCATTACTGGTACACGTATAGGCCTATAATGACATGTATATGAAAGAGAAGGAGCGTTACCAGTCTGGTTACAGCACAACCAAATCCAGTTATACTAGATAAGAAATATGATACTTTTACTGCTTTATAACAGTAATTTATAGATGAAACGAAAACACGCATAGAAAGACATGTTAAAAATGATCTGAAACAAAGAAATAGCATGATTTGAATTTGAATGAACACGTTTGGAATTTGACTGTCTTTCGCGAAATTTAATGACTGAAATACCCTTTTCGGCAAGTCAAGGCGAATTTGAATGAACGTAGGGTACCAGCCAATTTGAATACCCATTTTACGAATTCGAACCTTCTACCAAATGAACCAACAAAAGTGCGAAATTGGCTGTGAAAACCTAACTGGCTTTGATGTTTTGGGTATCTATGATGTAAACTAAGGCCTACTTCGATTGTAAAAGAAAAAACAACTATGACTCTTTTCAGCTAAATGATGTCATAATAATTATGTGGGGGAGGGACACTTTTATGGCTCCTGTAACCTGGGCCCAGTACAAGATTTTCGTAATATGGTCATCTTGGTTGTGCACTATACAGAAGTATGCTTCCTTTGCAAATTTCTTGAGTGTTTTGCTACTGTAACCTATGGGACCCCGTATACAAGATAAGATGACTTGCTTTAGTGTTTGTGACATCTCTGTTCAGTAGGCCCTGATATTAACGTTACAAAAGAATTTGTAAGACCATTTTCAACTGATTCACAGTACATGTATAATGGATGGGACACTGTGGAGCTACTGTCTGGGGCTCTGTGCAGGATAAAATAACTAGCCTTGGTGTGTTGAATATCTCTGATAGGTACTTCTTCCAGTGCAAAAGAAAAATTACCCATGTTTGGGGCTATACTGTGCGGGGCCCCATACAGGATAAAATAACTGGCTTTGGTATTTTGGATATCTCTGATGGATACTACTTCCATTGCAAAAGAAATTAGCCGTGACCCTTTTCAGCTGAATGAAGCTAATGTGTGTGTGTGTGTGTGTGTGTGTGTATGTGTGTGTGTGTGTGTGTGTGGGGAGGGGGGGGGGCACTTTGGGGCTACTGTCTGGGGCCCCGTTCAGGATATAACTGGCTTTGGTGCTTTGGATATCTCTGATGATTGGTATACTTCCATTGCAAAAGACATTAGCCGTGACCCATTTTGGCTGAATGAAACTAATGTGTGAGTGTGTGTGTGTGTGTGTGTGTGTGTATGTGTGTGTGTTTGTGGAGAGGGGGGAGGGCACTTTGGGGCTACTGTCTGGGGCCCCGTTCAGGATATAACTGGCTTTGGTGCTTTGGATATCTCTGATGATTGGTATACTTCCATTGCAAAAGAAATTAGTGTGACCCATTTTGGCTGAATCAAACTAATGTGTGAGTGTGTGTGTGTGTGTGTGTGTGTGTGTGTGTTGGGGGGAGCACTTCGGTGCTACTGTCTGGGACCCCGTTCAGGATAAAATAACTGGCTTTAGTGTTTTGGATATCTCTGATGAGTTTGCCTACTACTTCTACTTCCAATTGCAAATGAAAGTAGCCACGACCCTTTTCAGCTGAATAAAATCAATGCGTGTGTGTGTGTGGGGGGGGGGGGGAGAGCAATTTGGGGCTACTGTCCGGGGCTCCGTACTGGATAACATAGCTGACTTTGGTGTTTTTGATATCTCTGATGGGTACTCCTTCCATTGCAAATGAAATTAGCCGTGACTCTTCTCAGCTGCACGAACGAAATCAATGGCCTATACGGGGGGGGGGGGGCACTTTGGGGCTACTGTCTGGAGCCCCGTACAGGATAAAATAGCATTGGTGTAGCAATTATATTTTAAATAATATTAGCAATAGTATTGGTGTTTTGAATATCTCTGATGGGAACTACTTCAATTGCAAAAGAAATTAGCCGTGACTCTTTTCAACTGAATAAAATCAATGTTTGTGTGTGTTTGTACGTAGGCCTATGGGGGGTGGGGCCCTTTGGGGCTACTGTCTAGGGCCCCGTACAGGATAAAATAGCTGGCATTGGTGTTTTGGATATCTCTGATGGGAACTACTTCAATTGTTTTTAGTTGTCTCGTCTCTTTATTTGTATTTCTGCTTCTTCCCTTTCCCCCTTTCCACTTTTGTTTTCATCCCGCACATATGTAGTTAAGTTTTCACTTTTTTTTTCCTCCTGTGAGGTGCCCACGTTGTACAAGCATAGTCTTTTGAGTGGGTACCTCCACTTTTTTTCGCAGAATGTATGTCTGTATGAAAGATACCTAACTTTGTAATGATTATTGACAAATGTTATTCTTTGCTATGTATCATTCCTTATCAAACGCATGTCGAATCTATATTTTTGTACATTCTGTTGAAAGAAGTGAAAATAAAACATTTGAATTGAATTGAATTGAATTGCAAAAGAAATTAGCCGTGACCCTTTTCAGCTGAATAACACCATATTTGTGGGGCCCTTTGGGGCTACTGTCTGGGGCCCCGTACAGGATAAGATGGCTGGCATTGCTGTTTTTATGATAAGTACACCCAAAGGAACAATATCCACCAACTTTTGTCCGTGACCCCCTTCGGCCTAATAAATCCATTTTTCGGGGTCCCTTTTTGTGGTCCCTAGGCTTACGGTACAGGATGTGACTTGCCAGCAATTCATTTTATTGACCCTTGGACACATCCTTATATGATGAGACCATTAAAAAGTGTGACCCTTTTCAGCTGAATAAATCTTCTGGGCCCCCGGTCTATATGGAGCCGAAAAACAATGCGTTTCGCTCGGGTTTGTTTACAGTACGTCTTTCAAGATGGCGAATATGACAATTGCACATAGAGCTGTATGGTGTACACGTATATGTGTATTTGGTGCACGCATTACGCGATGGCATTCAGTCACGCCATGACCGTGTCCATGTCACAGGAGCGATGGCGAATCCACACATTTATAAATCGCGTTTTCATTGTGGTTGATTTGTCTATATCATTGGTGACCCTTTTGAAGGCAGAAAATTGCCAGTGCTGGCAAGGGTCACGCTTCCTGTTTGTTTTGCTTTTACAAGACATGCATTGATTGCTTTGTTCGGTGGTGCTAATTAAATTAAAACAAACAAACAAACAAACACGACTAGTTAGTTTGGTGCGATCTTGACGTGTAGTATTTGAATATAATTAGTCGCATGTGACCGCTCCTTTCCTCTCATCTCCCTTCCATTGAGTCAGTCTGCTGTCATAATCTTTAGTACATGTACAAGTAGACAAATTTGAGAATATCTCGTTTTCTTTTCACATGGTTATGTCATGCTACATGATTTTTGTTTCACTTCCGTTGTCGAACATTGCGGTAGAATAGTTTGGATAGAAAGCCAAACGAAGAGCACGCACTACAGAGCGAGGGTATATAGATCACTATAGCAAGAACAATGGAGCATGTAATCGTGCACGCGTGAACCAAGCATTCCCCAAACGCTGCAACGGGTGTCTAGACGTCTCCGAAAGCCGAATTATGTAAATGTATGCGACGCACCAGCCAATCGCATGCGAGACCTTGCGCCGTAGCAACGCTTGGGATATTGGCGCGGCGTTCGAAAGAAGCTCAAAACTGACGAGTGCGATCTAACATAAGGTGTGTAAAATGCCATTTTCGATAGGAAAAACTTAGTCTTATGCTGTGAAATTTAGTGTAGATGTAGAAAACATATCAAAGATTCGATTTCTGCAAAAAACCTAAATCGACAAAAATAATGGTCAAAATTTTTGTACCCCGCCTAGGAGGGAATATGCTCTTGCGACTTTTGCCTGAAACCGTTGTCGCGGGTCACAAATATCGATTTCAACTGTATAAACATGCTGGGGACTCGAAAATCGCAGTTTTGCACGCTTTATCGGAGAATGGCCCTGACAATAAAAGGGGTCATTCAGGTCTAGGGCCGTAAGGCCAATATCATCACTGCCATCAATATCCCTCTGGTGATATTGTCCTTCAGGAATGAATGGGGATCGTTCAACAGTACAGGGAATTTCCTGATAGATTGACGACTGAAAATTGCCATCACCTTTTTGTAGCTCCTAGTTCTACGCGGGTTGTGTTATCGCTTGATGGGACGTTATCGCAGGATGGGTCGTTGTCGCTGTCGAAAGCTTTCATCGTAGCTTCACTTGTCTGAGGTTGGCATCTCGTAACTTCGGTAAGATTGACATTTGGAACCATGTAACCATGTTCATCCGTGTTTTTTATGCCTCCGCCACGAAGTGGTGCCGGAGGCATTATGTTTTCGGGTTGTCCGTCCGTCCGTCCTTCCGTCCGTCCGTAATGAATTTTGTGGACAAGGTAACTATCAAAACCTTTTGAGGTAATACCCTAATGAAACTTGGCATGTATGTGTATTAGGGGGTGAAGTTGTGCCTATCAACTTTTGGGTGCACATGCTCAAGGTCAAAGGTCAAAAGGTCAAGGTCAAATACATAAAATTTCACTATTTCCATCATATCTATGCAATGCCAGAAGATATTTTCTTGAAACTTAGTGTATACATGTATTACCCGATTACGATTCTCTGGTGAAAGTTTGGGTCATGAGTTCAAAGGTCGAAGGTCAAAAGGTCAAGTAAAAACATTAAAACTTCACCTTTTTTCTTTGTACCTTCGAAATTGTTCAAGGTATCTTCATGGAACATACATGTAGTATATTTACATGTACTGACTGGCAGTGATTATCTAGAGAATTTAGGGTTCATGGGGTCAAAGGTCAGGGGTCAAAGGTCAAGGGCAACATTTCAGAATTTTACTATTTCCCTCTTGTTTATGCAATGCCAGCAGGATTATTATTTTTTTTTTTTTACACTTGGTGTATGCGTGTATAACCTAATAGAGATTCTCTGGAAAGTTTTTTTTTTTCTTTTGTTTTTGCCTCAAAGGTCAAAAGGTCAAAGATCAAGGGAAAGTGCTGAACTAAGTTTTTCCTCCATATCTCGGAAGTGGCTCAGGCTATCTTAAAACGTACTACATGCATGTTCTGCCTGACAGTGATTATCTAATGAATTTTAGGGTCAAAGGCCAGATGAAAATGATAACAATTTACTATTCAATACAGACATTCCACTTTTTCTCCATACCTTGAAAATTACTCAGTGCATAAACGTTTGAATGGGTCAAAGTCAAGTTACAGTCGTTAAATCCCAAATACATGCTCTCCTATTCATCCAATTAAACCTAGGTCAAGGAAGGTGAACATTCAACACATTCGTGACAAACTTGTCATTTTAATATTTTGCCAATTTTGTGAAAATGTAATCACACAGGCCCGTATTCTGCTAAAAACTTAGACCCGAGTTTAAACCCACGTCCAGCTGTGGTCTAAATAGGGTTTAAATTAAACCTACCCAGGAGGAGGTTTATTTCGAGTTTAAATCGAGTCTATTACGATGACTGGTAAAGGTACCAGCACACAGATCAATGCCAATGGCACAAAACGAGTGGCTGGCTGGATACAGCAGCAGCTGCCTACAGCTAGCTTGCCGGCCACACGCGTGTACACACGAGATACGCCTAAGAGACTACGTACTAGATCTAGTACTTGTAACTTAGAAGAGACTCGAGATCTAAATGTTAGAAATACTAGTCCTAGTACTCCCTGTACTAATAAGTATAGTCTAGACTTTACGATGAAAATAACCTGAAGACTAGACCAAGAACTCAATGTAGGACTAGAGGGTAGAGCCCGAGGTCGATTTGGCATAGCTAGACTAGATCGAGAACCTAGATCGTAGGACTAACGTTAGGACTAGGAGTAGGGTCCTACTAACGTTAGTAGAACGTATTCGAATAGCTAGAGTACATTATTGTAACGTTAGGACTAACGTTAGATCTATTAAAAGTTAGGTTAGTGTGGTACGGTAGGTAAAATCTACTTCTAATGATAATATCGAGACAGGGTTGATATAGGCCTAGATCTATTTCTAAATTTTAGAATGGTTTCCATTTTTATAAACTGACAATCTTAAGAGAAAAGCTTTTATTCAATTTCCTACCTCAAAGTCCTGGTTTGATCAATCACCAATCCATTCCGAACTCACGATTCAATCGACATAAAAAGCCATGTCCCATCCAGCGCACACGGCAACCGTGCCGCCGGCCGGCGCGGCGCGATGGCTCTGCTGGTACTGAGCATTCAAAGCTAGCCAGGAATATATAGCGCTACGCTATACGCTTATCATGTATCCTGTGATGTGCGTCGCACACGTACACAAACTGTACAGTAATGTACAGTGCTTCACGAGTCGTCGCAAGCAAAAATACAGCATGCCCTTATTCGACATAAATACCCGTAAAAACTATTCAAAATCAAAGAAATTCACGCTCATGTGGCTGATACACTGCCAATAATAAATTTAAGTGGATTTGTGGAGAGAAAAGTACTCAGTCAGAGAGGGAGAATTTCTTCTTCCTTAGAGGGCACCATGGTGGCTTGACCAAAGACTATTTCGGGTTTAATTTAAACCCGAAATAGACTTGGGTTTAACTAAACCTCGCTATAGCAGAATACAAAATTAAACCTCGGGTCTAGCTAAACCATAGGTGAGTCTAAAATGGGTTTAAACCTTGGTCTACAGTAGAATACGGGCCCTTGTGTCCACATGTATGGTAGCCCTACTACATATCGACCACCCTTATTGAAACCGACCGCGTATAATTCGCGCACTGAACACTTAGTACGCACTTCTCTGCGCGCAAAGCACATAAAAATGGATTGGCTTTGAACGTAGATTAGGATGGTGTGGGAAAACGCGATAATTCACTGTTCATTAATGGTTTTAATCAAGGACAAAATTTCGAATGAATATTTTCACCGAATCGTAATGACAGCACAATGTAATGTCTATGGAAGTTTCTAAAAGGCTTCTAAAAAGCTTCGTACAACACGGTGTTCAATACAACTCGGTTTACGTGCATTTGAATGCAAAATCAGCGGTCGATCCTAAAAACGCGATTTATTGCGGGGAGCTGAAACGAGGCCACGCAAGTTCGTCGGCGATATTTTTGCACTGAAACTTCGAATCAAAAAGGGAACAACGGCATTTAATAGAGCTGGATTTTCTCAATCACGTAGGTCAAGTTTTTTACGTGAATTTCAGTGTTAAATATTCTTATCAAGCAAATAAACATTAGGCGGTCGATTAGTACTAGTAGGTCCAACCCTACTATCTAGACCTATTAGGAGAATCATGCATTGTGGTGGAGGCATACCAGTCGCCATAGCGACATTTCTAGTCTGCATCTGTACTGGTATCTATGGATTGAACAAGCGAAAGGCTCCTCCTTCTCATCTTTACAGCACCTGACATGTCCATGTAGAGTTCTTTCTTGTCATTAGCTGCTTTTTTTTTTTATGAACGTCTTTACAACTTCGGTGTATGACGTCATTAGAGGGTAGTATCTTTGTAGTATCTGTCTCGCTGCTCGCCTCCATTTTGTAATTATGGCTCTTTAAAGACAAAATGAAGAATTAAGACAGGAGTTTACTCTTCGGACATACAGTGATTGAGAATGATGAATAACTATTCATATAATTATCTGTGGGGAAATTACAGAATACCGGTTTTGCGTCATATAAATTAGCATATTGGTGCGTATAAGAGCGTAATTACGCTTGCCGATAGCAACCATTGAAATATTAATCCGATCCGCGATACGGTCCGTGATTCGGCTGTCGACGATTGCATTTGTTTACGTGTGTTTTCTTTGCTCTGTGCGGTGAAAAGTGTGGTATTCATACGTTGTTTACGGGGGTTTCGGGGGGTGTCCCCCGATAGCGATAATAATGTAGTTCTAGATCCTGACGATGCTAGTCTAGACTAGCCGTTAAAATTTACCCGAATTTACGATGTATACTCACGTTTTTAGGAAGCTCCATAAGAAATAATAATTATTAATATCATTATTTGTATTTTTTTCATGTAAATATAGCTTTTTACAATGTTTAGTTTTATATTATTGAAATTGCTTTTATCTGCGTTATTGTTGCCCTGCTTTTTTTAAAACTGTTTTGTTTGTCTTCCTTCTCTCTTTCCTTCTCTCTCTCTCTCTCTCTCTCTCACTCTCTTTCTCTCTTCTGCATGGGTCCTGCACCATTCTGTATATTTTGTATATTTTGTAAATATGCAATTTTCTGTATATATATGTAATTTACAATGTATTAATGTATTAATTAACTGATTTTATCTGTTACGGTGTTTATTTTTAATTTTCTTCAATACCCTGACGTTGGGTGACATGAGAAAATAAAAAAAAAAACATTGTCAAACCATTGTCATTGTCAAACCATTGTCATTGTCAACCATATGTGATTGTATCGTGATGACTTGTGTCGAAAAGAGATGAAGGAAGAAGGGCTGCCAGCTGTGATTACGTCATCACGTTTAAAATAGGTCCGTCAAAATCGGGTCGATTTTCTTTATCGTCGATTTACTCGAGTTATCTTGATTTAGAGCAGTTTTCCTCCGAAACCACTCAATTTTCATAAAACTTGTGTGGTCAACCTACTTTTTGACGGCCGTTCCGCTCCCGGGCTTTTTGGGGGCCCCAGATGACCGGCTCTTATACGCACCAATATGCTAATTTATATGACGCAAAACCCGTATTCTGTAATTTCCCCGATTATGTACATGTCATTTATAAATGACAAACAGTATATCGACACATAGTTTTTAGTACAATTATACAAGACTTAAACAGAAGGGTCTCCAAAATAAGCCGAGCCTTGACGGTATGGAGACTATATGCTTACCTACTCTAGATAGAATAGGGAAGGGTAGGGGGAAGAGGAAAAGTTACAGGGTGTATGATATTGTGTACCACTCCAACTACTTTATAATAATAGTAATGATGATAAGTACAATATGATAATGATATTAAAGTTTACACGTTCAGTTGCCTTTGCTGGAGTAATGACCGGATATGCACTATGAAAATAGTAATGTGTGAATACAAAGTATCCTATACATATTGTTATCTGATATGGAATGAAATATATCGTGCTTATTTTATGTAAGCAGTAATGGTAAGGCACATCGTACTCATACATATATACATGCTCATATAATATACATGATCTACCTATCCTATACATACATATATATTCATATTCATAATATGGATTGATAAATAAATCGATATATGTATGCACACATACATGCATCATGTACCACGTACATATTCCTATACATTTGATTATAATACAATAAAGGAATCAGAATGTTATTATTAATTATTAATTATTAATAATGTGGAGATGGGGATGGGTCCTGGGGAGGGGCTCTGTAGACACTATCAGTTTACTTGGAATATTCTTAAACTCTCCAAAACTCGAAAACCTTGCTGATTAGAAATCTTTTCTCTTTTCAAACCTCAGCATAATATAAGCATTTTCAAGTAATTACAAATTTAACAACTTCCATAATTTTATGGCGATGTGAAATACCTACAACGTTTTTATTGTATCAAGCACTTTCTATATCTTTGGACGCCAAGCGCAATCAACAGCTTGTAGAAGGAGCTAACTCAGTCTTATGTGAAAAGTAATAGCGAAATATCGGAGTCATTTATGTGATATGAAGCGATCGGCATGTTCTGGACTTCTGAACACTAAAAGAGGTAATCTTTGTTTCACTACCTGTGATGTGTTCTGGAAGATGTCACATGCGTTGTCTTCTAGAGTTGTGACATCACTGACTTTGTTGCCTGAGAATTGAGGCACAGTGTGGCTCAATGTTTCAGGATCAATACAGGTAGAATCAAATGGAGTGACATGATTTCTTGTGCCGGGTATAAAGCTGGATGCAGTGTCTTCGGGATACATTTGCAATTGCCTGTCATAGGAGTCATCATTCGACTGACTTGAAGCATCCAGTTCCCCCAGTCTATTTTTTGCACAAATAATGAGAAAAAAACCAGCACAAATCCAAAGAAATTGTCCTATTTACTAGGAATTTTGCATCATACACCAGCCTGCATGTGATAGGTAAAACATTGAAAAGTTAGCACAGAATATATCTGCAGTAAATGTTCACTTCGGGCAGCTCGTGCTGGATATTTTGTATAGCCAATAGGCAACCACATAGCAGCCTTATGGTTTTAAAATTGCCAACTACAAAGTTCGAATATTTCTCGTCTTTTATTTTCCAATTTCTTTTATCAGCTATTGCTTTTGCATATGTCATCGTCATATAATTGGTATATTAAAGTTGTTTATATTACCATTCTGTAGGATCCTATATCTCAGTTCATACCCGTGTTTAATATACTACTTATTACTTATAAAAGGAGCCCATGAACGGATGTCAGTGAGGGGTAGTACTCCTGACAATTGCACCTGCAGGTAGTTTGTCCGCTGTGGTTCCAACCGGCACTCCACTCCAACATGTTGCTCCTACTAGTAAATGTACGCCTCTGGTGGCCCAACCCTGACCAAGTAGCTCTTGGAGCTATTCCAGTACATGTGGAACCAAGAGAAAATCCTTTAAGAGCTAAAGGATGCTTCTATTGTCCACTTGTACTGGCATAAAGAAAATCGACAGACGTACAGCCACCGCTGGATCTCCCTACTCTTCATCAATTGCCTTTACAAGGTCATGGCCAGCGTCCTGCTGAACGGCCCGACTGACCACTCTATTGCAGAAAGGCTTACTATACTGGAAAGTCGATGCGGGTTGGGGCAGGATCGCACACTGGACATCACTTTCGCAGCATGTCAACGCCAGGAAAAGTGTCAGAAACAGAATGTCGGTCTCTACAAATCTTTGGGATAGACCTAACGAAGCCTTTTGACACCATCTGCCGAAAAGGGCTCTGGAAGATCATGGACAAGTTGTTCGACTGCTCAGCAAAGTTCATCTCACTGGTCAGGCAGTTCCTTCACGGTATGCAAGCTAGCACGCAGGAAGACTGAGAACAATCAGAGCCCTTCCTTGTAATACAAACGGCGTGAAACAAGGACGTACCTAGCTGAAACCTTCATCATGTGATGTTTACAGCCATGTTAACAGAAATTTTTCTCATGGGTGACGAACGAAGTCAACTTAAGATTCAAACAGATGGAAAGTTATTCAATCTAAGGACAATCTATGGGCAATCTATGGACAATCTGCAGACAAAACCAAAGTCTAGGAACACATTCCTCGTGACTTTCTCCTTGTTGTTGAATGCGCACTGAATAGTAGTACCCTATCTAACATGCAGGAATTACGTATGGACCAATTCGCCATGGATTGTGACGATTTTGATCTGACGATAAGCGCAAAGAAGACCCATCAGGAGTGATGGAACAGCCGGCTACATAAATTCACCATTAGAAAGAGTTATCCATGACGGTCAACAATGGGAAGACGAAAGCGACAGAGAAGTTTGTTTACATTAGCACAACGCTGCCACGAAATTTAAGCATCGACGAGGAGATATCTTACAAAATTGCCATGGCCTGCTCCGCCTTTCGGCAGACTCAGAGACATCAAGGGTTTGGGGGAGACGAGGAACCAGCCTTTAGACCAAATCAAAGGTATAGGCCGACCGCGCAGTCCTTCTACCCTCATTTTGTACGCCAGCGAAACGTGGACGGTGTACAGCCGGCATGCCATGCAGCTGAACTCCTTTCACATTGAAATATCTCCTAAACTTGCTGCACAAATGTCAGGACAACTACAGAACAAATTGTAGAACAACAGAGCCAGACACTGAGGTACTTCAAAGAGCCATGACTGATTCAAGCGATGCTTTTCAAGCTCAGATGGGGTAGGGCATGTGCTGCCAATGCCCGACTAGCGTCTGACAGAGAGACTGATCAATACGGTGAACTGAAGGAAGACAAGGACTCTCATATACAGATGTCGGGGAAGCGCAAACAACACACACTGAAAGCTTCCGTGAAAAGCTGTAGCATCAGGCAACCCTGACACCTAATAACATCACAAGACCCTCTGACAATCTGTGGTCAGCTTGGGTGTGTCAGGCTACGAAGTGAGGAGGCAGATGTTTGGAGGAGCAGGAACAAAAACGCTAGCGAAGAAAAAGCAGACCGAGCATCATTTCCTATCCTAGTTTACCCCGACATTTGCATGTCCACACGGCACCAGGCACTTTAGAGCGAGGATTGGATATATCAGCCATCTTCGCATTTCCAATATACGAAGACCCACTGATATGAGAACTTGTGGAGAGGTCTTCTACATCAGGGAAGGACGATCATCACAGGTACACAGCAGTGCATATTATTATCATGTACAGAATGTACTGATGTACGCATTTACTCCATTGTACATGCAAATCCGTTTTCACATTGGCGTTTTCATCCTCTACACAAAAAGGACATAAATGACTTTTTTTTTGGGGGGGGGGGGGGTAAAGACTCACCTTTTCCAAGCAAAGGGTACAATGACTAGCAACAGTGTGGTAACGACACTCAGGAGAGTTTCCATTATGAATATCGCTGCACGGAATCTCCTGTTAAGACCTGTATAGACAGTTAAGAAGAGACCTTATAATGCCATTGTGTTATGGCAGCAGAAATTCACGATTTTTTTTTTTTATTGAAACATTTGGTGGCATAAAGCATAACGTCATATCAATTTCTTTACCGGACTTTTTTTGTGTATTTTTCCTCTTTACAATATTAAAATTGGGACATTGCTTTTGTCATTCTAATTGAACATTACATAGGCCTATTATAATTTGTTTCAGGCATCATTCCGTGCCAGTGTTTCTGTTTGTGTGTGCGCGTGTGTATACATGTAACTGTCCAGATGAAATAAATGTGCAACACGTATAGGGGAGACCGGGTCTAGTTGTTACAATTTTCACATTTTTAGGTCTGTACAAAAAACGAATAGAGGAATCGGCTTCATTTTTGCTTTGAGGATACCTTATTTCCTCCTTTACTTAAAAACAGTACAAACTTTGGAAGTCCAGATAATATAAACAAGATATTACCTAATCAATAAACACAAAATTTTGTAACAACTTTCCCCGATGTTGGGGTAAGTTGTTACAGCACATGGGGTACTTGTTACACCGTAGAAAGTCAACTCAAATCGGGTAATGCAGATCTGACGTGTTAGGTAATTCTTAATATTAACCTGTCTGGGTGTGCATGTTAGCCTATGCTGGGGTGTATGAGTGTGTTGAGGGTGTGTGGGTGTGTGTGTGTGTGTGTGTGTGTGTGTATAACCATAAATTCAATTGAAAGTGCATTGGGGTAAGTTGTTACACCACTCGATTCTCCAGACGGGTCAAGTTGTTGTAACAACTTGACCCAGTGCGTTTTCAAAAACTTTTCACACGTGTGGCCAATAAACAATCAAACATCACGTGTTGCTACTTTCACCAAAAGACAGCCAAAACATGTTTCTTTCAACAACATACTCATCACTTACTGGAGAAGAATGGATTTGGTGTAATAAAGAAAAATCGAATTTTTCAAAATTTTACTCGAAGAGGTAAAAAAGTGTTTTTTGGACCTACCTTCTACATGTGACGTCCAGGCAACGCCAGATTTCGCATGCAGAGATCGTTGGCAGTACGTTTTGATTTGATATTACTTGTATAACGCCATCTTTTGATCATAATAGAGAAAATGGCAGTGTAACAACTTGCCCGCCGTGTAACAACTAGACCCGGTCTCCCCTTATACAATACACAAACAGGCACATACATTACACACACAGCCACACATAACATCGCACGCCCACACACATGACATCATCCCTTGAACTAACCACGAGCGCAAGTGACAACCCCTCCCCACCCCACACACGCACACACTCACAAACACACTCACGCACACACGCACTCCACTAAAAATCTATAAATTAGGGCAGTGGTATCATACCATGTATTAGATAAACGCTGGCGGTGCAAAGACATCATAATACATTAGAAAGGAAAGTCATACACCAAACTCACATGGAGAATACGCAAAGGTTATCTCTGGTAATGTCGTTAGTTCCTGCATGAGTTTCCTGCGTTTCTCCTGTTTTCAAAGGAAAGCGAGACAAAAAAAAAAAAAAAAAAAAAAAACGTGCAGCAACAAGTGACGTATTGTGTAGTGGAAGATGTTTACAATGATTCCTGCCTTCTTCAAAGCGTTCTCATGACATACCCATAACATTACACTGATTTTAGAAACAAACAAATAACAATCAAACAAACAAAAAAAACATATCGGCACCTATCCACTTCGCGTTTTGATGTGGGGTGCCGCTGCCAGTTCTAATGAATATAGCTATAAAGTGCTGAGATGTAGCCTAAATGGTGTACCATGAAGTGTTGGCTACATACTTTGATATTAAAAAGTTAAGATATACTTGTGTGACGTAACTCGAATAATAGAGATTTTAGCGACATTCACTCTACAAGTACAATTAAGCAGAGTTATTAAGACGATCTTAATACCAGCTCTGACAGCTCTTTTCTCAATCCCTTAAAAGCCTAGGTCATTTGGACGGTTTTTTTTTTTTGAAAAGTAACAAACAAATCATGACATTTGTGACAAATTAACTGCATTTGCAGCTTCCTGCCCAATACATAGTATTTTTTCCGTGGTTTGTCCGATTTCTTATGATTTAGTGTATCATGCCATTGCTTATACGGTTTCACCGACCGTGCAGTACATCTTCAACTGCTCGGTAAGACGGCACTGGAGCATTCCAAACGGGGAAGTAGGTCGATTTTCCAGGTAGTGCAACACACTGCAATATCTTGCTGCCATTATTGACTAAACCGTCGTCACATTTCAGAGTTTTTTCGGATCCAAATTTGGTGTTATTGGAGTTCCACTGGCCATTGGGCACATGGCCTAGATGATCACAAAACCCGAGCGACACTATAGGAAAGAGGAAGAAAAGCAGGAATTTCTCATAAACTGCACGAAATATGAATATTAAGTAGATATCATGTCGAGTAATAGATAACCACTTGAGTTATCTTTCTGAGGGTCCCTGGTGTGACTTTTTATGTTTTTTAGTGACGTCTTTTTGATTTCAGGTTTGACAGACTATCTCTTTCCTTTTTCTGTTTTTTTTTTCAAACGTTTTACTTCTTCAATATTGTGCATGGTCCCATTATAATCCCTAGCCATTTGTCACTTTACTGAGCAATCATAGCTACTGCATTCATATCAGCACTAAACATCTAAATTAAAAATTGTTAAGATTCTACAGGACAATACATAAGCAATGACTGCTTTCACGTTCACTCTCTTATTTATATCTCTTTAATTTGTCTATCTCTTGTATCTTTTTCTTTTCATGACACTCATATGTTTTGTGCTTCGGACACTCACGGTTAAAAGCAGAAAAGAAAAGATGACTGGGATTAAGTTGAGCCTGGCTTGGACAAGTCCAGTTGTGGGAAAAATTTCCGCCAGAAATGATGTTTGAAAATGATTCTGACTGAAGACATACGCACGACCTTTTGTATACAACAGCAACGTCATCGTTTCCGGATTTTCTTTTACGCGTAGACACGCACTCGCCATCTGATTGAACGTCAACTTCATTGTCGATGAAAGCCGAGAAAGATTGAGGTGTTTGGTTGGAGCCTTGGTAGCACCCAAGAAAACCAGGTTCTACAATGAATAACAAACCGGAAGGGTCATTTACAATCAGGAAAGGATCATAGAGGTGACCTTCATAACACATGGTCATTGCATAATTCAGCTCACTATTTCAAAATGTGCTATCTCACGCAAACTACACCAGACTTTACACATTTACATTTGATTTCTTCGGCGTGAAAACTGCTGAAATTGTTGCCCCCAAAATCGCATAAATAGACAATTTAAGTGAAAGAATTGGAATGTTCTATGTCAACCGTTTATATTCCTCTATGCCTTCAAGACACATTGATATCAGTCGTTGTATAGCTGTTCAAATTCATGAAATTCTTCCATCGAGATGTTTTCATTGCAACTGATTGCTTTAGTATATACGCCCGTGATTTCTTTTTTATTTTGACTACTACTAAAACACTGATCAATTACCAGTGCTTATTTACGTCGACGTAGGGCAATTTGTCTATCAGTTGCAATGAAAACAACTCAACGGAAGAATTGCACTAATTTGAAGTTCATTTTTGGGTGGAACAACAGGGTGATCCATAACTCAAATTTTAATAACGATTGTGACCCTGTAATCAGATTAAGCTCAAAATTGATTAAAGAATTCATACTGTAATACAAACATTTTATTCATGGTAATGTTAAAGTAAACAAGTTACAGCTGGCTGTTTTTATAGTTAAGTTTGTGTTACAGGGTTATCATAAGTACTTAAAAAAAAAAAACCTTGCTGACGAAATGCGAGAGAAAACAATATGAGACAAAAAAAGTCTTTAAAGATTGGAAAGAATATGCTCAATTCTGTGCCTCTAAATGCGGATTTAGACAGGCTTTTTCGCCAAACACCAAATCCTCTAGTATAGAAAATGCCATTGTGTACATGCAAAGTCTTACCTCGGCATTTCAGTTTCACAACGTGATTCGAAGGGCACTCAGTGGTGTTCATAAAACACTCTGTAATTCGTAAGTCACCTGTTCATTGGTAGTAGAAAATTGAATATATATATATATATATATATATATATATATATACATTTAATGATTAAAAGGAGGGTATAGATTTGGATGAGAAGAAGCTTCATATTTTTAACTTTTTTGTAAGATAATGAGGAATCACTTATAAAGTATGAAAGACCATACAACTTCTAAAAGGAAATCGAAGTTTATTTGAAGTAAATCGAATGTGAAATGGCTGAGACTTTCAAAAGCAAAGTTGTCCTCAAAAGATAAGATACGGGTCCCAACTGACAAGCTAAGCATTGTTTTGTTTCGTTTTGTTTTATTCACTTACCGTGAGCACATGATAGCTGCCTAAGCCCGTTCCCTGTAACAACACTAGACAGAGTCTCATTCCAGTATTGCTGTACCGCTGGAAAGCCGAGCTGTCCGCAGATCCAGTCAGCAGCTCTGTCGTTAAATCCTTCAAAGCACGTATATGTGTCTGATTCGAAGACTATTAACCCCTCCAGTGGCGAAGATCCATTGATCAGCTTCGCCGATGAATTTCCTCAAAGATAAAATAATATATGGAGATGCATATACACATTATGTGAGTGTGTGTGTGTGTGTACACACAAAATGTATGGTGTCTTATGAATAAATTCAATAACAATCACTAGATTTTGTACATCCTGCTTTCAAAATATAGTGTATGTTAATATATTTTGTATTGAATTAATTTTGTGTGATTATTGTATTTCAACCCCCCCCCCCAAAAAAAAAAAAATAAATGTGATAATTTCAAAATAGAATTTGAATGACATAAAACTGAATTGAAAAAAATAAATCTCACTCTATTCGTAATGGTGTCGTAAATACACTAATTCTGACCTCCTGATTTACAGCTGTATATGTTTATTTGGAGGGGGGCAGGAGGGGGATGTAGACTACATTACAGGAACAAAAGGTATGGGAAAAAAAAAGAACGCTTACTAAAACTTTCCACGTGATGACTCAAAGAAACTAAAAGTTATCGGAATGCATTTTCACATGCGAACGTGTCAGATTTTAACTAGCAACTGGGAAAGAAATATCCACACATTACTTTCTACGTTCTCATTGTAAGAAGATATTTTCTAGTTTACAGTGTGCAGTTTGATAAATCTTACAAACAAAAGAAATTTAATTCAAATGGTGGTAAATCACTTGTTTCTATATTCTTATCGCATATTATTGTACATGAATATTTGTTTTATTAACGCAGCACATTTAATCGAAAATCAAATTACCTGATCATAATAGGCTAATCAGTAAATTTTGGGAGAGGCAAGGGGAAGCCCTCCAGCTTTATTTAATCTTTAAGGCGTTTACACGCCAAATTGGCAAGCTGCAATTACATGCTTGGCGAACCTAAAGTTACCGTAGCAAATTGGCCACGTCGGCCTTCGTACCGCCATTGCTCGATGCACTTTGCCCCAGGCAACAACGTTTTAAGTTCTTGGAACGCTTTACGGTCCAAAAACTCGACTTGTGAGATCGTCTATTAGCCAAAAGATGGGGAAGAGGAAGATAAGGGACAAAGGACAGGATCCACCGCCCAAAAAAGTCAAACAGAAGTCAAAGGCCAGCAATAAAAGGGCTCAAAGTACTGTCACAGATGCAGAGGCGCCAGGCAATGAGCAACAGGCCAGCCCGCCTCGTACTCGTAGACGTGGCAGCATAAACGCGGCTGCTGAAACGACAGCACCACAACGTGAGCCATCTGCGGTTCAGGTGGACGGGGCGGTCGGAATGACAGGCCAGCAACCGCCGCACCCGCGAACACCGGGTGAGTGTCCTATTCTGTTTGATTCACAGCAACCCTCAGTCAGTCAGTCAAACAACCTAGGTGTGCTAAACAGGCAACACACTGAAACAGACGGTAGATTGTTGGAAGGGAGGCATAGAGTTGTATATAACCAGCCCCACAATCCCTTCCTCTTTCCCCTCCATAGTACCCAATGCGAATTTCCTCCTGGGAAATATGGAAAGAGAGTCACAACCCAGTCCCAGGCCTGGCCAATCTGCCTGGGGTCAACCTGGCGACACAAATGTAGATCAACAACAAAATGAACAAACCAACTACACAGAGCCCCAGGCCCAGGGCCTGCCACAAAACCTTCAAGGGCCGAGTACTCACAGCCAGAGTCACACTTACCACCAACACCAGTCTCCCTTGCACCCAGCTGGGAACAGGTTGGGCACATCCATCCCCTACAACATCCGAGAAAAGATATGGAAGGGAGAATTCATTGATCTGAATTTATTGATAGACAACCAAGACCATACGACCCAAGTTATGCAGGAAATGGCAGAACAAAAGCGGGCCAACCTCACAGTAGCACAAGTAGATGGGACCTGGGTATTAAAGCCGGTCACCCCCCTCCCCCTACTAAAAACAAGTTTTTCTCTATCAAAGCATGGACAAATGCATTTCTTGTATACATGAGCATATTATATTGAGGCACACCCCGCAAGCGCACACGATCTGCTCAAGTACTGCCATCTAATCCGCTCTGCTGCCTCCCGCTACCATGGCCTTGGTTGGAGGGACTATGACAAAGAATTTCGACACCGCCTCCACAGGAAGGAGGGTTCTTGGGCAACAATGTACTGTTAAACTGGGACGGTATATGGGCCCATTCAGTACAAGACCACTAAAAAACCTGAGATCTAGCCCAATCGGTCTAGTACCCCCCTCCCCTCCCCCCCCCCAAAAAAAAAAAAAAAATCATACCCACAGGGCTTTTCAATTAATGATTTCATTCCAGATGAGTCCTGTGCAGTAACATATACAACGTTTGATACAGCAGTAAACCTGGTAGCCTCAGCAGGCGTGGGGGCGGAAATGGCAAAAGAGGACATAGAGTCTGCATTTCGCCTGCTACCCATACACCCAGACGACTTTGAAATATTAGATGTCAAATTTGAAGGGAAATATTATGTTGACAAATGTCTACCAATGGGGGTCCGCTGTGCACCAGCATACTCTGAAACATTCTCCACATTCCTCGAATACTGTGCAAGGAGGCAAAGCCAATGTGAAAACAAAATTTATTATGTGGATGACTTTTTATATGTAGGCTCAACCAAGAAGGGAAGAATGCCCTGCTGCAAAATGATTCAGGCCCTGAGGGATGTCTGTACTGATTTGGGAGTCCCATTAGCAAAAGGAAAATCAGAAGAGCCCACCACATGTCTGACATTCCTTGGCCTAGAACTAGATTCGGTGAAAATGCAAGTACGGGTCCTTCTGGAGAAGTTCCAGGAAATTAAGCGTAAAATCAACAAGACTCAGCCAAATTGCCCACAGTTAAGAAAATTTAGTCTATAGTGGGCATGCTGAACTTCATATGCAGGGCAATACGCCCTGGCAGGGCCTTTATTCGGAGGCTAATAGATATGACAAAAGGACAGACCAGAGGAGATAAGCAAATAGTCCTTTCAGAAGGGGCTAAAGAGGACCTGGGAGTTTGGTTAGATTAAACCAATCTAGAAGGTTACAATGGGGTGTCTGTCATCCCACAAGAAGACTGGGTGACAGATTAGGACATAGACCTTTACATAGATGCAAGCTGGGAGATAGGCTATGGTGGCTAACTCAATGGTAAATGGTTCAATGGGAAATGGCCATCGCAGGACATAATTAGGACCACATCCATAGCATGGACAGAAATGATCCCCATTGTGATTGTGATTGCAATGATGGTATGGGGAGAGGAACTCAAGGATAGAAGGATACTTTTACACACAGACAACATGGCAGTTAAAGACGCGGTCAATAAGTAAACATCCCCATGCCCACAAACAATGGCACTTCTGAGAAAGTTGGTAGTAACATGCCCAGTAAAAAACATTGCAATTAAAGCAGTCCATGTCCCCACCCAGGATAATGGCATTGCTGACTCCCTCTCACGACCCCAGGTCGATCGCTTCAGGAAACTGGCCCCAAGGGCTGCAGTACACCCTACTCCAGTTCCAGCAGGGATATGGCAGATTTAGCTCAAGAAGCCCACAGACTGCTTGGACAGACATTGGCAGAAGGGTCACACCGGGAATACCAAAGGGCAGTTAACGCATTCCAGGAATTCTGTAAAGATCACCACCTGGACCTGTTAGGTCCAGCACCTACAACACAAATCATCTCTTACATTGCATTCCTCTCCATTAGAGGTTAAGCGACATCAACCATCTCACTTCATGTAGCAGCCCTGTCATACATGCATAAAATGCATGGCTGGGCAGACCCCACTAACCATTTTGTAATAAAGAAACTACAGGAAGGGAGCAGGAGAGACAGAAAGAAGGGATAGAAGGCCTATCACACAGGATCTACTCAAAAGGATGATCCCTGTGGTACGACTGGTGTGTGAATCCCAGTATGAAGCAATTATGTTCAGGGCTGCATTTCTCCTAGCCTTCTTTGGGTTCCTATGCGTGGGGGAGTTCACAACCCAGCAGAAACATGAAATTACAGACAAAGTACTAATCAGAGATGACATTCAGATAACTCAAACCCCAGGACAATTCATGTTAGTACGCATCCGATACTCCAAAACAGACCAATACGGGCAAACAGCCACATTGAGAATAGGAGACAATGAAGACAAGGAGATATGCCCGGTGTTGGGCATGGCAGCCTTCTTACAGGTGAGGCC
The DNA here is from genome assembly GCF_964275005.1 of Diadema setosum. Classification (NCBI taxonomy): domain Eukaryota; kingdom Metazoa; phylum Echinodermata; class Echinoidea; order Diadematoida; family Diadematidae; genus Diadema; species Diadema setosum. The sequence goes on from NC_092690.1 coordinate 2,142,096, forward strand.
CCCCATGAAATTGCCACTGTTCTGCCACACAAGTGGTTCCCCACTCACCAGGTACCAATTCAGTGCAGTTTTGCGAAAAGTGTTGGCATGCATAGGTGCAAACCCAAGCCATTATGGCACCCATTCATTCCGAATAGGGGCTGCAACCACAGCAGCCATGGAAGGGGTACCAGGGGAACAAATGATGGCCATGGGGAGATAGCGCACTGAGGTTTACAGGAGGTACATTGTACATACGGTAAATTAGGAAGCAACTCCAATTAAAGGTAGGGAATCCCATCTGCATGCCTTAAATGAAGAGTTGTATAAATACAGTGGTATGTTGAAGAGAGTATCATTTTAGAAACTCCCATAAAGTATTGAAAGTGGAAGGTAACATTTAGTACATTTTTATTGACCGTTAGATTTTGAATTGAATTTTTTTCGGGGCTCACCGTAAATTCTAGTACCCTACTAGGCTACCTTTGCAGACCCATGCACTGCATGTGTGTCCATCATGTATATTTTGTGAAGAAAGTTCATCCAAACTTACAAACATTTCTATATACATTCTTGCCACACACTCTATATGTTATTACATCAGCTCTTATACTTTAAGATTTGTGTTTAGAGATAAAAAAAAAAAATACAGAAGACTGCAACAAAAAGGTTTAAGTGTGGCTGACACACAGAACTACTGAGTAGTTGAGTTTTGTGCATTATTCAAATTGTAGATAACTGTTGACTTCCAAATTTCTCAGCAGTGGCCTAAATAAGTCCCCTGAGGTTCATATTTAATGCTTTGCTGCATTTTGGGAGGTCTGTAAAAGGTATCCCCTACCTTTAAGGAGATCAAGGCCCAGAAAAGAAAAGAAAAGAAAAGAAAAATGGATTCTGCTGAAAAGAAGAAAAAGAAAAAGAAAATTTAACAATGAATAAAGAAAGAAAGAAAGAAATTAGGATTTAAAAAAGAAATTAAAAAAATAACAAAAATCTGAATAAATAATAAGAATAATAGTAATAGAGAAAATAAAAGGAGAGTAATAATAAGCCATAAGAGGCAAAATAGTGATGGTGTCAATCACATAATATGAAATCATCATAATAATCCTCCCTTTAGCATTAGCAGAATTATTTGGGGATATAATATGCAAGTATATACAGATAGGCCCTCTATATACAATAGCTATATTATGTGTAGCACAAGATACTGCCGGCTGTCTTATTTTGTCATTTCAGGGCACCCCAAAATCTGGATAATTGGTGACAGCATCGTGCGCAGAGCCAAAGAGAGGACCGCAGCAACAATCCAGCTCCAGCTAGGCACACCATACACCATCCAGTGGCATGGCCAAGGGGGCGCAAGACTTGAGGATGTGGAAAAGATGGTGAACAACGGGCTGAAGTATTCTTCTCCCCCTTCAATAGTGGTGCTTCACTTGGGGACCAACAACATTGGCCAAATAGATGCATGTAGTTGCAGGGCAGCAATCAAAACAGCCCTCAGCACACTCAGAGCCAGGATGCCACAAGCTCTTATCAGGTGGTCTTCAATCCTCCCTCGCATTACCGTGATGGGAAGCGACCAACAGGTCATACTAACCAAGATGCATTGGAAGGCGTGCGCGTATCGCTTAACAATTACGCGAGACGACAGACAAACCGCATGGGTAACGCCTCAATCATCATGCACAATATTGACAGGAGCAATCACAAAATGTTCATCAGGGATGGCGTCCACCTGTCCGACCAGGGATCAGACATCCTAATTGCGGACCTTTCCCTGGCAATCAAGAAAGCACTATTTCAATAATAAGCAAGACTGGGATAAACCCAAGGAACACCATATGTTGCACAACATCCAACTCCTTTAGCCTTTGTTCTGCCCCCCCCCCCCCCCCCCGTTCAGTACGCAGTTGCTTATGATAATGATACATAAAAAGAGGGACCGGGGCTGCCTATACACGTGGTCATGCAACAATACGGGGCAATACAGCCTTGAAGTATGCACGATATATTTACATCACATTTATATCATAATTATATATACACTGTATGATATATTAATTTTGTGACCGTGCACCTCAAAACGAACATAAAGTCGCACACACTGATTTTGCGTGAGGACTGAAAATAAGTGAAATGGGTCAACCTAGCCAAACTTGACTTTTTCATATTTCCTGAAAGAGCGGGTCTTCTTTTACATTATGCTAAAATTTGGTATCATAAGACGGGCAGGAAAGTGTGTTTTTTAGCAGTTTACCTCGAACATTTTTGGTGGAATAGTGTGATTAGGTGTGTCTTTAGAATCCATTTTTCATTTCTGAAAAACCTTGTCCACACTCTTCACTTTCAACTCTAATAACTTTGAAAAGGATAGTGCTACTGCTTTGAAAGTTGGCATTAATTATGGACAGAATGTGTTGATGAGGCATGCTTAATTTCAGTTTAATCTGATAATCCCTTCATTGTTGTTACTCTGGTGGTTTTTTTTTTGTTTTTTGTCCCATTCATCGCACAGCCAGCACGGTTTGAATAGACACATATTATCTCTGTGAGGAGATTTTGGAATTTTGTATAAAGATGAGACAAAGGACTTTGTCTGCCTTCATCCAGATGGCAGAGCATTTTCAAATTTTCAATGTAGAGTGTATGTTCTAAAGTTCTAGAATTACATTGTACATGTAGTAAAGTCTTGTTTTGTGATGTGTTACCTTACAAATTTAAGCTTTTTAAACTGAGAGGATGTGTAAATTGTGTTGTGCATGGGATTTGACAGGAAAGTGCAACGAATAGAAATGTACAGTTTCAGTTTTCCTTAACTCCCAGAAATAGTCTTCTGTTATGATAGATTGTATCACTATACAGAAGAAGGTGTAACACTTTTGTTGTTGTTTTTTCCCCAGGTATTCTGCATGATCGAGGTACCTTCTTCGGCTGTCTTCGGGGAATGAATCACTACAACATTACTCAGTTCTAAAAATGCATGCATGATGAAACCTTTCTCCAGGGCAATCAACTACAGTCTGAAACAATCTTCATACAATCAGTGTAGGATACTCACTGATAAAACTGTGAGAACATTCATCACATGATTTTAAAGAAATCACTGCTGATTACTTCTATTGTATTGTAATGAGTTAATACATGTACTTGTATGTGCTTCATATTGTGCATCATCCTCTGCCTAAATGACCAACTGTACTTGATTCGTATAGCACATCTCCAATGTAACAAGCTAACAGTTTTTTTTTTCATCACCTCTGCTATGCATCTGGAATTATATTAAAAAAAAACACTAAAGAATGTACTGTATGCTGAAACTTTCACTTTCACTGAACTATCATCCTTGAGGTTGATATAGAAATCCTTGCAGCTAGTGTAATTTGATTTTGCCTTGCTGAGAATCACACTGTTTTACAGTGCCATCACTCAGGCTTTCTGTATAAAGCTGGACAATTTCGGTACCTTCCTGTTTTATGCCTCTCCCATCCTGCCTATACTATCCTACATATTTCTGAACGTTCCTACATGTGTACAGTTCCTCTCTTTTCTATCATATCTAGCAATTCTAAGCCAATCTCTGAAGGTCCTCCTTCCAGCTAGGTAGTTTCTCCCCATTCTGTTAACAGGATTACAAGGTGTCTCTTTCCAGGAAAGAGAGATTTCACTGACATTGATGTGGGGCACTGTTAACCATGCCATCCCTATGTCGACAGAATAGACATATCCTCATACTTTGGTTTTGATGCGGGGGGGGGGTCATTCATTTTCTTTTTCTCCTTGTCACAGTTTATGTGTGTGTGTGTGTGTGTATTTATCTTATTGCAGTTTCAGCAAACTTGTTATCCTTCTTTTCCTTCTGTTATGTAACAGGTGAGGATACTAACTTTCATGTATGCATTAGCCATTTAAAGATATGTTCATGGATTCCTAAATGTACTAATATTTGTGTACATGTAATGTGCTTTGATTTGCAAATGATCTTAAATCTTGTTTGAAAGTTTGTAGTTAATCTTGATTTTTTTTTTCAAGTGTTTGTGATGAAGTATTTTCATTCATGTTTTATCTATAGATCTGGAAAGTATATATTGTGGCCGGGTTTTTTTTCTTCCATGTACAATGTATGTGGAAACTAACCATGAAGATTTTGTTATACAACGTACATACATACATTTTATTCCATTGTTTTAATTGTTTGTTTTACCTGTTTTGATTGTGTCATACCTACATGTACATGCAACATTTGGCATGAACAAGTCTGCCTTCTTTAGAGTATAAAAGTGTACTTTTTGCACAAAGCACGCAGGTTGCCAATGTTCCATAATGCTTTTCTGCAGGGAGAGACTTTTATTTTATTATTTTTTGGTCATAAACAACACTTTTTTAAGGAAATACAATGATGTAATAATAATGTAATGACAGACCATTGATTTGATTTTGCTTGAAGGAATATTGCTTTCCCTTATTCATAAACTTTGAAAATATTCTGTAACTATACGAGTATATTTTATGTACATGTATTTAACTTTATCAATTTTTTTTATTTATTTTTTTTATTTTATTTATTCAGGATTTCATGCGTGTTCACAAAATAGGAATACATAAAAAATGTATGCAAGTACATCTCATATAGCCAAGACAGAATAAATACAATAAGTATACATTGATAAGAAGTAGTTACAGGATAGTATACAACTCCACTAAGAGAGCTACATTATTCAAGGTAACGAACACGAAAAGGAATTGCAACATAAGCTTAAAGCTTGAAAATCGTTGCAACCCCCGTGAACACAATCTATATGCTTGCAAATAGTTTAAATGATACTTGATAGGAGTTGGGGGGGGGGTATTTACAAAGAGAGCATGGAAACATGAGGGGGAAAGAAGAAATACATGTGTGGTGCCTATTTGTCCTGACAGACATTGACAAGAGAGAGCAAGAAAAAGTTTAAAGTGTCAAGTCATTATAAGCATATTATACTGATTAAAGTGATTAAATTTCTCATAAATCCCATTCAAATGTCGCACATGTATAACATTATAATGTAAAACTTAATTTGATTTAACTCTTTGATTTGAACGATGATAACCACTTCGCCTATAGCATAAATACACATTTATTTGTGTGTGTGCAGAAATGTATCCGTCTTGACAAATGAAACTGGCATGATTGTAACAAATGATGAATTGGACTTTGATACTGTACGAGAATGGGGAATTTCTCTTTATTTTTCCTGTTTTTAGTTATCCAATAACTAAACTATATTAAACAAACATGAAATGTAATGATCTGTGGTACGGAGTTGTTTTGATTTCTCAGTAAAGAGTGTGTGCCAAAAACGAAGTATGAGTAGCATGTATTGGTGATGGCATTGCCAAAGAGTATGTGTTTGATTGAAAAACTCTGAACACTGTGCTGTACTTTAAGTCTGAATATCTCAATTATTTCAGCAAGATGACATATGTTATAATATATACATATATGTATATATATATATATATATATATATATATATATATATATATATAGGGTGGAGAAATAAAAGACAGGGAGCATAGATGAACTCGAAATGGTTCAATTTTGAATCTAAACAGTTGAAGAATTAACCCTTTTGGGTGGAACAATGAGCCTCAAACGTGCATAAATGAACCTTGTTACAACCTTGAGGTTAAACAATTTATCCTCATGGGGTTCAATTTTGAACCTGCCTGGGTGAAAAAGTGAACATTCAACGTTCAACATTTCACTGCAGGGGTTCAAAAAATGAACCCCTTTGAACACCTTGAGGTGCAGTTTTGAACTCGGGGGTTCATTTTTATGGGGTTCAAAAATTGAACCCTAGACAGGGGTTCAAATTTCGAGGGAAAAGGGGTGCTGCTATTGTATCACGCCTAGAGGTTCAATTTTGAACCCTAATTTCTTAGTGTGTATTGTTTAGTTCAATTTATGTGGTCAAACATACTGTTAGCGTTTATTGTTAAACATGACAATTTGTGTTTTGTGAGTTACATTCAATCATTGCCTGCGGGCAGAAATAAACCATCGAGCAATGACAATTGAGGGTCCACAGTGCTTTCTTTACAAAATTACCTGATCATAATAGGCTCATCAGTAAATTTTGTGAGAAGCAAGGGGGACCCCTCCAGCTTTATTTAATCTGTAAGGCGTTTACACGCCAAATTGGCAAGCTGCAATGACGTGCTTGGCGAACCTAAAGTTACCATAGCAAATTGGCCACGTCAGCCTTCGTACCGCCATTGCTCGATGCGCTTTGCCCCAGGCAACAACGTTTTAAGTCCCTCCCATCCGACCCACTGGGAAGAATGGAGGGCATTCTTATGCACTATTGTGTTGAATAATAACTATGTCAGCATAAAGCAAATTATATGATGTGCCTTAGTAAGCAACTGGCAAAGAGGTGCATTACACTGAGTGCCAGGGCTCAAGCTTTCGGGCAGGATGGTGCTACTCGCTCATACCTCGGTTACTCGTATTAGGCCACCATGGCCAGTCAATTCTTTAATATAGGGTGAGAAGTTGGGGCAATTGGCCCGCTCGCAGTCACAACGCATTATGTTGTACCATGGCCAGTCCATCTTGCTGGTACCCGGGCTAACCGCCAGCTTTCATTATGGTGGGAGGTTGGGCTGGATTGGGCAGCTTGCTCACTGCCATGAGCACATTCATGGGGCACCCGGGCTAGCCCGCTGGCTTATGTAATGGTGGGGGGTTGGGCTGGATTGGGCAGCCGCTCATTTCCATGAGCATCTTTTGTCCTTATGTAGTGCGTTTGTCTGTTTGGTCGTTCGTTCTGTCTCTCGTGGTGCTGGGCTAGCCCATTAAGTTTCATTATGGTGGGAGGTTGGGCTGGATGGGAAGCTTGCTCATTCCCATGAGCAGTGTGTTCTTGCTTTGTGGGGTGCGTAGTCTAGCTCGTCAGCTTGCATAATGGTGTGAGGTTGGGCCGGATTGGGCAGCTTGCTCATTTGCATGAGCACCTTTGGTGGTACCTGGGCTGGCCAGTAAGCGGCAATATCGTGCGAGGTTATGAAGGTGGCAGTAAACTATTAATCTCTGGGCCCCTATGCTTCATACAAAATAAAAGCTAGCACCATCCCGTTGGCGTAATTGCATGCTGGGACGAGTTACGATCGCCCAGCAAGTGACCACACAACCCAAACCCGAGACAAATATGTTTTACCATGGTTGTTAACAGTTATTCATTGATTCAAATGCTCCAACTGGTTTATCTCTACCTTTAATGGTAGTTTTGAGAACCACATTGATGAGAAGTGCAAAATGGTTATATTAGTGCTGAGCTTGAAATGCTCTTCCATAGATGACGATTTAAATCTAACTGGTCGTGTTATTAGCAGTTGAGCCAAAGATAAAATGTTGATATTCACAACATATTACTGAGTGAGCAATGAGCATATGGTTGAGAGCTCAAACATTGTTTAGTGAGCATATTGTTTAGTTCAATAAGTATTCAAACATACTGTTAGCGTTTATTGTTAAACATGACAATTTGTGTTTACTATGTGAGTTACATTCAATCATTGCCTGCGGGCAGAAATAAACCATCGAGCAATGGCAATTAAGGGTCCACAGTGTTTTCTTTACAAAATTCAAATTAAATGGGAATTTTCGGAATTTTAAAACTCGAGGATAGCAAAGGGGAATTGTGTGATTTTATAGACTTTCAACTGCATGATAACAGCTCAAGACAGTAGATGTAGCATGTGTGACCCCTTATGCCTTTAGAGTTTGCTCTTTCAACTAAAATTTGAATTTTTGATCCATGTGAATAAGTATTCCGGAATGACTTAGCAGTCCTGGCAAACTCATTTCTGCCTTTAGATTGTTTGTGGGATGTAGGATTTTTTTTCCCCCTAATTTTTCATCCTGAGGTCTATGAAAAAAATAATGTTCGTGAAAATTTATTCAAACTTTTCAAAACAGTCATCTCAGGTGTACCTACGCATAAAAATGCTGTTTATGTATGAAGTTGTTCATGTTATCATTTTTTTTTTACAGTGGTCTGGATGGAATTTCAAATCTGCTATTATGTGCAACATGTTATGAAGAGTAAAAGAAAACATTTTGCTTATCAAAAGTCACTAGAATTGCAAATACTTTTTATGTATCTTTATTTAAAGGGCTGCAATCCTCCATGTTAACTTTCAACCTATCGACATTCTACTAAAGAAAATTGATTATACGAAATTAGATCGAAATAAACATATTCCGTATTAAACATAACATATATAACCTGCAGCAATGATTGAAACCACCGGAACTTTAGAACTGCATTGATTGAAACCTTATGAAATTACCGCACGATTATATTTATAAAGTAAGATTACTTCTGCCCATCTCAATCTTGATGTCCAAGACACAGTTCAAGTATCTCTCCTTCCATACATTAAAAGACGATCCGAGGGAAGGAAACGTACACCAATCTCATTTCTTGGATCATGCGTAACTTTCATGCGTTAACATGTTCTTTGTACGACTGAATGGCGCACTGCCTAAGTTGCCGAGGTATTCTAACATCCAGTTTTACCCCAATTAAACCTTATTAGTCTGAATCTTACAGCAATAGAGTGAAAATATTTACCCTCTTTCTTTTTGCGTAAATACAATGGTATTTACATTGTCGTATAGACGGCATTCTACTTACCTTCGTAGCACTTCACATTCGTTGTAAACTTTCCTGGGATGTTATTTAACGTATACTTTATCCGTAGCTTCATCTGATGGGTCAGTGATAAAGTGGGGGATATTTTGGCATCCTCTATCATCACAGTCAAGAACGATTTTTTGTGATAATTCATCCAGATATTCAAATCCAGTGAGTGATTAACAGACAATTTCAGAGAGAATTCGGCGCCCAAGAGGTGCCTGGAAAAACCAACTATCGTCATTGGCAAGACAACTTTCATCACACAATATCTCCTGCTGTATTGACCTTCCCGAACACTTTATAGTGAAGTCTGCACGAGATTTGAGAAGCGAAAAATACAAGTTAAGTGGTTATGTTTGAGTAAGAAAGAATAGTGTGAAGAAAAAGAGTGTTACAGTGGATACTTGGTAATCTCCCTACTTGCTCAAGACCAACAACAGAGGCTTTTGGATGCAAAAATATTTTTCTTTCTATCTTTCGCCACTGTTCTCACTATCTTTATTTCTTCTATACCATCTTCTTCTACAATCCGCTAGCTAAAATTTAATTTGGACGCTAACTTTGTAAAAAGTACGCGATCGAAGAACGCGTTGTTTAGATTATTTCAATCTAACAGAGGTGTAACATTAACTCCAATCCCAATGTGAATTTGAAAACCATAGGATGAGTTTGAAGTCTGAAAATTATGTAGCAAGGAAAATACCTTTAAAGAGACACCCTCAAGTTGCTTTTCTTCTTTTTTGATCCATGCAGTATATTGATAGGGTGAATGAAAGCAGAACGGAGCCTTCAAAAACACACTGGAGTCACGGCTGTTGTAACTTTGATGTTTAACATTATCACGTAAGCCTTCCTAGTTTGGGGCTATTATGATAGGACCAAGTCCCACCATTTTGTGGCTGCAGTAATACTTGGAATACCCAATTTGTGTCACGCGCAAGTGACACGGGTCCACTTTTGAAGACCTATAATATCACTTCAGTTTTCTCAGAACTCACATTAAGCGAAGGATTATTCATCATGTATACTCTCATATCATATATAATAAATAATCCGTCGCTTTATTGTATGCTCGGAACATCCAAATTTGAAGGTGTATAAACAATTACGGCCTCCACTGTATTTTCTTTTCTGCGAATATCCCCATCTGAATTTTGATAAATTTAAATAAAAAATATTGTCTACTAACCTATGTCACATGTGTAATGAAATGTGAATAATAATCGTAAGAGAGAAGGAAGTGAGTATACGTACTAGTCTCATGGGCGTCTAGAGTAGAAAATCGATGAACAGATTGTGATTGATGACTCCAGCAAACCAGTCTAGAAATTTAATTTTTCTCTCCATCCTGTAATTCCAATATCAATCGAGCATCAGTCGAAAAGCTGAGATGGAGATTATCACTGGGTAAGGTCTGACAGTAGTTTCACTCCAGAGGAGACCGAAGTCTGCAGGACGGAGTTTTAAACATGGTTTAGGGAACAACTTTGTGCGTTTATACCCAAATGAAGCACTTTCTATGTCGGTGACGACTCTGCGCGAAAATAGAGCCTTCGTGCGCACAGTGTTACTGCGCAACTACGTGATGGCCACTCCCTGCACGGATTTCAGTGAAACTGACCTTGCTACGTTTAAGTTATTATCTCGCTTTATCGCTTCTGGTTTCAAGAAGTATTAAAATAAAAAAGGTCTTCAATAGAACTTGAGAATACCACTCACATTATTTAGTTATTTTTTTTTCGGCTATACTTTCATTTCCGTGAAGGGACTGGTTATTGAATGCTATAAAGAAGTAGGCCTTTCCTATAAACTGGATAGATGGGGAAAGTATCTCACCACATTATTTTCGCCAAAGAGCAGTAAGCATTCTGCAACTTTAACAACTTCCAAGATCATGTGGGTATGTAATCAAATCCACAATAACGCATGATGAATAAACTAACGCAATGTGTATGTACACATTTTGGTAAGTGGAAGGGCTGGTCAATGTTTTGTATGTCCCCGTTGATTTTCGTAGCAATATTTTAGTCACGTCAGTGAGAGAGCAAGTTTAGAATAGAATTGATGCCAATATGGAGCTTAGGGTTAAACAATAAAGAAGGAGAAAAGAATATGCATGCACATGGCAGTTAACATTGACCAACAACGTCCTGCCTTGAGGGCAATTTTGCTGAAAGCGAATGTGTTTTATTATTATTATCATTATTATTATTGTTGTTGTTATTATTGTAATAGCCACCCCCTTAGTATCGCATATTTTCGTACAATCTGTAAAGTGAGCTCCTTTAAATCACTCTTAGGAAAAATAAGGAACTATTCATTGTTGCTGGTAAATCTTTGTTTTGGAAATAAAAGGAGTTCGACTGCGCAAAATGAGATTGTGAAACTACCCTGCCTTTGTTTGAATGTGTTATGTGAAACTAAAAGATCTTCAAAGCAAAATTTCATTAAAAGAAGTCTCAGTAAATTCCCAGAGATTTGCATGACTGCGGCACAACGATACAATAGGGCTCTTATCAATCACTTTAAGATATAATTCACTCTGGATGCCTTTTTGTTCTGACATAACAGAAATGTAGTGTATAAACTCCCTGTATCACCAATTGGTACTATGTGCATGCCTTTTACCCCTTTGCCAGTTCAGGATGAAGCCTATATAAACCTATATACCTGCATTCCTATCCGTAACTCTCTGCCCTCAATAGACCTACATCGGACTGAATACTGACATTGCCCCGAAAATATGCCATAGTTCTGTGCTGTTTGACTTGTCAGCTGCACGAGTTCCTGCATTTCAAGTGTTGCAACAAATTCAAATGCATATTTAATATACATACATACTGTGTGTATGTTCACACAATTGTGTGTTTCCTTAACTCGATAGAAAAAAAGAGGAAAAAAGACGGACAAAAAATGGTACGGAAGCTAAATTATTCACAATCTGATAAGTATTTACACTACATGTTTTATTGTATCCTACCAAAAGACATCAACATACAAAAGAGAGAAACTGTCTGAATGTTGTTAGCCCGACATTAAAGTTGGATTGCAAAGTTAGTGAATATAGACATGATGATGATGTAACAGACAGAATTGAGGATAGAGTTTTTGATTTATTTTATAGCTAAAAAAATAAAGTGGATACATAATGCGTATAAAGCGTATTTACAATGTAATAGAAACGTATGTACAACATGCATTACTTACGGAATTTCTACGTTTGCTCAAGGAATGTCTCCAATCCTTCCTCTACTTTGTCTCAACTGTTACCATGCCAACCACCGGATACTGTTAAACTGTGCATACATACAATTTTCAGAATAGAGTTGGCACATATACTACAAGTACAGACCCAAAGACGTGAAATTTGCAAAATAAGATGTGAAACATTGATGTCTCGGACATGGTACGTACTAATTCCTTACGAAAGTGCTTAAAAAAATAAAGTGCTTTAATGTATTCATTGTTGTGATACTTGGCTTACATCTATTCAAATATAAAATGATTTCCAGTACTTTCACGGGGTATTAGAGTTTTTGCTAAGGGAGCCTTCAAGAAGTCATATAATAGTAAAACATTTCTCATGAATACGACTTCAGAAGGAAAAAAAAATATCAAAAAAAAGAAACTGCCACAGTCGGCAAATATTGCAAATCTCTGGTCCAAATTTAAATAGCCTGCCGAATTAGAATTAAGATAACAATGTCAACAAATCACATCTTGTTCATTCGTTGACGTGTACTTGAATGTTATCAATTAGTGTATGCTTTGGCGAACATAATTATCTTATTTTGCTACCTTGCAATTCTATTCCAGTAGGCTAACACTTGTCGTGGTTTTCGACTATATCCAGGTGGGTAGCAATAAGAACCATTCAGTCGAGCCAACCTTTTCACCATACGCTACTGGGTCTTTAATCGTCGATATTTTCATCTGAATTTGTTTCAACGTCAAGAACGAGATAGCCAGCTTCATCCACCTCACATTTCGTTTCAACATCATGAACCAGATAGCCGGTTTCATCCTCGTCGCATTTTTTTTCAACATCAAGAACGAGATAGCCAGTTTCATCCACCTCACATTCATGTCTTGATCTGCTTACATAGATAGATTGAGCATAAAAGGGATCACTCAGGTGTAAGGCCGAATGGCCAATCTCATTGCCATCAATATCCCTCTGGTGATATTGTCCTTCAGGAATGGATGGGGATTGGACAAAAATGCGGGGAATTTCCAGATAGATTGGCAGATGAAGGTTTCCAGGGGTACTAGCGTCACCTTTAGCAGCTGCTGATAATTCTACGCTGGTTGAGTTATCGCAGGAATGGACATTGTCGCTGTTTGTGGATTGGTCAACGGTGCATGGAATTTCCTGATAGATTGACAATTGAAGATTGCTATCACCTTTAGCAGCTCCTAGGTCTTCGAGGGTTGGGATATTGCAGGATGGGACATCGTCGCTGTCAAAAGCTTTCATCGTAGCTTGTCTTGCTTGAGGTTGACATCTCGTAACTTCGGGCAGATTGACATTGGGAAGCATGTAGCCATGTTCATCTGTGTCCTCTTCATCTGTACTGGTATCCCTGGACTGAACAAATGTAACGCTCATCCGCTTCTTCACGGCACCTGACATGTCCATATAAGGTTCTTTCTTGTTAGCTGCTTTTTCACAAATGCCTTTATCATCTTGGTTTATGATGTCATTGAAAGATCGTGATCTAGTGTTCGCTGAACTTGCAGCATCTCTCTCGCCGCTCGCCACCGTTTCATAACCATGGCTCTTTAAAGATAAAATTAAGAATTAAAGAAAGATTTGTAAAAGTCCAGAGTTGATAAACTTCATAAAGACACGAGTATCTCTGGAAACGTACAGCGACAAAGAATAAGGAATAACCATCTATAATAGGTTTGGCGATTTTTCACCTGGTATTACCTAGTATGTCTTGATCATATAGCCATGTTTCATCTTGTATTATACATGTTTCTTGTAACAGTGCAATGATATTTTTTTTTGTTCTTTTTATTTGGATTTTTCTGCTGTATGTTCAAATGCATTGGAGCAATATATGTGTATATATATATATATATATATATATATATATATATATTATGAAGAGTTTGTTCGTAAAAACCGATAAGTCCATTTTTGAAGTTATGTTCAAAAGAAGCAAAAATTTCCTTATCATTCTCTTTATTTTTCTTGACCTTTAATCGCAAATATCTCCATTGGTAAATATGGACTTTAAGGGTTTTTGCGAACAAACTCTTCATATATATATATGTATATATGAAGAGTTTGTTTGCAAAAACCGATAAGTCCATATTTGTCAAATGGAGATATTTGCGATTAAAGGTCAAGAAAAATAAAGGGAATAATAAGAAAACTTTTGCTTCTTTCGACCATAACTTTAGAAATATACCTTTATATGTAGTGACCAATATATCATTTAAAAGGTATTATTTTGTACTTCATGACAGAGACCGTACTTCAAAATCTTCAAAAATGGACTTATCGGTTTTTGCAAACAAACTCTTCATATATATATATACGTATATGTATATATAATATATGGCAATATTAGATGGCTTAGACAGTTTCTGGTATGTGATTGGTCGAGAGCTCGTCACATGATACTGTTTGCGAGGATCGCAAATGTTATATTTTCCCAGCTCGTTATATTTCACCAACTGGTCAAATGAATATATTTTTCCATGTGTGTCGCTCTCTTACGGTTGAAATAGAGCAATTACACCAATATAAGGGTGTGGGACCACGTCGGTAACTGGGCCGAGCAAACGATTACTATCGACAACTGCAGTCTGGATCGATATAATCTGTTCCCACCACCATCAACCCCCCCCCCCCCCCCCCATACGTGTGACAGAGTAGACGGCACGGCGCGGCGCGGCGAGTAGCGTCACGCGCTAGGCCTGCCTGGCTGGAAATCGGAAAGCTAAAGTTACACAGTGTAATACTAAGTAACGTATGTACCGTACCCAATGGAATGTACCGTTTACGTATGCACGTATCATTCGGCCCGCGAAGTTTGGATTCACAGTTCAAAATGGAACCCCATTTCGTCTATAATAAACGACGACGAGCTCGATAAGATTTTGGAGGATAAGGATTCTAACTCCCCTAAACATGTCCTAAAACAAGCGAGTTAATAGTCTAGAGATATTTTGTTCAGTTCATCTTCATTGTACGCGCCTACATTGACGTAGGCTAACTTAGACTAACGTTAGATCTAACGTTACATCGAACAAGTGGAGGACTACGAAACCGAGCAGACTAGTTTGTAAATCACTGTGTTTGTGAATAGTGTCTACAATTTTCATCTCTGCAACAGAGGAAAAACAAGACTGATTTTGAAATTGCTGCAGATTCCTGATGACAGAACTCAAGGTACAATACGTCTAACGTTAAGCCTATACCTGTCCTGGCACAAGACAAATGACTAAAAATCACAGGGTAGAAAAAGTATGATGCACTAGGGAGCCAATTTGGACGCATGCGATGTAGACACTAACACCAGACCTACACGCTAGACTTACGTAACGTTAGACCGTGTAGATTCTAGAAACTAGATCTAGACACTCTAGTTTAGGCCTAACATTAAAATCTGGATCTAGTCCTAACAATTAGGCCTACTGTACTTTACGAAACAAATGTCAAATGATGAAAATTGCCCAGTAGGCCATAACGTTAGGCCTAAGTAAGTGTAAAGTTAGAATTGTTTTGTGAGCAGACCCTAGAACGTCTGCTGATCTTTTGGACCTGAGCCTAATTTAACTATAAAGCGTCGTTACTGGACTTGAGCCTAACGTTAGTAGGGCCAAAGGCCTACGTAACTGTCGTTAGAGCTATGGAGGACATGAGCCTTACTACACAGCCCAGTCGCTGTGTGTACAAAATCGCGACAGCGCGCACACACAGCGTCTGGTCGGGCTAACATGAGCGTGAAAACGGTTATGCGCCGTTAGTAGTGTGTAGCGTAGGCTCTTCTGTAAACCGTAATCAAGTTCAAGGCCATCTAATATAACAGATATCGACTGGTAGGGGGTGGAATGTAACATTCTTTGGAACGCCAGGGAGTTGTATTTTCCCTCGTGATCATATTTTCCCTCAGCGCTGCGCGCTTCGGGAAAATATAATCCCTTGGGAAAATATAACTCCCTGGCGGTCCAAAGAATGTTATATTCCACCCCGTACCAGTCAATATCTGTATAATATATATATAAATATCATATATACATATATAGCAATATATATAAATGTCATATATACATATATACCAATATATATGGGCCGTGACGCGAGAAAAGGGCCCTTAGGGCAATAAATACTGAAATTGAGTTTTCACCTCCGCATTGTAGAAGGAACTCTGACGTATTTCGATATGCAAACCTTTTTCTTAAATTCCACTCCTAAATGCCCCAATTACGGCATTCAAAAAAAAAAACATGTTTTGTCCAAATCCTGTCACTTTTTGATGCGTCTATATGCATGTGCGCGCAATTAGCTGGCTGATCTTTTTTGCGCGTATTGCTTTGTCAAACTTCCGCGCCGTTTTGTGGCGTTTGCGCGCAGCGGCGCTAAGGGCCCTTTTCTCGCGTCACGGCCCATATAAATATCATATATATATATATATATATATATATACATACATACATATACATATTTCTTGATGGGGAATAAGTTATTGATGGATACTGAACTGTATATAACTCTGCATGTTTGATATAACTCAGTTCGGGGGGAAGAGAAATCTGTAATAAGCCTTTATTAATATTTATGAGTACGTTTTTAGTGTTGACTGGGGGTTGGGAGGTGTCCCGGGGGTCACAGCTCGTTATTCCGAAGGTTCGTTATTCCGAAGGCTCTTTAGTCCGAAGATTCGTTATTCCGAAGGTTTGTTGTTCCGAATTTCATGTTCGGATTAACGAATTTCTGGAATAACGAACCTTCGCAATAACGCCACAAATGTTCGGATTAACGAACCCTTTTTCATTTTCGGATTAACGAACCTCTAGGTATAGGAAATTTGTGTGTTTCGGATTAAGGAACCTTCGGAATAATGAACCTTCGGAATAGCCAACCTTCGGAATAACGAACAGCACCTGTCCCGGGGAGGGTATCTGTAGACACTATTAGTTTACTTTGAATACTTTACAACTCTTCTACACTCGAAGACTCTTTGATTAGAAATCCTTTCTCAGTTTAAAACTTACTATATAAACACTATTCAAAGTTCGAAAAAAAAGGTCATCAATCAACAGCTTTCATGTTAAATTTCTTGATGATGTGATATGCTTCGAATATTCCTTTATAATTGTATAAAGTCCTTTCACTCTTTACATTTTAGGATTCCAAGCGCAATTAGCAGCTTGCAGAGGAAACTAACTCAACTGTATCTTAATTATGTGAAAAGCAATAGCGAAATATTGGCATTATTTATACATTTACGAAACTTGAGAAGAATTGAGTTGTATGTTTTAAACTTGGCAAGTGTTGAAACTCTGGAATCTTAAAGGCATTTCACCACTACCTGTGATGTGCTCTGAAAGATGTGACTCGCGTATTCTGGTGAGGTTATGACGTCGCCAGATTCGTTGCCCGGAGCTTGAGGCAAAGAACGACCCACTGTATTGGGATCAGTACCGGTGTCTTGTGACGTCACAGGGTCTCTTGTGTCAGGTATGAAGCTGGTTAAATTTTTTGCAGGACACTGTTGCAACTGCCCTCTATCGGATTCAACATTCGACCGACTTGAAGTTTTCACATACCAAAATCTATTACAGCAGAAATGGGGAAAAGGACAGAAAATTAAAACATGTCCAGTTTATTTTGAAATATATATTATTGTACATCAACCTACACAGTAATGATAGGTAGAACAGCGTCTAAAGAGTAAACATTGAATGAAAACGTGTCCTTCTGCATATCATAACGTCGAAATAAAGCAACGAAATAACAGCTGGTGTGTATTAAAAGTGTCACTTATAAAAATTCAACATTTTGTGAGTTTCACTTTCCAATTTCTGATATAAGATATGAGTATTTCAAATACTTATAACATATGTTTTAATACAGTTGGAGAAAACCTCCCTCAAGAAATTCCCAATATACTGATAAACATTTTTCTGACTTATTTAATCAGTATAATTATTTTGTTTTTCTAAATCTTTTACTCTTACCACTTATGATGTCATTGATATTGAATTTTGGTTTGAAAAATAAAAGAAACTGCGGGATATGGTGATATAAAAGTAATTTCATTTAAATAGGTGTCGTATTTTCTATTGCGGATTGTTTGATGCATGTTTTCAATTCGTCAATGTTAAATGGTCTGCATCCGGAACAAATGACAATACATCAAGTTATACACTGCTATTTCTAAGAGTGAAGATATGTTAGATATTTAATAGCAATTACAGGTTTATGTTTCTTGTATCAGGTCTTGGAGGAAATCATATATATAAGAAAGGGGGATATTGAAAGAATGTGTTCTTAAAGACTCCCAGTTTTGGTTTTCTAGAAAAGCATAGCACCTGGTAACACGTCTATTGAATTTGATGATAAAGTTGCACCCGTTTAGATCACACCCGGATTTGATTGGTATCTTCCTGGACTTCTCAGAGGTCTTCGACACTAAAAATCATAATAATGCCCCGTTACGGTATATGTGAGAAGGCCTTGGAGTGGTTCAGTAGTTACCTAACTGATCGTTAACAATAACTATTTTTTTTCTTTTTGTTTTTTTTTTTCTTCTAACTGGAGTCTCGTAATTATGAGAGACAGAGCCACATAGTAGCTCATTGGACACGCTGTTGTTTACTGCCTATATATATTATAGATTTTGTGCTTCCTCTAATGTGTTATGATTCATACTTTTTGCCAACGATTCAATGCACTTTCCCCTTTTTTAATACAAATAAGCAACTACACAGTTAACGCTTTTCAGTAACACCCTAGATAATTTAGATAAAGATATTTGTTTGGGTGCCAATGTCCTCAAAGTGTTTCACGTCTTACTTTTTTTATTGCAGAAAATAAAAATGTCTTATTAATTATGCTTGTAAAATTATCTGTATTTCACATCGTAGAGGTGTTGTTAATAGACTTTTCTTATTTATAGAATTATCCATTCCTCAATATTCGTTATGTATACTCTATTCGTCCTTGATGTTATTACCTTTAATTATTAGTATGAGGAAAAACGCATGAAACATAATTTGATACCGTTTTACTGTTACAAGAAATCTCTTCGAATCGTAATGCCTCTTCACGTTCGCCTACAGCTTCTTTGTTTCTTTTTTTATATGATAAGATTTTGAAAATAAGAGATTGACTTTATTTCAGTTACAGCAATTTACGTACAGTTATGCTAAAAACTACATACCGTCTATTTTAAACTCTATGTTTTTTTTACATGTAATTTTGACGTATCCTAAAAATCTAACTAAAAAGTCAAATTAATTTTATTTACCCTTGCTAAGCAGGCATTTATTCAAACAGATCCAAGATTCTGGATCTCCCTTATTATGGAAATGGAAATGCACCTTCAATGACTCCGTTAAAAAAAGATTGATACTGTTTCTTTTGAAGTCTTATACACGGTGATGTAACAGAAAGAAATCGATTTTGTTCTCATGTTTCCTCTAAGCAAGCCCTGCTGGAAAGAACACAATGTCCCATAGTGTGAGAATTACAGTGTGAAATCATCTCCACACTGTTAAATTCGAACGTCTTCACATAGTCGACTGAGTGACCACACTGTGACACACTGTGACACACTGTGTTCTTTCCAGTAGGGCGGCATTGTTTCTTCCTAGGCTTTGTCCAGTTCCAAGTCCCATCTTCATTTTATTGCCTACACTATACATGCCTTCACTGAGTAGAAGGTCAGCTCCGCTGCTAGCAGTTCCCTATCCACTTTCGTCGTCGCTTTTTTACGTCACACTGTCCTGAAATGACTCATCGTCTCTGTGGGCTTTGACCATCGATATATAATATGCATCGGTGTAGCCTTTTTTGTTTTAACTGTCTCATCTGTTTCCTCCTTATTTTTCGTTCCAGCATTTCCCCATTTCTTTGTGTTCCTTTTTTTTTTTTGTTCACTCTTTCCTCATTTTCCCGCAATCTTTGTATTATATAGCTGTAGGCTCTTTTACCCTTCCCTCTGAGGTATACCCACATAAAATAAGTATACAGTCTTTTGCGTAGTAACCTCCAATTTTTCGCAGATTTATGTTTGTATATGTCTCTTCTCGTAATGGTATATATATATATATATATATATATATATATATACATCATGTTGTTATCCTTCGGTTTATGTGTACCAGTCGATAAAATACAAGTCAAATTTGACACAGAACTTTGTATATTCCGTTAAAAAAAAAATATTAAAAAAAAATGAATTTTAATTATCTTGTGCATGTATATTTGTCAGCTGCGTAGGAGTGTCTAAACTTAACACTGTTTAAAGGGGAAGGCTAGTAACTGATCAGTGGGAATCAGTGGAAATGCTGGGAGATGATTGTTCCAATCCTCATGGGATTCATTCAAGAGTTCATTGTATATCTATTGTTGTGTGAAAATGATTTGCTTCAGAACGGTCTCATATTCAAGTAATGTGCAGATTAATGCTCCGTCACTGACCAGGGACGCTAACCTCGAAACATTAAACTGCACATTACTTGAATATGAGACCATTCTGAAGCAAATCATTTTCACACAACAATAGATATACAATGAACTCTTGAATGAATCCCATAAGGATTGGAACAATCATCTCCAAGCATTTCCACTGATTCCCACTGATCAGTTACTAGCTTTCTCCTTTAAGATAGTGTGTATGTTATAGAGAGATTCTCCTTATAAAGACGCACTGTTTCTTGCTAATACATATAAAGATATTGATTAAAAAACAGATAAAAGACAAATATGGTATTTTTTTAAAGGCTCACCTTTTCCAGGCAATGAGCAAAACGACAGGGAGTATGATGACAAAACCAACTACGATCCACATTGTTACGTCATTCAGGTTTATCAAGGGATCTTTTTGACGAAGAAAGATAAAATATTTATAATGAAATTGAGTTAAGACAGCAGAAATTCAAGAAGACTATTTTTCTTTCGAAATGCCGTGGCAGCAAGCATAACTTCACCCTCCCCACCCAATGATACCCCAGTATAGACGCAAACCAGGCATGAGCTCTGGCTGTGTATGGACAATGAAAATGATGTCAGTGAGAAAGAAATGCACGTAACATGCTGAAAGTCATTCATCTGCTTCATCTACCTGAAAGAGCGCCCTTTCCATCTCCTACAAAGAAAATGATTAAACAGAAAGAATTATGAAAATTTAAGGATTTTAGACGAAAGATGTGTTGAGTTAACCTCTGCACAAGAATGTAGGGGAAAGAAATAAACAACAACAACAACAACAAAACAGTGCACTCCCGTTATACCGAAGTCCTTGGGACCGACAATTTTCTTTCGATATAACGAAATTACGCTACATCTGAACAAATGTGACATGCTACAACAAAAGGATCCTAAAGTCGCTGTTGGGTGAGCCGAGAAAATCGAGTTTGAAGTGAGATCATCAAAATCTGTCAAAACATTCGGATTTCTGTTTTATACATAATTTCATAGTCTAATGTATCTTCTATCATCTGCCGAAAGTTCGAAGCTAAATGATCAATGTAAAGGGAAGAAAATAGCATTTTTCTGGGACACGATTTTCCGACTTTCAACGGAACAGAAACGAGGAAGTGATCTAATTGGTCAATACTTGGCATTTTGGTTACTGATTGGTCGTGCGTAGATCGCTGGCGCTAGTGTGGGATTTCACGGAGCACGCGAACGATTTGCGAAGGACGCGAATGGCAAAATCCAGCATTCGTATTTTAGTCTGCAAAAGATCGCCAAACGAACGTGAGGGTTCGGAAGCGTCGTCAATTGTTCGCGAATGTCGTTTTTACTTCGGCGAGGATTTCAAAAAAGTTTGAATTTTTTTTCGAACCTTTTCCGCACGCTTGGTCGTGATTTGCTCGTGAATTGTTCTCGAAAGTGTCTTTAAAGCCTCGTCATATGCGCAAGACCTTCGCAAGACACGCGCGATGTTCGCAAAATGTTCGTGAAACCCCAAACAGACTCCAAAACTTTGGAGAATGTCTCGCGTATGTTACGCGAAATCTACGAAGTTTTTCCGATCATTTTACGACGTAATCGCAAACTGTTCGCGTACCTTTTGAGACATTCTCGCGAACGATTAGCGCACATTTGGGGGATTTATTTATTTATTTATTTATTTATTTATTTATTTATTTATTTATAATCTTTTGTCAGGGTAGTCCATTCACCAATAGATAGTGGTCTTCCATGGAGCCCTGAATAATATTGATGAACATATGTACATTAAATAGCAAAACGTACATACAGAAGATGACATAATACAGTGTAGATACATACCAGCATACTGTACATTGCAAAGTAACATAAAAAGTACATGCCACAGCAAGAGTTCACCAGAATGCCGAAATAGCAATTAAAAACGCTATTATACAGGAATGATAAAGCCCAGAATGAATTTCGTGTGTTACTTACAAATAGCAATTTTGCTTAAACAATCTCTTAAATGAATATATGGAAGAAGCTGATCTAATTGAATGATCTAGCCTGTTCCATTCAAGTACAGAGGATACGATTGGGCTGCACTTGTGACAATCAGAGCGAAATCTTGGCACACATAGATTTCCACTGTCTATTAGCCTTGTATGATGTTCATGTACATCACTAGGCTTAACTAAGTGCACCTGAAGGTACGAAGGTGCTAAGTTATGGACGCATTTATTATCATCATAACGCGGCTGAAATCAAAACGTTTGTCTAGTGTCATCCATTTAAGACTTTTGAATAAATCAGCCGACGGTGTGTCATATGTTTTGTCCAAAATTATTCTTGCTGCCCTCTTTTGAATTTTTTCTAGCTTAGTTGTATGGTATTGAAATCTGTTTGACCAAACAACAGAACAGTAATCAAATTGTGGTAACACTAGACTATTATAAAGTAATTTTAGGGATTGTTGGGGCAAAAAGGCCTTCGCTGTCTTTATCATGCAGACACTTTTTTGGGTACGTTTACATACATTTTCGATTTGTTTAGACCATTTCAGTTCTTCATCTATCAAAACACCTAAACATTTAGTGAACTGAACTCTTTTAATCCGACTACCATCTAATGAAATACTGAAATTTTCAATTTTCCCGAGATTAGCACCGGAGCCGATAATCATGACAGAAGTTTTGTCAGTGTTAAGGACGAGCCGATTTTTCTTAATCCACCCCATTACTTTATTTAGTGCAACAGTTATCTTTTCTTCTAAAACTGTTGCGTCATTAGCACTGACAGTGAGGGTCGTATCGTCAGCGTACATATCTATAACACCTTCTGAAGTACACTCGGGTAGACTGTTGACATATATCGAAAATAAAAGGGGACCAAGAATTGACCCTTGAGGTACACCCAATTTAATAGTTGAAGGGTGGGACTTGGCTCCTTTGAATTTCGTTACTTGCTGTCTGTCACTCAAATAGGATCTACAGTCGTCTTGCTACACCCTATACACTTTAATTTATGTAAAAGTAGGTCATGATCTACAGTGTCAAATGCCTTCCGAAGATCTATGAAGGCAACTCCAAAAAATTGATTATTATCTATATTCAAAGACCACTGATTCACAAGTTTTGCAAGAGCAGTTGATGTGGAATGAAATGGTCTAAAACCAGATTGATTAGGGTGTAGTAAATCATTCGCATTCATGAATTCGCTCAGTTGTTGATGTACGGCCCTTTCGATAATTTTACTCACTGTTGGTAAGATTGAGATGGGGCGGTAATTATTCAACGAAGAAATATCTCCTGCTTTAAATATCGGTACTACCCGACCCTTTTTCCATTCACGTGGAACAACTCCCGTAGACAGGGATTTGTTGATAATATCGCAAAGAGATTCTGCAATAACATTCTTTGTCATCTTTAAAAGTTTGCAGCCGATGTGATCTTCTCCTGTTGCTTTATCTATGCCAAGAAGCTCGATCTGTCTCAATACAAAATCTCTCGTTATCATACTTAAATTAAATTGAGGATGAGATGGAACAAAGCCTTTGTCAAATATCATTTGCGAAGTATTCCTCTGCAGGTCTTTTGTAATTTTAGTAGCATTAGATATGAAAAAATTGTTGAATGCTTCAACAATACTTGCGTTGTCCGATACTTCTGCATCATCAACCTTTATGGTATTGGGAGAAATGGGTGATGATTTAGGCGTAAGTTCCCTCAAGTTCTTCCACATGTTCTTACTGTTGTTACGATTTTGTAAAATTTGGTCAGTGTTATACTGTTTTTTTCTTATTCTCATGAGATGAGTAACTTTGTTTTTTAGATATTTATAGGTATTCCAAAGATCATCACTATTGTTAGATTTAGCAGCTTTGAGAACTTTATCACGTTCCATCATGAGCTTACAATCTCATCAGATATCCATGGACATGCATGTTTTCTTATCCGCTTTTTGCGCAAAGGTATGTGCTTGTTGATAAAATCATTGAAAAGAGTCAACTTCATATCCCACGCATCATCAACGTCGTCTATATCTTTTATGACCTGCCACGGAGCACTTCCCAAATCACTATAAAATTCCTCCTCATTAAGATTTTTGAATGAGCGAAATACCGCACATTCAGATTTTTGATGGATCTTTGCACTGAAGTCCCGAATAGCATACCAAATAATGATCGCTAATGCTAGTATCAAATATTCCCCATTCACTGTAAAGTTCTTTGTCTGATACAAATATCAAATCAATTAAAGTAGAAGCAGTATTTGTAACTCTTGTGGCAGTATCAATTAACTGACTTAGTCCGTACATATTTGTATAAATCATAACTTTTTCGGCATTCACATCATATTGGTGTGGCATATAATTACAATTGAAATCACCTAATATAATACAACTCATATGTTCCGAGAGAGCAGAGTCCAAAGTCCTGTCTAATTCGTCAAAGAAATCGACGTGAGAATTCGGAGGTCTGTAAAATTCCCCTACAAGGATGGAAGACTTATTTGGATAATGCAATTCAAACCAAAGGCATTCTAAAGTAGATGAATTCAAATCGTCTCTTATTTTATAGTTGAATCTTTTGGAAATATATACAGCCACACTTGTCTTGTACGGTCTCTACGTAATAGGACATAATCATCGATATGCAATTATTCAGAATCATCAATCATGGAATCACAAAATGTCTCATTCAAACCAATGACATGAAGTGATGTATGTCTCAGAAGTAATCTAAGTTCATCAATTTTAGAAATTAAACTACGAATATTCAAATGGGCAAATTTTAGACCCCTCTTTCTGAGCGGAGGAATTGAACCATTCATCAAATTATTAATTTTACTTTTGATTAGTTCATGTGGTCGCTCCTGGAGAGCATTTTGTGCTTCGCCAGTGTTAACATTATCATTGCAATTCAAATTTTCGGTACAAACTTTCAAAGCACTGTTAGAAATTGGTTGTGATTTTGACTTCAATAAACGAGAACCCGCACAGTGTTCACCAAAGTTAGAGCGGGAGGTTAACAGCATGTTGCCGTCACGAGACGTAGATGCTCGTGCCACCCCTGTTGAGCTTTTGTCAGTGGAAGCCACGGGTGGGTGGGGGTCGATTTCAGCCGCCCTCGAGGTGGAATCATCCTGAAATTCGGTGTTGAGGATCCCACCACTTCAGCATACGATCTCTGTTGAGAAGATGCAGTGGGTTGCTCTCTGGGTCGCCTGATGAAATTTCGCATATTCGAAGCAAGAACAGCTTGCCCAGCCTTGTTGATGTGAACCCCATCTCGCCCAAGATGCCTATCACCGATGCTGCTGTTGTCAATGAAACCCCAGCTCCGTTCACGGGCAGCGGTATGCAGACGCTCATTCACCCCATCGACGAGGCGCCTCTGATGAGCTGATTCCCATCTACGATGCACGATACTAGATAAGGCAACTTCACATCCTCTATTTGAAATCCCGTCTGCTAAGGCTATGATGTCATCTGCGGTGGATGTACTTCCATTGCCATGCGAGGGGTGCGAAACGTTGTTTGACCCGATATGTAGAATGACGTCTCCTTTCGCCTTTACACCCTCGGTAACCTTCTTAGCGGAGATATCTGCCACCTTCGCACCCGGGTGTGGATGGCAGAACACTTTGCGTCTTCGGCTCAGAAGACGGCTGTCGATGTGCTTTATCATAGAGTCCCCTACGATGACAACATCTGGTAACTCAGTGACATGGCGTTGTCTATTGTCTTCCGGGCACTCACTTACCTGGCCGCTATTTGGTATTGACGCCGAGGTAGCAGCCTCAGGAAGCACAGAGACATCCAAGCGTCTTTGGCGATGACTTTCTCGGTACTGCTTTAGTTGTTCGCTTGTCGACAATTCGTTAGAAGACTTACTAGCATTCGTGCTTCCAAGGATGACTTCAGGTCGCTTAGATAGATAGCGGAGATGGTGCCTTTCACGATACTCTTTGATTTGGTCGCTTGTTGACATCACAGGAGAAGGCCCAGGTAGATCGCCGTGCTCATCCGCGAGGACATCGAATGGATTCTGTGTCGGGATGGTGTAGGTAGTTTTGTCCGTTTTTTGTCCCTCATCATGGCCAGGGAGACGCACTTTGGAAACGGTTTCCACTATTCCGTGGAGATTTAATTTCTCCTCTACCAGCTCCTCATTATTAACTCTTGCGATTAACTCTTGTATGACCTATACGTTTTCTACAAATAAAAATCGTAGCATACATCTAAACATCAAACAATTATTAACAACTATAGTAAGAAAAGAAATTAAAGACTAGCAAAGAGAAACAAATGTTAGATATACCAAAAAAAAAATCGCAGAATACACTTAAAATCAATCTAAAGTATGTAAAATTTCATTTGAACTATAGAGATTATGTGTTGGAGGAACTGCAAAAAACAAACAAACAAACAAATGCTTTACTAGTCACTAGTGGAGATAGGTCCTAGGGGAAAAAAAAAAGGTAGGCAAGCACACGATAGAAAAATGAGAGAAAAAGAAAGGAGAAATAGAGGAAAGAAAAAATTCAACTCAAGACAGCTTCCACCTCTCCTTGGGTACTATTCTCTCATGATTATTCGAAATTTTTCGTTGTTCGCATTTCTGTCGCGTGTTCTTCGTGTACGTAACATGCTGTACTTTAGCAATGATACACACGACATTCGCACATACGTCGTGGAAACTTCGCACAAATTGCGCAAGAATAGTTTTCGGCTTCATTGTCGGAACACATTCGAAGAAAAACTTTTCCGAATGTTGGATTTTGTCATTCGCGTCCTTCGCAAATCGTTCGCGTGCTCCGTGAAGTCCCACCCTAAGCGTTAAGAATGAACATCGCGGAGGTTGCTAGGAGCGTACCTTCTATTGTCAAACGGTGAAAACTGTCTTGCTTCCCCTTGATCAGGATAGCGTCGGAAGGAAAACTTTGAAGGCGGTTTTCTCGAAACGCTGATTTCTCAAACCACTCGACATGCGCTAATAAAATATCTCTGATATCTCTGATATCTCTGCAACCGAGTACTTTTATGGGTCATGTTATATATACTAAAGTGGAAGAGTAAGGGAATAATGTCATGTAATTTCAGAAAATTATCCTCCCCAGACTTTCGGATCCTTTTGTTGCAGCGGGTCACAAATGCATTATGTTGAAAACACGCAAACCATCAATATATTGCATATTGTTTAATAAATAATTTCACCTTTAGGGCCGTAGAAGCAAAGCAGGCCTAAGCTCTGGATGTGAATAGACAATGAAAAGGAAGTCAGAGAGAGAAAAATATGAATTAGCATGCAGAAAGTCATTTATCTACTTCACTCACCTGATGTAGGAGAAACGGTCATTACTGTTAAGAAACAAACAAAAAAGCAAGAATTACGAAAGTTGAAGATTATACTGGAAAGACTTGTCGAGTTAAGCTCTGCCCATGAATTTAGGAGAAAGATTTAAACAACTAAAGGGCAGTGCGATCGCGTTAAGGCGAAGTCCTTGGGGCCCACAATTATCTGTTGCTATATCGAAATTTCGTTTCAACCAAACAAATGCATTATGTTGAAAACACACAAACCATCCATGTATTGCATGTTGTTTATTAAACTCTACAAAGCAGTCTCAACACTATCTAATTGATTTTTATTTCTTTATCACATTTGAGATACAGCTTAAAGTTGTCTAGGCTTTTATGCCTAGTTTGTACACACATGTTTCTATTGTGAGGTTTGAGATCGGTCGCAGTTCATTCTTACAAAAATGCGTAATTCCGAAGGTTCCTTTATTCCCGATTCTCGTTATTCTGAAGGTTCGCTATTCTCAAGATTTGTCCTTTCTTCGCTTCGTTAATCCGAAAAAGAAATAAGATTCGTTATTTCAAAGTTTCGCCAATCCAAAATTTAAAAAGCTTAATTATTCCGAAGACATGTCCATTTTAGAATGAAATCATGACCCCTTACTCGTAACGAATATCACCGAAATAATCATTTCAAATTCATGGCAGTGTAGAAGCAAAATTAGGCATAAGCACCGGCTGTGGAAGGACAGTGAAAAGGATTTCAGACAGAACTAGAGAAGCACTCTGAGAGTGCAGACCTCCGCCAAGCATGCAGCTCATTTCCACCACTGATCTTGTTCTTCCATAGAGATATCAGTGATTTCCACCCATACGTACTTAAAATAGCATTGTGTGCCGAAAGTCACCCGATTTCCCAATATAGAAGTTTTTGTTACGTCATAAACCCTCAGCTGCACGGCGCGCCTCGCCCTAGCAGAAACTAGAGCACGCACTTTAGTGCGCGCATGCAAACCTCAATACGCGCAGCCCGAACTCCCAAGTTCATTGACCCTACCTGCCGAAATGTCAAAAATCCTTCATAAATTCCCCAAAAATTATCGGATCACTACCAAAATTTAATCATCTGTTACTTGTATCATTCTAAACCTTTCCTGCAAGTTTCATCTAAATTTCTTAACTGCTTTTTAAGTTATTTTGCACACGGACAAACTAACTAACTAACAAACGAACACACAAACCAACGGTAACGAAAACAAAGCCTCCTCCCTTGGCGGAGGTAAAAATAGGACTGAATATGCTAAAAGTCACCTGCTTTACTCACCTGAAAGATAATAATCCACTGATTCCTCTCCTTCAAAGAAAATAAATATACAAAAAGTAAGAATTACGAAAATTAGAGATTTTAGTCGAAAAACTTGTTAAGTTAACCTCTGCACAAGAATATAAGAGACAGAAAAAACAGAAAAAACAAAAGAACAGTGCACTCCCTTTATACCGAAGTCCCTTGAACGATAATTTCTTCCGTTATATCGAAATGTCGTTACAACCGAACAAGTGCATTATGTTCAAAAACACAAACCATGCCTATATTGCAAGTTGTTTATTGTATACTCATCAATCATTAAGAATCGTATATATAAAATTTGGTACTATGTTAATGACATTGGACAAAATTGATGTAGGCCTATTTGAAATAAAAGGCATACAGGGTATAAATCACAAAATCAAATTACATCGAATCATACTAATTCTCCAAGGAAAAATGTGTGTGACACAGTGAATGAAGCGCAGATTGATTTATATTTAAACACCTTGAAGTATGAAGCGTTTGCCGTTGGACTTGCATATCAAGCTTTGACATAAAATTTGAATCTTACATAGAGTAAAAACCTTTGTTCGACTTTTTTTTTTTGTGCATAAATACAATTTTATCCACAGTCGTATAGACGGCATTGTACTTACCCTTGTAACACGTAACGTTTATTATGAATGCCACTGGGTTGTTAATGAACGCATGCTTTATCTGTAGCTTCATCTCGTGGGACAGTGATAAAAAGGGGGATGGTTTGGTGTGCTCTGTGATCGGAGTCACATACGATCTATCTGAGAGCTCATCCAGAAATTGAATCCAAATTACTGAGTGATTAGCAGACTTAATTTCAGAGAGAAGTCGAAGTCCATGAGGTGCTTGGAAAACCCAACTATCGCCGTTGGCAAGACAGGTTTCATTGCACAATATCTCCTGCAAAAGTGGCATCCCCAAACAGTTTACAGCGAAGTCTTGATGAGATTTGAGAAGAGAAAAATGCAAGTCAACTGG
Organism: Diadema setosum; assembly: GCF_964275005.1. NCBI lineage: Eukaryota > Metazoa > Echinodermata > Echinoidea > Diadematoida > Diadematidae > Diadema > Diadema setosum. The sequence continues at coordinate 2,172,013 of NC_092690.1, forward strand.
TTTATGCTTGAAAAAGAGAGAAGAGTATAAAGGAAATGACAGATACAGTTGATGCATGCATGAAAATATTGCCGGCTGCTCAACAACAACAAACCTTTCTTTTACAAGAAGAAAAAAAAATGAAATATTTCCCTTTTTTTTCGATATTTTCTCCCTATCTTTCTTCTTCTAACGTCTAATAATCTTGTTTTACAATCCTCTAATAAAAATGGAATTTAGACTCTTTTTTTCTTGTACGTTACCAAAGACAGGAATGTTTAGTCTATTTCAATCAAACAGAGTTGTAACGTTTCCTTTATTCCAAAAGCTTATATCATATGAATATCAGAAGAGGAGTTTGAATTTGGAAGGTTTTTGTCATTTTTCAATTCATGTAGAATATTGATAGCGTGAATGAAACCCCACGGAGCATTCAAAAACAGACGGTGAGTCAGTGCTGTAACCTTTGATATTGGGCATTATAATGAATACATTTGTATCAAACGTGGCCCTACCTAGTTTGGGGTTACAATGATAGTACCTTATCCTATACAGTGGCTACAGTAATGCTTAAAATACCCAGTTTGCGTCACATGCACACAGGCAAATCGGCTGTACTTGTTAAGATCCACAACTTCAATTTCTCAGGACGTACTTTTCTTGGAAACGAATTATTTTTTTCTATATTATAAGTATAAAAAAGTCAATAGGGTTGAAACATCCATATTTGAAGGATTATCGCACATCGTAATTTGGGCATTTATTTTTTGTGTGAATGTCCTCTTCTGGATTTTGCAATTGAAATAAGAATATTATTTGCTAAACCCTTCTTGTTTGTGCAATGAAATGCTTATGTGATCTTTTAAGATAGAAATAAGAGAGTATACGTACAAGTCTCGCTGGCTTCGACAGAAGAAAAAGCGATGAACAGATTGTAATTGATGACACCAGCAAACAACCAGACTAAAAAAGTTACTTTTCTCTCCATCCTGTAAATCCAATATGAATCTCTCATCAGCAGAAAAACTGAGATGCAGATTATCACTGGCTATAAAGGTCTGAGAGTAATTTCACTCCAGACTTTGTCAAAGGAAATGGAAGTATGCAGTTTTAAATCCCGTAAAGAGAACTACTTGTGCGTTGTACCGAAATTAAACACTTGCAATAGCCGTTACGACTCTATACGCGAAAAGAGAGCCTACGTACGTACAGGGAAAATGCGCAAAGTCACGTGATGGCCACTCCCTGCATGGATATGAGTGAAGCTATGAAATATAGGGTCTACAATAATCAACTGAGAATACCACTCGGTTGTCAAGATGTGCGTGTACATCAGACCATTGAAAATGTTGAATATATTCTGAACAACAATTTGCTTTCTTTTTCCTCCGATATTATTGTGTGTTTTTAAATACTTTCATTTACTTTGCTCTGGTGCGTAAACGCTTATGAGGCCTGTTCTAGACTGAAATGATAGGGACAGTATCTCATCACATTAATTTTGCCAAGAATGCCGTAAGGCTTCTGCAACTTTTGACAAATGTAAGGTCATATTGTTATGTAATCAAGTAATGTGATATAAATAATGCTTGAAAATATACATGAATATTATTTCATGTACATTTATTATTATCCAATAAATGACAGGGCTGGTTAATGTTTCGCGTGTTATGTGACCCTACACCACAAAACCAACGAAATGTCGCCACATATAGATTTTTAGTTTAGGACAGATTCTGAAATAGCAGACTTTAAGCTTTACAGTGTTGCAATCCAGTCAAATGGACTCTCCTATCAATAATCTATGTAGATACTGGAAAGAAAGCGCACCCTCTGGAACAGTGTATACTGAGAAAAGAGGCTCTATAGTAAAGTGTCCATCATAGCCTTTTATCTCTACGAAGCCATACTCGGTGCAATGAATGTGACAAAAGGGGGTGTAAACTCCATTTGACGGCAATAATTAAGGTATTATTAGATCAGAACAAGAGTTTATCTTTCAGAAAATATCGAAAACTTAACATTGACTAGGTTGACCAGTTTCACCTATTTAGGATCCTCGCATAAAATCAAATACAGTCACATTTATAAACTTTGTAGATTATATTGCTGTATATCGTATTGATTTTCTGAGATTGCAAGTCTAGAATGGAGGATTTTTAGATTAAACAGAAAACTAATAATTACGGATGCACATAGAAAATTACGTTGCATTTGGAGGGCAATTTTACAGAACGCTAGCAAAATGGTTTGTTTGAATTGTGATACCAACCGCGTTGTTTCGCACATTTTGTAACAATTTGTAAAATGAACTTCTTTAAGTCACTGTAACCCCCCCCCCCAAAAAAAAAAAAAATGCACAAACACACACACACACACACACACACACACACACAAATCCGGACAGTTTATTGTTGCTTGTGATACCCTTGTTTTTGTACTTGGAAGCAGTAAAAGAGGCCCATACTGCACGCAGTGAAATAATTGCAAACTATACCCGGCCATTGTCTGGATGTGTTGCGCGAAACTAAAACTTCGTCAGAGGACTGTATTATATCTAAGTACGTGACCTCAGCGAATTCCAAAGGATTTCTATTGCAGCCGCTCAGCAATACAAATAATATAGGGCTCTCATCAAACCACTTGACTATTTTTAACATATGATTCACTCTGAATGCATTTTGTCTGAACATTATAGGTAATGCAGTGTTTGTACAGTGTATAGGTCTACATAACTATGTATCTATGCATGCGTGCATATCAAACAAAGAAACTAACAAATTAACAAACGCAATCCAAGGCGTGTTCATAAACAATGAAAGTTAGGGAACAAACAATGAATGAATTAGTGATCTCACTTTCTTTTTTTTATTTTCACCTTTTAATATAGTAGTACCTACTCGTAAATAGAGGAATTGAGAATATTTTTTTTTTTATAATGATAACGATTTGGTTTTGTTGTGTTGTGTTCGTTGATTTTACACTCTACGAAAACAAAAATAGGTTCAACTTTTTGCACCTTTACGTGTGACACAATTGTAGCACCTTCACTGGTGCAACTTTGCACCTTTCAGACTAGTTAGCACCTTTAAAGGGATAGTGCAGTATTGGTTGAGGTGAGGATTCAGCTTTTAACTTTTTTAGAGATACTTAGAAACCATTTTGGGAAATAATAGAGAGCACACAAATCTTAGAGAAATTTAGAGCTTACTTGATGAGAATCTGTTTTGGAATGAATGAAATATCCAAAAACAAAGTAAATCAAAGCAATCCTAATAAAAGGTGGGCTTTATTTTGGATATCTCAGCAATTTCAAAACCAATTTCAATGAAGTAAACTGTGAATTCCTCTTACGATTATACTTTTTGATATGTCATAAGAGTGTTCTTATTATCTTAAGATAAAAGTTATCATCAAAACAATTGGAAACCTGAAGCCCTATCTGTCAGCCGAAAATGTGCCATCCCTTCAAAGGTCCATCTGTGCAGCTTTACACCTTTCTGGTCTGGATGGTTCAAAAATAGCACCAGTTAAGGTGCTGTATGTAAAGGAACTCAATTTAAAGTCAGTCCATATTCATTATACGTTCTGGTGATGAACATTGAACAAATGAGTGATAATAATTGTTCCGATATACGTGCAATACGTCATAGCATTTTGAAAGTTTACGGTATCATGAAAGTTATATTTTCGTATATAAACATTTTTTGTTTCCTCGCTTCAAAGTAAAGAAGCAGCTTTTTTCACTCGAATCTTTCATTTTCATATTTATTTCTTTGATTTTTCATTTCTATGTCCTATCATTGTACATTTATAGTGCATTAACTGTAACATGATATCATAGAGAAATAAATTTGCTTATACAGGAGGCTTGAAATAAAAATGGAAGGGCTGCTGAATACTGGGTAGTGAATTTGTATGATAAGTCCCTTTATTCTGTAAGTCTTCAAGCGGCAGGCCTACATTACTGCGATACATCTCATAAAACTTTCAGCATGAGACAAAGTAAACATGAAGCATATAAGCAGCCCTAAATACACTTATCAAAATATCACTGGTAACATGACGAACGCGCTCACCCCCCCCCCCCACACACACACGCACGTTTACATATACCCAGTAACACTAGCGCAGAACAATAAGAAATAAAAGAAAGACACAAATGTGCGGTCACTGAATAAAGAACAGTGAAAAGCGTGAGAGAATCGAATCGAGAGAGAGAGAGAGAAATTAATGTCGGATTGGAGGGGGTAGAAGGAATAAAGTATTGAGACTCCTCACGTCCTCGATCTTGTTAACACGTCCTTCAGTACACTTTCAAAAGTACAAGTAGGGTGTTTAAAAAAATCACGAAGAAGAAAATACAGGTACACACAATAGAGATCATGTGTGTGTAAATTTTGTTTGCGTGCAGCATTGCCAATATCATTCTCTTGGCGCGGTTTCCGTCCTCTTCTGTGCACAGCACATCGTATCAAACATACTGTACACGGCAATGCTAAATTACGTAGAGGAGGAAACTGGAACGAAGTAGGATATTCAGGTACGTTGCAGTAAATGGTTCAATCTACATTTTCTTTTTCGGTCTCCATTAGCAAACAAATCTCTTTACTATCCCATTGTGTTTGAAGAGGAAGAACAAAGAGCGAATAAACATCACTCAGCTCTGTTGGTATCCATTCTAGGGTCATCCTACGAGATACACACTCACGAGTCATAGTCAATTACGGCCCATGAGATAGACATTGAAAAAGAAGGCCATTGAGGCATAAACCTACGACCATAAAACCTACGAGTCATATGGCCCACGAGGAAGAAACCGAGTAAAATAGACAAACGAGAACGACACGTATACAATATTGCATACATTAAAAAAAAACATTAACAATTCCACAATCTGCCAAAATTGAATTAAAATAGACGGATTCCAATGATCTACATCATGTTCATTTGCTGACATGTTAAACATTATCAAAGGGGGCTAATTGATTACTTATCTCTATATAAGTACACACACAACATAAAATTCTCGACTGGAGTCGAACGTTACGAAATAAAAGCATGCTTTTGCGAACATAATATTTGCTAACGGGCAATTCTATTTTAAGAGGCCAACATCATCATTGCCATCAATATCCTTCTGGTGAAATTGTTCTTCAGGAATGAATGGGGATCGTTCAACAGTGCAGGGAATTTCCTGATAGATTGACGATTGAAAATTGCCATCACCTTTAGCAGCTCCTAGTTCTACGCGGGTTGTGTTATCGCATCATGGGACGTTATCGCAGGATGGGTCGTTGTCGCTGTCAAAAGCTTTCATCGTAGCTCCACTTGTCTGAGGTTGGCATCTCGTAACTTCGGGAAGATTGACATTTGGAACCATGTAACCATGTTCATCCGTGTCTTCTGCATCTGTACTGGTATCCATGGATTGAACAAACGAAAGGTTCCTCCTTCTCATCTTTACAGCACCTGACACGTCCATATAGAGTTCTTTCTTGTCAATAGCTGCTTTCTTAGTAACGTCTTTACAACTTCGGTGTATGACGTCATTGGAGGGTCGTGACCTGGTGTCAGCTGATGTTGTAGTATCTGTCTCGCTGCTCGCCTCCATTTTGTAATCATGGCTCTTTAAAGACAAAATGAAGAGTTAAAGAAGTCTTCAAAAGTCCAAAGTTGATAACCCTAATTAAGACACGAGTACAATAATAATTCTCTTCAGACATACGGTGATAGAGAATGATGAATAGGGGAAGGGCTCTGTAGACACTATTAGTTTTGTTATACTTGGAATATTCTTAAATTCTCAGAAACTCGAAAACCTTGCTGATTAGAAATCTTTTCTCTGTTTAAACGTCAGCATATAGGCATTTTCAAAGTAATTACAAAATTAACAAATTCCATAATTTCCTGGCGATGTGAAAGACCTACAACATGTTTTATTGTATCAAGCACTTTCTCTCTATATAATCTTTGTACGCCAAGCGCAATCAACAGCTTGTAGAGGGAACTAACTTAGTCTTATGTGAAAAGTAATAGCGAAATATCGGCATAATTCATGTGATATGAAGCGATCGGAAGGTTCTGAATCTCTGGAAACTAAAAGGCATAATCTTTGTTTTACTACCTGTGATGTGTTCTGGAAGATGTCTCACGCGTTGTCTTTTGGAGTTGGGGCATCGCTGAATTCGTTGCCCGAGAACTGAAGCAAAGGGCAACTCATTGTTTCAGGATCAATACTGGTAGAATCAGATGGAGTGACATGATCTCTTGTGCCAGATATAACGCTGGTTGAAGTGTCTTCAGGATGCATTTGCAATCGACTGTCATAGGAGTCAACATTTGACTGACTTGAAGCATCCAGTCTTCCAAGTCTATTTTTTTGCACAAATAATGAGAAAAAATAGCACAAATCCAAAGAGAATGTCCAATTCATTAGGCAGGGCTCGACACTAACTTTTTTGTTTGGTGGCCCTATTGGCCCTATTGGGCCACCAAAATCGTCAATTTCAAATTTTTGGTGGCCCGAGAGAAAAACCCCCAATAAAACACATTAAAAGTCCTGCTTTTTTAATGATTCAAATATTTTAGTTTTATCATAGTAAGAATTAGAAGTTGGATATATCTTCTCATTAAAAAAAGACCTCAACAAACTCGCAACACTCACTCTCAGGCACTCATTCAGTCTTTTCCATCCATCCTTTAAAGAAATTCAACTGCTAATTTCCGGCTCAAAAAGTTACGAATTTATTGGCATTCTTTTCAAAAAAATTTGGTGGCCCGGGACGGCCACCAAATTTGCCCTTTTTTGAAATTTGGTGGCCCGCCTCTCATTTTTGGTGACCCCGGGCCACCGTTAGTGTCGAGTCCTGCATTAGGAATTATTCATTGTTACATCAGCCTACGTCGTGTGAAAGGTAATGAAATATATCTTACGTAAATTTGCACTTCTGTATCTTAATATTGCCAATAAGGAACAAAATAACAACTTATTTGTTTTAAAAGTGCCACGTACAAAGATCCAGTATTTCGTAGCTTTTACTTTCAAATTGCTTTTATCAGCTACTGCATTTGTATATATAATCGTTGATTGGAGATATTAAGTTTGTATAATGCATTTAATTTCAGTCTGTATATCTCAGTTCATGTCCGTGTTAATACTAGATACTATATACCTATAGTAGAAGGAATCTATAAAAGGATGTTAGGGAGAGGTAGTACCTCTTACGGGGGACAATCGCACCTTCAGGTAGTTCGTCCGCTGTGGTTCTAACCGGCACTCCAACATTATGTGGCTCCCACTAGTAAATCTACGTCTCTGGTGGCCCAACCCTGACCAGGAAGCTCTCTGAGCTATTCCAGTCCATGTGGAATCAAGGGAAAATCCCGCAGGAACCAAAGGATGTTTCTATCGTCCACCTGTTCTGGCGCAAAGGAGATCGACAGACGTACAACCTCCGCAATATCTTTTCATTTCCTATAGAAGGTCTTATCCAGCGTCCTGCTGAACCGCCCGACTAACTATATTGTAGGAAGGCTTACTATACTGGAAAGTCGATGCGGGTTGAGGCAGGATCGCAGCACTCTGGAAATCATTTTCGCAGCACATTAACTCCAGGAAAAGTATCAGGAACAGAATGTCGGTCTCTACAACACTTTGGTACTGACCTAACTAAGCCTTTTGACACCATCAAAAAGGGCTCTGGGAGATCATGGACAAGTAGTTCGGCTGCCCTGCAAAGTTCATCTCACTGGTCAGATAGCTCCGTAACGGTATTGCAAGCTAGCGTGCAGGATGACGAGAACACTCAGAGCCCTTCACTCTAACACAAACGGCATGATTGGATGTATCCTTGGGGTATCCTGAAACCTTCAATAGTATGATGTTTACAGCCATGTTGTCAAAATCTCTTCGTGCGGTTGACATCGGAGTCAACTTTAGATTCAGAACAAATTGAAAGTTAGTCAATTTAAGGGCAGTCTATGGGCAATCTATGGACAATCTGCAGGCAAAATCAAAGTCCAGGAAGGTGTACATCCCCGTGACTCTCTCCTTGCTGTTGACTGCGCACTGAATAGTGATACCCAGTCCAACATGCAGGATTAAGTATGGACCAATTCGCCATGGATTGTGACGATTTTGATCTGACGATAAGCACAAAGAAGACCCATCAGGAGTGATGCATCAGCCGGCTACAGAAATTCACCACTAGAAAGAGTCATCCATGACAGTCAACAATGAGAAGCTGAAAGCGGCTTAGTTAGTTTGCTTACTTTTGTAAAACGCTGCCACGAAATTTAAGCATCGACGAGGGGATCTCTTTCAGAATTGCAATGGCCTGCTTCGCCTTTGACAGACTCAGAGATATCAAATTGTTTAGGGGAGACGAGGAACCGCCTTTAGACCAAATCAAAGGTGTAGGCCTGCCGCGCAGTCTGTCTGCCCTCATTTTGTACGCCTGCGAATTAAACGTGGACGGTGTACAGCCGGCATGCCAGGCAGCTGAACTGGTGAACCCTTTCCACACGAGACGTCTCCGAACTTTACTGCACATCAAACGGCAGGACAAAGTCTCAGACATGGCGGTACTCTTTACAGAGAGTCCAGATGGAGAGCGTCCACGTGAAACTCCAAGTTCAGATGGATAGGGCATGTACATGATGTACTGCGAATGCCCGATTAGCGTTTGCCAAAGAGACTGATCAATACGGTGAACTGAATTGGAAGGTAATAACTCTCATAGAGGTCTGAGGAAGGGTACAAAGACACACTGAAAGCTCCAGCTGAAATGCTGCAGCTTCAACTAACTCTGACAACTGGCAAGTAGCCTACACACACAGAGAGAAATGATCACTTACGCATTACAAGTACACTGTACATGCAAATCCATTTGCACATTGGTGTAAAAGGACGTAAATGACTTTTTTTTCTTCTTAAAATACGTACAATGACTAGCAACAGTGTTGTAACGACACTCAGGAGAACTTCCATTATGAATATCGCTGCACGGTATTTCCTGTTAAGACCTGTAGAGACAGTTTAGTAGAGAACTTAAAATGCATTATTGTGTTATGGCATCAGAAATTCACGATTTTTTTTTTCATTGAAACATTTGGTGGCATCAAGCATAACGTCATATTAATTTCTTTACCGGGACTTTTTTGTTTCTTTTTCCTCTTTACAATATTACAAAGCACGGAACAATGTATGAAATGAATTGTCTCAAATTGGGACATTGCCTTTGCCATTTTAATTGAATACTACAAATGCGACCGTGCACCACAAAACGAACAAAAAGTCGCACCTCTAATTTTATGTGAGGACTCAAAAAAGATTAAACGGGTCAGCCAAGTCAATCTTGAGTTTTTCATATTATCTTAAAGAGCTATTCTTCTTCTACATTATCCTTAAGTTTGGGATCATAGAATGAATGGGAAAGTGTGTTTTTAGCAGTTTTTCTATAACCCTTTTTAGTAGGGTAGTGAGATCAGGTGTGATTTTCAGAGGTCCCTTTTCATATCGTTTGCACACTCTTCATTTTCAACTCTAATAACTTTTGAAGAGATACTGCTACTGCTTTGAAACTTAACATTAATTATGGGCAGAATATATTAATACAGCATGCCTAATTTCAGCTTAATCTGATAATTCCTTCATTGCTGTTGCTCCTGTGATTTACATCCTGTCTTTTGTCCCATTCACACCACAGCTAGCACGGTTTGGTAAAGATAAAGATCTTGAATAGACCCTGTACTTCAGAGACTCTTTTCTCAGTTCAGACTTTGAAGAGAGTGTGATTTCTTCCCATTATTTAGATAGGTTAGGAGAGTCATTTGAATTGAGTTATACATCATTTTTAAGCTTACAGTCTGCTCTTTCACAATCTGCCGTTAACTAAAAAATTATGTCTGTCGACTTTATGTTGGTTTTGTGGTGCATGGTCACATATTGTAATTTGTTTCAACGATCATTCCGTGCCAGTGTTTCTGTTTGCGTGTGCGCGTGTGTATAACTGTCCAGATGAAATAAAGGTTCAACACTTGTACAGTACACAATCAGGCACATACATTACACACACAACCACACATAACGTCGCACGCCCACACACAAAACATCATTCCTTGAACTAACCACCAGCGCAAGTGACAACCCCCCCCCCACACACACACACACGCACACACGCACTCCACTAAAAATCTAAAAATTAGGGCAGTAGTAGCATACCCTGTATTAGATAAACACTGGCGGTGCAAAGACATCACAATACATTAGAAAGGAAAGTCATACATCAAACTCACATGGAGAAGACGCAAAAGTTATCTCTGGTAATGTCATCAGTTCCTGAGTTGCATGCGTTTCTCCTGTTTTCAAAGGAAAGCGAGAAAAAACAAATGCAGCAACAAGTGACGTATTGTGTAGTGGAAGATGTTTACAATGATTCCTGGCTTCTTCAAAGCGTTCTCATGACATACCCATAACATTACATTGATTTTGGAAACAAACATATAACAATCAAACAACAACAACAAAAAAACAACATATCGGCACCTATCCACTTCGCGTTTTGATGTGGGGTGCCGTTGCCAGTTCTAATGAATATAGCTATATAGTGCTGAGATGTAGCCTACATGATGTACCATAAAGTGTTGGCTACATACTTTGATATGAAAAAGTTAAGATATACTTGTGTGACGTAACTCGAATAATAGAGATTTTAGCGACATTCACTCTACAAGTACAATTATGCAGAGTTATTAAGACGATCTTAATACCAGCTCTGACAGCTCTTTTCTCAATCCCTTAAAAGCATAGTTCATTTGGACGTTTTTTTTGTAAAAGTAACAAATCATGACATTTGTGACAAATTATCTGTATTTTCTGCTTCCTGCCCAATACATAGTCTTTTTTCTGTGGTTTGTCCGATTTCTTATATTTTAGTGTATCATGCCATTGCTTATAAAGTTTCACCGACCGTGCAGTACATCTTCAACTGCTCGGCAAGACGGCACTGGAGCATTCCAAACGGGGAAGTAGGTCGATTTTCCAGGTAGTGCAACACACTGCAATATCTTGCTTCCATTATTGACGAAGCCGTCGTCACATTTCAGAGTTTTTTCGGATCCAAATTTGGTGTTATTGGAGTCCCACTGGCCATTGGGCACATGGCCTGGATGATCACAAAACCCGAGCGACACTATAGGAAAGAGGAAGAAAAGCAGAAATTTCTCATAAACTGCACGAAATATGAATATTAAGTAGATATCATGTCGAGTAATAGATAACCACTTGCGTTATCTTTCGGAGGATCCCTGGTGTGACTTTTTTATGTTTTTTAGTGACGTCTTTTGATTTCAGGTTTGACAGACTCTCTCTCTTTTCTTTTTCTTTTCTTTTTCAAACATTTAACTTCTTCAATATTGTGCATGTTACCATTATAATCCCTAGCCATTTGCCACTTTACTGAGCAATCATAGCTACTGCATTCATAATCAGCACTAAACACCTAAATTAAAAATTGTTAAGATCCTACAGGACAATTCATAAACAATGACTGCTTTCACGTTCACTCTCTTATTTGTATCTCTTTAATTTGTCTATTTCTTGTATCTTTTTCTTTTCATGACACTCATATGTTTTGTGCTTCGCACACTCACGGTTAAAAGCAGAAAAGAAAAGATGACTGGAATCAAGTTGAGCCTGGCTTGGACAAGTCCAGTTGTAGGAAAAATTTCCGCCAGAAATGATGTTTGAAAATGATTCTGACTGAAGACATACATGTACGCACGACCTTTTATATACAACAGCAACATCTTCGTTTCCGGATTTTCTTTTACACATAGACACGCATTCGCCATCTGATTGAACGTCAACTTCATTGTCGATGAAAGCCGAGAAAGATTGAGGTGTCTGGTTTGAGCCTTGGTAGCACCCAAGAAAACCAGGTTCTACAAGGAATAACAAACCGGAAGGGCCATTTACAATCAGGAAAGGTTCATAGAGGTGACCTTCATAACACATGGTCATTGCATAATTCAGCTCACTATTTCAAAATGTGCTATCTCACGCAAACTACACCAGACTTTACACAATTACATTTGATTTCTTCGGCGTGAAAACTGCTGAAATTGTTGCCCCCAAAATCGCATAAATAGACAGTTTAAGTGAAAGAATTGGAATGTTCTATGTCAACCGTCTATATTCCTCTATGC